>NC_091177.1:33565948-33598448 GCF_040958095.1 Procambarus clarkii
TCAAATTGATCACGTGTGCCCCAAAGAATGAGGTGATTTGGTAAAATGCTATGCCCAAGATTACTATCCGAGTGCCGGCGGTGGGGTGGTTCAAATAGCCTCGGCTATCACCTCATTATGTCCGTTCGTGATGGTCAAGTGGATTAAGGCGTCTTGTACATACCAGTTGCGTGGCATCTGGGAGTATGGGTTCGAGTCACTTCTGGGGTGTGAGTTTTCAGTTGCATATTGTCCTGGGGACCATTCAGGCTTGTTCGCATTTGTGTTCCTCACGTGTGCCCCAAAGAATGAGGTGATTTGGTAAAATGCTATGCCCAAGATTACTATCCGAGTGCCGGCGGTGGGGTGGTTCAAATAGCCTCGGCTATCACCTCATTATGTCCGGTCGTGATGGTCAAGTGGATTAAGGCGTCTTGTACATACCAGTTGCGTGGCATCTGGGAGTATGGGTTCGAGTCACTTCTGGGGTGTGAGTTTTCAGTTGCATATTGTCCTGGGGACCATTCAGGCTTGTTCGCATTTGTGTTCCTCACGTGTGCCCCAAAGAATGAGGTGATTTGGTAAAATGCTATGCCCAAGATTACTATCCGAGTGCCGGCGGTGGGGTGGTTCAAATAGCCTCGGCTATCACCTCATTATGTCCGGTCGTGATGGTCAAGTGGATTAAGGCGTCTTGTACATACCAGTTGCGTGGCATCTGGGAGTATGGGTTCGAGTCACTTCTGGGGTGTGAGTTTTCAGTTATATATATATATATATATATATATATATATATATATATATATATGTCGTACCTAGTTGCCAGAACGCACTTCTCAGCCTACTATGCAGGACCCGATTTGCCTAATAAGCCTAGTTTTCATGAATTATTTATTTTTCGACTACCTAACCTACCTAACCTAACCTAACCTAACTTTCTCGGCTACCTAACCTAACCTAACCTTTAAAGATAGGTTAGGTTAGGTTAGGTAGGGTTGGTTAGGTCCGATCATATATCTATGTTAATTTTAACTAAAATAAAAAAAAATTGACCTCATACATAATGAAATAGGTAGCTTTATCATTTCATAAGAAAAAAAATTGAGAAAATATATTAATTCAGGAAAACTTGGCTTATTAGGCAAATCAGGCCTTGCATAGTAGGCTGAGAAGTGCGTTCTGGCTACTAGGTACGACATATATATATATATATATATATATATACATATGTCGTACCTAGTAGCCAGAACTCACTTCTCAGCCTATTATGCAAGGCCCGATTTGCCTAATAAGCCAAGTTTTCATTAATTAATTGTTTTTCGACTACCTAACCTAACCTAACCTAACTTTTTCGGCTACCTAACGTAACCTAACCTATAAAGATAGGTTAGGTTAGGTTAGGTAGGGTTGGTTAGGTTCCGTCATATATCTACGTTAATTTTAACTCCAATAAAACAAAATTGACCTCATACATAATGAAATAGGTAGCTTTATCATTTCATAAGAAAAAAATTAGAGAAAATATATTAATTCAGGAAAACTTGGCTTATTAGGCAAATTGGGCCTTGCATAGTAGGCTGAGAAGTGCGTTCTGGCTACTAGGCACGACATATATATATATATATATATATATATATATATATATATATATATATATATATATATATATATATATATATATATATATGTTACAACATTTTTGGATGAGGTGAAAATAAACTTTCAACACAAGACAGAACACGAAACAATGGGTATAATATTTTGTAAGTTAAAGGGAAGAATGGAAGTAACTGCAGAGGGCCTATTGGCCCATATTTCTTGATGCTTCCATATTGGTGCGGAGTCTTGAAGTGGGTAGAATATAGTTGTGCATTAATTGGCTGTTGATTGCTGGTGTCGACTTCTTAATGTGTAGTGCCTCGCAGATATCAAGCCGCCTACTATCGCTGTATCTATCGATGATTTCCGTGTTTGTTGTTTTTCTTTTTAACAAAAAAAGGGCCTGTGGTGTGAGACGGGTGCCGGTTGCTGACATTGGGGTTGCTAATAGGAAATCACCTGCATGGGGAGCTGCTACAGCTCTAAGTCGGGCAGTGCCATGTGTTGTTGTCGCAGCTTCTAGCAAAGTCGCAGCTTCTTGGTCGGCAATGGGGCGATCCCAGCTGGATTGCTTATGGGCTTCAGAAGGCGGTGGTTGGGGTGCTGGTCCTGCGAGAGAGACCCATTTGGTTGTGCAGTCTGTGAAGCTGGGATCATGTACACCTGCCTGTTGAACTAGGTGCTCAGGTAGGATTTCCTTCACCAAGTTGTCAGACCCCACTGAAGAGGACAGGAACGCTGGTACAGCAATTTGTGTTGCTGTGCGCACGCCAAGGCCCCCGAGTCTGACAGGAAGGGAGGCCAGTTTCCACTGTGAGTCGCTGAGGGAAAGATTGAGGGCTTTTTCTAGTGTTGATTTCAGCAAGCTGTCGTACTCTTCTAATTTAATATTGTTGAAAGATGGCGAACATCTTAGAAAGTAGGTCATCCTGGGGAGGGACAAGCATCTGGTGATGAGGTAAAGTGCATCATGAGCATCGATGTCTTCAATCCTCTCGTTCATCCTCTTCAGGTCAGTGATCTTCTTACCAAGGACCTCGTCAATGACATTCCTTCGAAGAGGAGCACCTAGGAGTGTGCTGTCCTCAGGGTTGGTTGTATGAATGTCAGGCAAAACAACCATTATTTGCTCTATTATGCGCTGGTTGGTGGAGGTTATTTCGCACTTGGAAGGGTTCAGGGTGAGGCCTAGGCTTGCTCCTGAATTATTCTTATGTCGTCCAAGAGTGAGGCTGGGGAGCCGGCTAGAGTACCATCGTCCAAACACCAAATGTTGAGCTCACTGGACAGGTTATCGGTGACTTCCTTGATAACTAGGCAGAAAAGAAAGGGAGCAAGGGGGTCACCCTGTTGGACACCTTCTTTTGATTCAATTTCATGTTCCCCAAAAAGCAGAGTTAGATTCTTGCTGTAGCATGAGTTTACAAACGGGTAGAGGGAAGGAAAAAGGCGATGAACTGCACTGAGTACTGCATCCCTTCTAACCAGATTGAAAGCATTTTTGAAGTCCAGCTTTATCAGGGCTTTTTCATCCGTAATGTTGGCAATGTAGGCTCTAGCTGCATGAGCCGCTGCCTCACACCCTTGGGGAATGCCAAACCCAAGCTGTTTTAGCTTCAGCATGTCAGCTGCTGCCTGACTAACTGCTCTAGCAGCAGCCTTAGCGATGAGACGCCAGAGTGAATTGCTCACAGCTATCGGTCTGATTCCTCCATCTTTTTTCCTCAGGGCACAGAGGGTAGCGCCAAAAAAGAGAGGCTGTATGGTCTCTGGTATGTTGCCAGCTAGACATGTGTTGGCGAATCTAGTTAGTTCCACCAGGAGGCCCTGTGCAATGTCTCCCAGTGCAGGGTTGAGCATTTGTTTGATGTGGTTGGGTCTTAGTCCTGTGAACCCACCTGCTGATCCTGGTGGAAAGGATAAAGCTGCTTTATGCACCATGGATTCGAGCACACACAGGGGTTCTGCTCTGGTGACACCGACTAGGGGAACACAGTCGTCACGAGGAGCTCTGGGTGGGTGTTTTTTCCTCAGGGCTTGTGCTGTCTCGGCATCCCTGGTGGCAACTGTGTCTTCACTGGTGATGACTCTGATCGCCCCTATTGTGTTGCCTTCTTCTATTTTCTTGCTGACTGTTGCTCTGATTTTGGATGCCTCGGTTCTGCTGTTGATACCTTTCCTGCCGAGGGTGTTTTTGGCATGAGTGGGGAGAGGTGCCTGGTTGTCCTCTCAAGGAAAACTATTTATAGCCATAATGACCGACGAAGCTAGTGATTTGTCTCTCCTTGCAGGGACAGCTAGGCATATGTTTCCAAACAGGAGAAGGTTGCGCCATGCTTGGATGGTTCCGGGGGAGTCATTGACCTTTTTCAAGAGGCTGGATAGTTTGGCTGCTGCCTGGGGCCGGGCAGCTTTGGGGATGTGCTGCAAGGTTCCAACCGATGTTGCTTTGATGGCTTCTAGTAGATTCTCAGTCGAAATGAGGCTGTTGGAGGTGTTTTCCCTGACTGCTGGAGTGGGGCCTTGATTGATACTCTCTTTGGGAGGGCACCACATGCCTGGACAATCGGTTCCGTTGTGAGCATGCTTGCGCACATCTCTGTTGCGCTTGAGTCTCCACACCTTGTCACACACTTGGCATGTGCCGTACCTGTCGTCGCTTGATGGCTCCTCTTGGCTGAGAGAAGCCTGGCTGTCAGTCGAGACCTGCGACATTGGCGGGCGCTGGGCGGGCGCTGGGCGGGCGCTGAGCGGGGGCTAGGTGGGCGCTGGGCGGGCGCTGGGTGGGCGCTGGGCGGACGTAGCGTGAGGGGGTGGACACAGGGAGGTAGCGGTCGCGGTTGGGATGGGGAAGGGGGGGGAGGGGGTTGCTCTTGGGTTGGGTAACGGAACACACTAGCGGGGATGGGAAGGGGGGGGGAGGGGGACGGGGGGATGACACTAACACGTTTGTATAATTTCGTGATATATCACTGCACAATATAATCTGGTTCACTGTGAGCTCGATGCACTTAAAACACGATACCTGTTTCCCGAGAGCCTAGGTATCTATTTTTCAGGGATATTTTCATAAACACTTACACTCGGGTCACCCCCCTCGACTGACCGCACAACAACGCCCCATCCACCCCACCCCCCACCCCCACCACCATAACCGAGGGAGCCCCTCAGGGTGCCCTTGTTGGCCCTCACTGCAGTTCAAACGATTCCACACTGCCAATCCACTTGTTTCATTGTTTTTGGTTGCGATAGTTCACACTGCACACTGTTGAGTCTGGGCCAGGTGGGGTCAGGATGTCACAAGGATGTCAATGGTTATATATATATATATATATATATTATATATATATATATATATATATATATATATATATATATATGTCGTAACTAATAGCCAGAACGCACTTCTCAGCCTACTATTCAAGGCCCGATTTGCCTAATAAGCCAAGTTTTCATGAATTAATGTTTTTTCGTCTACCTAACCTACCTAACCTAACCTAACCTAGCTTTTTTGGCTACCTAACCTAACCTTACCTATAAATACAGGTTAGGTTAGGTTAGGTAGGGTTGGTTAGGTTCGGTCATATATCTACGTTAATTTTAACTCCAATAAAAAAAAATTGACCTCATACATAGAGAAAAGGGTTGCTTTATCATTTCATAAGAAAAAAATTATAGTAAATATATTAATTCAGGAAAACTTGGCTTATTAGGCAAATCGGGCCTTGAATAGTAGGCTGAGAAGTGAGTTCTGGCTACTAGGTACGACATATATATATATATATATATATATATATATATATATATATATATATATATGTCGTACCTAGTAGCCAGAACTCACTTCTCAGCCTACTATTCAAGGCCCGATTTGCCTAATAAGCCAAGTTTTCCTGAATTAATATATTTACTATAATTTTTTTCTTATGAAATGATAAAGCAACCCTTTTCTCTATGTATGAGGTCAATTTTTTTTTATTGGAGTTAAAATTAACGTAGATATATGACCGAACCTAACCAACCCTACCTAACCTAACCTAACCTATATTTATAGGTAAGGTTAGGTTAGGTAGCCAAAAAAAGCTAGGTTAGGTTAGGTTAGGTAGGTTAGGTAGACGAAAAAACATTAATTCATGAAAACTTGGCTTATTAGGCAAATCGGGCCTTGAATAGTAGGCTGAGAAGTGCGTTCTGGCTATTAGGTACGACATATATATATATATATATATGTCGTACCTAGTAGCCAGAACGCACTTCTGGGCCTACTATTTAAGGCCCGATTTGCCTAATAAGCCAAGTTTTCCTGAATTAATATATTTTCTCTAATTTTTTTCTTATGAAATGATAAAGCTACCCATTTCATTATGTATGAGGTCAATTTTTTTTTATTGGAGTTAAAATTAACGTAGATATATGACCGAACCTAACCAACCCTACCTAACCTAACCTAACCTATCTCTATAGGTTAGGTTAGGTTAGGTAGCCGAAAAAGTTAGGTTAGGTTAGGTTAGGTAGGTTAGGTAGTCGAAAAACAATTAATTCATGAAAACTTGGCTTATTAGGCAAATCGGGCCTTGCATAGTAGGCAGAGAAGTGCGTTCTGGCTACTAGGTACGACATATATATATATATATATATATATATATATATATATATATATATATATATATATATATATATATATATATATATATGTCGTACCTAATAGCCAGAACGCACTTCTCAGCCTACTATGCAAGGCCCGATTTGCATAATAAGCCAAGTTTTCCTGAATTAATATATTTTCTCTAATTTTTTTCTTATAAAATGATAAAGCTACCCATTTCATTATGCATGAGGTCAATTGTTTTTTTATTGGAGTTAAAATTAACGTAGATATATGACCGAACCTAACCAACCCTACCTAACCTAACCAAACCTCTCTTTATAGGTTATGTTAGGTTAGGTAGCCGAAAAAGTTAGGTTAGGTTAGGTTAGGTAGTCGAAAAACAATTAATTCATGAAAACTTGGCTTATTAGGCAAAGCAGGCCTTGCACAGTAGGCCAAAAAGTGAGTTCTGGCTACTAGGTACGACATATATATATATATATATATATATATGTCGTACCTAATAGCCAGAACGCACTTCTCAGCCTACTATTCAAGGCCCGATTTGCCTAATAAGCCAAGTTTTCATGAATTAATGTTTTTTCGTCTACCTAACCTACCTAACCTAACCTAACCTAGCTTTTTTTGGCTACCTAACCTAACCTTACCTATAAATATAGGGTAGGTTAGGTTAGGTAGGGTTGGTTAGGTTCGGTCATATATCTACGTTAATTTTAACTCCAATAAAAAAAAAATGACCTCATACATAGAGAAAAGGGTTGCTTTATCATTTCATAAGAAAAAAATTATAGTAAATATATTAATTCAGGAAAACTTGGCTTATTAGGCAAATCGGGCCTTGAATAGTAGGCTGAGAAGTGAGTTCTGGCTACTAGGTACGACATATATATATATATATATATATATATATATATATATATATATATATATATATATATATATATATATATATATATGTCGTACCTAATAGCCAGAACGTACTTTTCAGCCAACTATTCAAGGCCCGATTTGCCTAATAAGCCAAGTTTTCATGAATTAATGTTTTTTCGACTACCTAACCTACCTAACCTAACCTAACCTAACTTTTTCTGCTACCTAACCGAACCTAACCTATGAAGTTAGGTTAGGTTAGGTTAGGTAGGGTTGGTTAGGTTCGGTCATATATCTACGTTAATTTTAACTCCATTAAAAAAAATTGACCTCATACATAATGAAATGGGTAGCTTTATCATTTCGTAAGAAAAAAACTAGAGAAAACATATTAATTCATGAAAACTTGGCTTATTAGGCAAATCGGGTCTTGCATTGTAGGCTGATAAGTGCGTTCTGGCTACTAGGTACGACATATATATATATATATATATATATATATATATATATATATATATATATATTTATAAATATATATATATATATATATATATATATATATATATATATATATATATATATATATATATATATATATATGTCGTACCTAGTAGCCAGAACGCACTTCTCAGCCTACTATGCAAAGCCCGATTTGCCTAATAAGCCAAGTTTTACTTAATTAATATATTTTCTCAAATTTTTTTCTTATGAAATGATAAAGCTACCCATTTCATTATGTATGAGGTAAATTTTTTTTTATTGGAGTTAAAATTAACGTAGATATATGACCAAACCTAACCAACCCTACCTAACCTAACCTAACCTATCTTTATAGGTTAGGTTAGGTTAGGTAGCCGAAAATGTTAGGTTAGGTTAGGTTAGGTAGGTTAGTCGAAAAACAATTAATTCATGAAAACTTGGCTTATTAGGCAAATTGGGCCTTGCATATTAGGCTGAGAAGTGCATTCTGGCTATTAGGTACGACATATATATATATATATATATATATATATATATATATATATATATATATATATATATATATATATATATATATATATATATATATATATACATATGTCGTACCTAGTAGCCAGAACGCACTTCTCAGCCTACTATGCAAGGCCCGATTTGCATAGTAGGCTGAGAATATATATATATATATATATATATATATATATATATATATATATATATATATATATATATATATGCGAACAAGCCTGAATGGTCCCCAGGACAATATGCAACTGAAATATTGCATATTGTATGGGTTCGAGTCACTTCTGGGGTGTGAGTTTTCAGTTATATATATATATATATATATATATATATATATATATATATATATATATATATATATATATATATATATATATATATATATATGTCGTACCTAGTAGCCAGAATGAACTTCTCGGCCTACTATGCAAGGCCCGATTTGCCTAATAAGCTAAGTTTTCCTGAATTAATATATTTTCTCTAATTTTTTAAGGCGTCCCTGTACATACCAGTTGCGTTGCTCCCGGCAATATGGGTTCGAGTCACTTCTGGGGTGTGAGTTTTCAGTTGTATATAGTCCTGGGGACCAGTCCAGGAGCAACGCAACTGGTATGTACAGGGACGCCTTAATCCGCTTGACCATCACGACCGGACATAAGGAAGTGATAGCCAAGGCTATTTGAACCACTTCCCCGCCGGCACTCGGATGGTAATCTTGGGCATAGCATTTTATCAAATCACCTCATTCTTTGGGGCACACGTGAGGAACACAAATGCAAACAAGCCTGAATGGTCCCCAGGACTATATACAACTGAAAACTCACACCCCAGAAGTGACTCGAACCCATATTGCCAGGAGCAACGCAACTGGTATGTACAGGGACGCCTTAATCCGCTTGACCATTACGACCGGACATAAGGAAGTGATAGCCGAAGCTATTTGAACCACTTCCCCGCCGGCACTCGGATGGTAATCTTGGGCATAGCATTTTATCAAATCACCTCATTCTTTGGGGCACAGGTGAGGAACACAAATGCAAACAAGCCTGAATGGTCCCCAGGACTATATACAACTGAAAACTACCACCCCAGAAGTGACTCGAACCCATATTGCCAGGAGCAACGCAACTGGTATGTACAGGGACGCCTTAATCCGCTTGACCATCACGACCGGACATAAGGAAGTGATAGCCGAAGCTATTTGAACCACTTCCCCGCCGGCACTCGGATGGTAATCGTGGGCATAGCATTTTATCAAATCACCTCATTCTTTGGGGCACACGTGAGGAACACAAATGCAAACAAGCCTGAATGGTCCCCAGGACTATATACAACTGAAAACTCACACCCCAGAAGTGACTCGAACCCATATTGCCAGGAGCAACGCAACTGGTATGTACAGGGACGCCTTAATCTGCTTGACCATCACGACCGGACATAAGGAAGTGATAGCCAAAGCTATTTGAACCACTTCCCCACTGGCACTCGGATGGTTATCTTGGGCATAACATTTTATCAAATCACCTCATTCTTTGGGGCACACGTGAGGAACACAAATGCGAACAAGCCTGAATGGTCCCCAGGACTATATGCGACTGAAAACTCACACCCCAGAAGTGACTCGAACCCATACTCCCTGGAGCAACGAAACTGGTATCTACAGGACGCTTTAATCCACTTGACCATCACGACCGGACATAAGGAAGTCTATCGGCTATCACTGCCTTATGTCCGGAGCCCCGGGTGGGCCGGGGCTCCGCTAGCACTCGACTGCTAGGGGCTCAGAAGGCAGAATACACAGCCCCTCCGACTCCCAGGATTCACAGGTGTCTCCTAGGTCCCAGAGGAGAGGACCAGCAATGCCCACCACCACAGGTCTTTGCTTCCACCACTGAAAGGGGTGCCACTGATACACCCTGGAAACCCTTCAGTCAACCACGGGGAAACTGCTATCAGCAGTTCCGGCCTAGACCCGTGGAGGAGTGAAGGAAGACTCAGGCTTACCTTATAACAATAAATTCCCCTAAGTCTTGCCTGCCAGACAAAGAGGTTGCATGAACTCCTTTCCCGCCTGCCTTTTCTATCTTCTTCTTAACAAGGTCGCCAGCTGGGTTAGTATTTCTGCACCCCAGCGATGGAGTTCAGTGGGTGTATTCTATACTGTTTGTTGCCAGAGTGTTGTTACTCCCATAGATCTGCTATTGGACTGTCGGCCCAGGGTACTCTCCCCTAAAAGTCTGTGTGGCTTTACCTCTCTCCAGCCACTACGTTACCTGTTGCCATCAGTCAGGCTCTGATACTAGCCGGATGGCTAAGGGTACACTCTTATATAAGTCTGTGCTGCTTTACCACTCTCCAGGCGATAAGAACTTCTATAGAGAATGCGACGTTCCCTAGGTGGTACTATGATAACCTTCGTGTATGCTCATAGAAAAATATTATAATGGAGGCACACTTGAACACAATGGTAAAATGTGTGAATTTACTGACACAAATTACATGATCACACACACAATCACAAGCAATACATGAAAATGAAAATAAGGATAATAAATCTGGAGATCTTCAGCAACTCTTCTTTTACGACCTCCAACCACTCCTTCAACTGGGCAGATTAGACAGGAGTCACACACTCTCTCACAGAAGGGCCTCTTCACCACGTCGGCACCTCTTCTTCAACTGTCCTGCCGTCCACACACACTGTCCTCTCCAACAGTCCTGGACACAAGCTGCCCTGCAGCCTATTCTACTAATAGAGTATTAATGTCATACTGCCACATATATAAGTAAATATCGTGGCCTATCTAGCCTACTTACACAAGGGGTAATGGGAGGGAAATTTGATCTACCTTACATTCCTGGCTCACGACGCCTGTCCCTCGATGGTGTGAGGTTCCCACGCTTCCTGAGTCGATCCTTGACGATCCAGGTACGTTCCACAGGTCCTCAGGTGACGTGAAGCCTTCGCGTCGTCGCCATTCCAATCCCAGAGATTCAGCTACCCCAATCCTGGTTCACCAATGGGCGCTGAGCTAATCACTATATTCACATACTCGTCACTTCCACAAGGCGTTAATCCTCGTCCTACGAACGGTGTCGTTCCTCCAAAACCCTCAGTGGATGTGACCCAGTCACAGCTAGGCCTGCCCGCCGCACCTCCCAGACCTCAACGTCCAGCTGCGCCGCCCAGCGTCGTCGCCGACTATTTTCCAAGTTTGGCACTCCTCTGCTCAATGAACTTGGTTCCTATTTGCTTCCCAGAAGCGCAGGGTCTCCAATAACGTATGGTGGGCTGCGATGGCTAGTTTAATCCACTGAATAAGGCTTGTAGAGCCTCAGATCCTCGAGAGCTGATCGAGGCGCATCCTCTCACCTCCACAGTCAGGTCAACTCTGACGTTGGCGCCGCCCGGGGCACTCGGTGACGTCACAGCGGGCTCTGATTGGTCGCCCGCGACCTAAGTCGGCCAATCCGCGACCTAAGTCGGCCAATCCGCGATCGGCTAGTGTCCCTTACAAAACGTCATATCTGCAGTAGGGGATACTCTTTCATTTATATCAGAGCGCCACTGTCCCCTTACCTACAACTTATAATGTAAATTTCTCCCTTATCTGGCGGCCGGTCTGGTCGCCACACATATATCAACAGACTCCCTGTACCTTAGGGAATCAGTAGGGAGAGCTGATATGATTCTTAAAGCAAGCAAACGAAAGAAATAGGAGAGGGCACCATAACAATATATATATATATATATATATATATATATATATATATATATATATATATATATATATATATATATATATATATATATATATATATATATGTCGTACCTAATAGCCAGAACGCACTTCTCAGCCTACTTTTCAAGGCCCGATTTGCCTAATAAGCCAAGTTTTCATGAATTAATATTTTTTCGTCTACCTAACCTACCTAACCTAACCTAACCTAGCTTTTTTTGGCTACCTAACCTAACCTTACCTATAAATATAGGTTAGGTTAGGTTAGGTAGGGTTGGTTAGGTTCGGTCATATATCTACGTTAATTTTAACTCCAATAAAAAAAAATTGACCTCATACATAGAAAAAAGGGTTGCTTTATCATTTCATAAGAAAAAAATTATAGTAAATATATTAATTCAGGAAAACTTGGCTTATTAGGCAAATCGGGCCTTGAATAGTAGGCTGAGAAGTGAGTTCTGGCTACTAGGTACGACATATATATATATATATATATATATATATATATATATATATATAATATATATATATATATATATATATATAATATATATATATATATATATATATATATATATATATATATATATATATATATATATATATATATTATATATATATATATATATATATATATATATATATATATATATATATATATATATACATATATATATATATATATATATATATATATATATATATATATATATATTTAGCCTGAGATAGAATGTATTAGGCCTAGGGGGTGGTTATGTTAGGTTAGTTTATGTTTAATTAGCAACTTAAAATATATAACCTTTACGGTGATGTTAAAATTCAATAGTTCCGAATTCTACCTTCTAATTGCACTTTATGCCAATATTTGTACCCTGGTCCACAGTGTTACTATAAGCACTATCTAAAGAAGAGGATGGGCTGAACAAAGTGAGTCAGTAGCGGGTTGCGTAGTGAAGAAAATGTTGACAGAATTTTGACACTGTAGTTTGACAGAGTGGACATCGTGGTATTTCTAATGAGGTCAACCGTTAGGCAGATGTTACTCAGTAAGTAAAGTTCCAAGACTGGTTGGTTGATCGGGAAGAAGTTCTCGTTCAGGGTAAGATGGAAATATTGATAAACCATGAGACTTCCTCTCCAGATAAAGGTATAATATAACTTGATAATATGTCCACATTTGTTCCTGGTAATAATTTATCGACTACGATTAGGTTTAGTGAACAGATGCTAAATTACAACGTTTCTAAAATATGCCCAAATCCAAACGTCATTATTTACCACCTTGCATATATTTGCTTAGGTCTAAGTAGGTGTTGTTGTGAGGAAAAGTTCTTTACATCTGTGTTTTTTAATATTAAAAGTGTTAAATACAGTGATAGTTCCTGGACTGTGTCTCTGAAACTGTGTATTTTGTTTTACACAGAAAAATGGTGCGACGAAAAATAGTCAAAAAGACATCTGTGGCTGATCGTGTAATGTTTGTACAGATGTGGAATGACGGACATAGAGCCCAAGCTATCGCAGAAGAGACCGGCTTCAGCGTCTCGACCGTCTGCAGATGGCTTAAACGCTGGAAACAGGAAGGAAACTTTAACGCAAATTTCACCTGGAAAACAAAATTTACAGACTATATCACTAAAGATACATGTATCTTTCAGATACATAAGTCAATGCCACATTCATTCTCTCGGGGTATCTCACCTCCGGAGTATATCTTCAATCCGAATTCATTTTTATATTACTACCTGAAAAGCCCAGCAGATTATTCACGATTATCCAACATTTATAAATGGAATTAATTGAAAAATTTAAGTATATAACCCTATGCTCAGGTACTTTTGTAGAAAGTTTGGTCCCTGGTGATATTATGTCAGGTGTATAGGTCGTGTACTGTTCTTTTGAAATCTACTTCAAAGAATATTTTTGAAAAATTATGAAATAAATGCTTCGGAAGAAGACGTCAGCTTAATGTAATTTATCATTTTCAATATAATAATCCACAGAACATTAAACGATAACGTTTGGAGCCGAAGACAAGTTAAGGTTCGAGCAAACAGTCCCAAGAGGACGACGATAACATCCTCCATTCCAACAACTGTCAACGAGAATGTAACCTGTTAAATTTTTTTTAGCATGAACGTACAAATTCCGAAATTGGTTATCGATAACTTTTACAGTTCAACATAGGTAAGGGAGTAGATATTCAGTCCAACATAGGTTAGCAAGAACGTACTCAGTCCATCATAGGTAATCAATTACAAACTCAGTCCAACATAGGTTAGAAACTCAGTCCAACATAGGTTAGCGAGAATGTACTCATTCCAAAATAGATAAGCGAGTACGTAGTCAGTCCAACATAGGTAAGTGAGTATGTACTCAGTGCAACATAAGTTAACGAGTATGTACTTGGTCTAACATAGGTACCCAAGTATATACTCAGTCCAACTTAGGTTAGTGAGAACATTCTCAGTCTAACATAGGTAAGTGAGTACATACTCAGTCCAACATAGGTAAGTGAGTACATACTCAGTCCAACATAGGTAAGTGAGTACATACTAAGTCCAACATAGGTAATCAAGCGAGAGCACGTACTCAAACAAAGGTAAGCAAGCGCGTTCTTAGTAAAACATATATAAGCAAATACGTACTCAGTCCAGCATAGGTTAGCGAGTACACACATAGTCCAGCATTGGTAAGCGAGTAGGTACTCAGTCCAACTTAAGTTAGCAAGAACATACTCAGTTCAACATAGGTAAGCGAGCAAGTATGTACCCAGTCCAACACAGGTTAGCGAGTACGTACTTAGTCCAACATAGTTTAGCGAGTACATACTTAATCAAGCATAGGTAAGTGAGTATGTAATTAGTCCAACATAGGTAAGTGAGTATATACTCAATCCAACATATGTTAGCGAGAACGAACATGAACATAGACATATCACTGATTGTTTACAAAATTCTTCTCACATCAAAAGAGGACTTACACATTACTAGACAAGTTAAGGTAACAAATGTGTCAACGATAACGAACCTCAGAGAAGTCAACGTAATATATATACACAGCCCAAGACAAAGCAAATGCTAACATGAAACCAAACAGTAGTCAAAGTTAATGTATGGAGTCCAGGACGGAGTTACCAATAACGTAGTCATTAAGGAAACATTGATAAATGTACAATAAAGGCCACATTGACACATACGAGTTAACATTGACGTGCAGAATCCAAGAAAAGTCAATGATTTAGTTATGCTTGTTGTCAGATGTTCATTACTGATATAATTAAATCCTCTTTTAATTGTCATTATTAAATCTCATTGAACATGTGATTGTATTGTTTTCTTTCATTATAGTAATTCCAATACATGTGTATTTGTGTACATACTACAAATGTAAATATGTACATAGTACATGTGTAACTGTGTACATAGAACGTGTGAAACAGTGAACATGTATTTCTGACAAACACCTCTCGTCCCCTCTTCAAACTCTTCTCCACTTCCCATCCTCTTACCCTGTCTCAGCCCCTCCCTCTCCATTCCATTGTTTTCCTCTCACCAAATCTCCTTTCCTTTCCTGCACGCTCTTTAGATCTCTTCCTCTTCCAGATCTCCCCTCTGTCTAATACCCTATCTCTCCCTCCCCTTCCTTCTTCATATCTCCCAACATCCATCTTTCTTCCCACTTTCACACATGTCTCACTCATTTAATCTCCCCATTCCTTCCCTTTAATCCTCCGTCCGAGTTAATGTCACTTCAATTTCCTATCCTTTCTTTCCATCTCTCTTCCGCAACACCTTTCCTTTTCTCTTTCATAAAATTTATAATAAAAAAGCATTGAAATTGCTAAATAAGAAAATGATAACATTGGCTTATCATTGGATAACATTCTGTACGTGGGTGTGGGTATCTGGCTGATGATTGGCCGAAGTGGGTTTCACAAGTCAAGACACACAAGCCTGGAAACCCACTTCGGCCAATCATCAGCCAGATACCCACACCCACGTACAGACTGGCGAAGCGACTCAACGGCCTGCTGACTCCTTATGTCCCTTGCGCCTTCAGCCTGAAGTCTCCAAAGGAATTTGTTGACTTACTGCGGGGCACACGGGCAACAGGGATTAGAGCCTCGTTGGACGTAGAATCACTGTTTACCAACGTACCTGTGGACGAGACAATCGGATGATAGCCGACAGAGTGTATCGTGATCCGGCCTGTACTCCTCTTGACATACCAGAAAATATTCTAAGGAAACTACTCCAAGCTTGTACTAAAGAGGCACCCTTCTTGAGCCCGGATGGGCACATGTATAAGCAAGTAGATGGGGTCGCCATGGGTTCTCCCCTAGGTGTCCTGTTTGCAAACTTCTACATGGGTACCATCGAGCAAAAAGTCTTAGTCGACATGAACTTGAAACCGGCCATATACTGCAGGTATGTTGACGACATTTTTACACAGGTACCTGATGTCAGACATCTGCAGGAGCTGAAGGAGGCATTTGAGCAGAGTTCCGTGCTGCGTTTCACTTACGAGATGGAAAAGGATGGGAAGCTGCCCTTTCTAGATGTAAGAGTCATGGAAAAGAGCGGAGGTTTCCACACTGCAGTCTACACTAAGGAAACGAACATAGGAATGTGCCTAAATGCCAACAGCGACTGCCCAGACAGGTACAAGAGGAGTGTTGTTAACGCATATGTCGACCGTGCTCTCAGCCACAGCTCAGAACGGAAGCAAGTCGACGAAGAACTCTGTAGGGTAAGGCAGGTCCTAGTCAACAACGGCTTCTCCAATGGTTTCGTTGAAGACATCATAAGAAGGAAAGTGAAACGCCATGCAACCTCTGAAGAGACAACTAACACAACACCTATACCCCCTATTAGACTATTTTACAGGAACTTCTTTTCCACAGCTCATAAAACGGAGGAAAGGGTCCTGAAATATATTGTTAATAGAAACGTTATCCCTACAGACAAAAATCAGAGAATACAACTGACGATTTACTATAAAACCAGAAAAACGGCCAGCCTACTCATGAGAAACTCTCCAGACACAAAGCAGAACGCTTTAAAAGAGACTAACGTCGTCTATGCCTTCAAATGCCCTCTTGGGGACTGTAAGCTCCAAAAAAACCAGTATATAGGCAAGACAACAACATCTCTTTCTAGGCGTTTAACGATGCATAAGCAACAGGGCTCCATTAAGGAACATATAATCTCTTCCCACAACCAAACCATCGCCAGAGAAATCCTAGTAAACAACACAGAAATCATCGATAGATACAGCGATAGCAGACGGCTTGACGTCTGCGAGGCACTACACATCAAGAAGTCAACACAAGCAATCAACAACCAATTAATGCACAACTATATTCTACCCACCTCAAGACTCCGCTCCAATATAGAAGCATCAAGAAATATGGACCAATAGGCTTTCTACAATCACTTCCATTCAAGAATATTTTTTGGTATTTCAAGAGGAGTACAGGCTGGATCACGATACACTCTGTCGGCTATCATCCCGATTGTCTCGTCCACAGGTACGTTGGTAAACAGCGATTCTACGTCCAACGAGGCTTTTATCCCTGTGGCCCGTGTGCCCCGCAGTAAGTCAACAAATTCCTTTGGAGACTTCAGGCTGAAGGCGCAAGGAACATAAGGAGTCACCAGGCCGTTGAGTCGCTTCGCCAGTCTGTACGTGGGTGTGGGTATCTGGCTAATGATTGGCCGAAGTGGGTTTCCAGGCTTGTGTGTCTTGACATTTCCATACGCATATCCAGGTATATATTCCCCAATGATCTTTGGCAGGTGGAGTCCGGATTTCTTGGCGTTCACAGTTTCGATCAGTTTGTTTACCTTTGCTTTCAATTCGGCTGTAGTGTCCTTCGTTACCCTTTGGAACTTAGTTTGGTCAGAGAGTATGAGGTTCATTTTCGCCAGATATTCGTCTTTTTTAAGAATGACATATGTTGGCGTCTTGTCACCTCTCCTGACAACTATCTCCTTGTTCTCACGAAGGCTTTTAGCTGCCGCTTTGAGCTCGGGGGTCAGTATGGTGCTTCTGTAATTGCCTCGATTCTTTCCTCCTTCTGCAATAAGTTCTGCTTGTAAGGTATCTTTGGTAGTGACCTTCTTTTGTGTCTCGAGGTCGAATATGTCGTCCAACAGAATTTCCAACTCTACTTTCCGGGCCATCTCACTCGGTCTGGACATAACGTGACAGTTTATGCCCAGATTTAGGAGAGTGACTTGGTCCTCAGTGAGGTTAATTCCTGCAAGGTTCAGGACATGAACTTGAAACCGGCCATATACTGCAGGTATGTTGACGACATTTTTACACAGGTACCTTATGTCAGACATCTGCAGGAGCTGCAGGAGGCATTTGAGCGGAATTCTGTGTTGCGTTTCACTTACGAGATGGAGAAGGATGGGCAGCTGCCCTTTCTAGATGTAATAGTCATGGAAAGGAGCGGAGGTTTCCACACTGCAGTCTACACTAAGGAAACAAACATAGGAATGTGCCTGAATGCCAACAGTGACTTCCCAGACAGGTACAAGAGGAGTGTCGTTAACGCTTATGTCGACCGTGCTCTCAGCCACAGCTCAGGATGGAAGCAAGTCGATGAAGAACTCTGTAGGGTAAGGCAGGTCCTAGTCAACAACGTGTTCTCCAATGGTTACATTGAAGACATCATAAGAAGGAAGGTGAAACGCCATGCAACCTCTGAAGAGACAACTAACACCACACCTGTACCCCCTATTAGACTATTTTACAGGAACTTCTTTTCCACAGCTCATAAAACGGAGGAAAAGGTCCTGAAAGATATTGTTAATAGAAACGTTATCCCTACAGACAAAAATCAGAAGATACAACTGACGATTTACTATAAAACCAAGAAAACGGCCAGCCTACTCGTGAGAAACTCTCCAGACACAAAGCAGAACGCTTTAAAAGAAACCAACGTCGTCTATGCCTTCAAATGCACTCTTGGGGACTGTAAGCCTAAAAAAACTCAGTATATAGGCAAGACAACAGCATCTCTTTCCAGGCGTTTAACGATGCATAAGCAACAGGGCTCCATTAAGGAACATATAATCTCTTCCCTCAACCAAACCATCACCAGAAAAATCTTAGCAAACAACACAGAAATCATCGATAGATACAGCGATAGCAGGCGGCTTGACATCTGCGAGGCACTACACATCAAGAAGTCAACACCAGCAATCATCAGCCAATTAATGCACAACTATATTCTACCCACTTCAAGACTCCGCTCCACTATAGAAGCATCAAGAAATATGGGCCAATAGGCCCTCCGCAATTACTTCTATTCCTACCTTCAATACCCATTGTTTACTGTTCTGGCGTGTGTTGAAACTTTGTTTTCACCTCATCGAAAACTCTTGTAACATATCACCTCACCCAAATGCAGGTATAAAAAATCGAAGATGTTTAAGCTCTATTCAGTTATAAGTTGTGTGAGTGTGTGTAAACTAAAGTCTTTGAAAATGTAATGAGTTTTACGAAACGTGCTCAAGTCCCACGTCAGACTAAAAATTAAAATGGAGAATTTTGGAGAATTGATTTTTCATTTACCATTAACAGTAAAAAGAAACATAAGAAAGATCGAGAAAATTCGTGTTAGAATTATTAATCTTACTTTTTCGGTCATATTTAATATATATATATATATATATATATATATATATATATATATATATATATATATATATATATATATATATATATATATATATATATATATATATATATATATGTATATATATGTCGTACCTAGTAGCCAGAACACACTTTTATGCCTACTATGCAAGGCCCGATTTGCCTAATAAGCCAAGTTTTCCTGAATTAATATATTTTCTCTATTTTTTTTATTATGAAATGATAAAGCTACCCATTTCATTATGTATGAGGTCAATTTTTTTTATTGGAGTTAAAATTAACGTAGATATATGACCAAACCTAACCAACCCTACCTAACCTAACCTAACCTATCTTTAGAGGTTAGGTTAGGTGAGGTAGCCGAAAAAGTTAGGTTAGGTTAGGTTAGGTAGGTTAGGTTGTCGAAAAACCATTAATTCAGGAAAATTTGGCTTATTAGGCAAATCGGGCCTTGCATAGTAGGCATAAAAGTGCGTTCTGGCTACTAGGTACGACATATATATATATATATATATATATATATATATATATATATATATATATATATATATATATATATATATATATATATATATATATATATATATATGTCGTACCTAGTAGCCAGAACTCACTTCTCAGCCTACTATTCAAGGCCCGATTTGCCTAATAAGCCAAGTTTTCCTGAATTAATATGTTTACTATAATTTTTTTCTTATGAAATGATAAAGCAACCCTTTTCTCTATGTATGAGGTCAATTTTTTTTTATTGGAGTTAAAATTAACGTAGATATATGACCGAACCTAACCAACCCTACCTAACCTAACCTAACCTATATTTATAGGTAAGGTTAGGTTAGGTAGCCAAAAAAAGCTAGGTTAGGTTAGGTTAGGTAGGTTAGGGAGACGAAAAAACATTAATTCATGAAAACTTGGCTTATTAGGAAAATTGGGCCTTGAATAGTAGGCTGAGAAGTGCGTTCTGGCTATTAGGTACGACATATATATATATATGTATATATATATATATATATATATATATATATATATATATATATATATATATATATATATATATATATATTTATATATATATATATATATATATATATATATATATATATATATATATATATATATATATATATATATATATATATATATATATATATATATCGTACCTAGTAGCCAGAACGCACTTCTCGGCCTACTATGCAAGGCCCAATTTGCCTAATAAGCCAAGTTTTCATGAATTAATTGTTTTTCGATTACCTAACCAACCTAACCTAACCTAACCTAACTTTTTCGGCTACCTAACCTAACCTAACCTACAAAGATAGGTTAGGTTAGGTTAGGTAGGGTTGGTTAGGTTCGGTCATATAACTACGTTAATTTTAACTCCAATAAAAAAAATTGACCTCATACATAATGAAATGGGTAGCTTTATCATTTCATGAGAAAAAAATTAGAGAAAATATATTAATTCATGAAAACTTGGCTTATTAGGCAAATCGGGCCTTGCATAGTAGGCGGAGAAGTGCGTTCTGGCTACTAGGTACGACATATATATATATATATATATATATATATGTCGTACCTAATAGCCAGAACGCACTTCTCAGCCTACTATTCAAGGCCCGATTTGCCTAATAAGCCAAGTTTTCATGAATTAATGTTTTTTCGTCTACCTAACCTACCTAACCTAACCTAACCTAGCTTTTTTTGGCTACCTAACCTAACCTTACCTATAAATATAGGTTAGGTTAGGTTAGGTAGGGTTGGTTAGGTTCGGTCATATATCTACGTTAATTTTAACTCCAATAAAAAAAAATTGACCTCATACATAGAGAAAAGGGTTGCTTTATCATTTCAAAAGAAAAAAATTATAGTAAATATATTAATTCAGGAAAACTTGGCTTATTAGGCAAATCGGGCCTTGAATAGTAGGCTGAGAAGTGAGTTCTGGCTACTAGGTACGACATATATATATATATATATATATATATATATATATATATATATATATATATATATATATATATATATATATGTATGTACATATATATATTTATTAATTAAGTACCTTCCGTTGGCCCACTTGATTCAATGTAAACAAAAGTTTTGCAACGAAATCAGGATAAACGTCTCAGTAGGTGTAGCGGATATCCAGAAAGTAATTAAGACACTTAAAAATAGCAAAAGTGTCAAGAAACTGAGATAAATTTGGCGAGTGTCACGGTTTTATTAGGCTTAGGGCAAAATGGCTTATTTAATGTGTAGGTTGCTAGTTGCTATACCACTCCGCGTTTCTTAATGTCTCGGACGCCTTGTGTGAGGCATACCGTAATGAGAAAACTAGAAATAAAGGCCTCATTCACATATATTGCATCACCGATAATCATAAAATTAGGAAACATAGCAGTAAGCATGCCAATAAAGATAAAGTAAATGAGGAGAATAAGGACATAAAATATTGAATAAAAGAATAAAGACATTAAAAAATAAGTAAAATAATAAGGACATAATAAGAAAGAATAAAATAATAACGTCATAATAAGGAGAATAAGAGAGTGGATGAGGTTAAGATTAAAGAGAAGTCAAGTGTTCAGGAAGTAATCAATGAACATAGAGACTTAATACTACAGGAACAGATCGAAAGCAACAAGGAAATGAAGGAGCTGTAGGCGGAACAGAAAGTTTAGATGAAAGAAGTTATAGGCTTAAAATATATATTAGGTACACATATGGGCAGGCTCCCCGGGGCCAACCAGATGAACCCTTGGAACCCTTCCAAGGCCGCCTGGTTTACTGACCACTCTCCTAGCGCAGTGACCTCACCTTGTTCTAATGTGAAGACCTCCTGGTACCTCTTGTTGAGTTCTTCACACACCTCTTTGTCATTCTCTATTTACATGTCCTCGCTTGTTCTAATTTTAAAGACCTGTTCTTTCACTGTTGTTTTCCTTCTGATGTGACTGTGGAGTAGCTTTGGTTCTGTCTTGACTTTATTGACTATTTCATTTTCGTAAGTTTTCCCGGCTTCTCTTCTTACACTAACATACTCATTCCTGGTTCTCTGGTATCTCTCTCTGCTTTCTGATGTTCTCTTATTTTGGAAGTTCCTCAACGCCCTTTTGTTCAGTTCCTTTGCTTCCATACATGCCCAATTAAACCATGGATACTTCTTTTGCTTCTCGGATTTTTCGTTTTGGGCCGGGATAAACCTGTTTACTGCCTCCTGAAATTTTTGGGTGACATAGTCCATCATGTCTTGTACAGATTTATCTCTGAGGTACGTGTTCCATAGTATATCACTTAGGAAACTTCTCATCTCCTCATAATTCCCCTTTCGGTATGCCAGCCTTTTGATTCCTAGTTCTTTTTTCAGGGAGATAAATCTTAGCTCTACCAGGTCTTCAAAGATCGATACACTGTGATCACTCATTCCCAAGGGTGCTTCCAACTAAACTTCACATATATCCAACTCATTTAGGGTAAATATCAGATCAAGCATGGCTGGTTCGTCTTCCCCTCTCTTTCTTGTTGGCCCCTTGATGTGTTGGCTCAGAAAGTTTCTTGTTGCCACATCCAGCAGCTTAGCTCTCCATGTATCTGGTCCTCCTTGAGGGGTCTCTGTTCTCCCAATCTATCTTCCTATGGTTGAAGTCCCCCATGATTAGTAGTCCAGATCCCTTCCTGCTAGCGACAGAAGCTGCTCTCTCTATTATGTTAATGGTAGCCATGTTGTTTCTATCATATTCCTGTTTGGGTCTTCTGTCATTTGGTGGGGGGTTATATATGACTACTACTGTAATTTTTTTGCCTTCCAATTGCTATGGTACCTGTTATGTAGTCACTGAAACCTTCACAGCTTTGAATAACCATCTCCTCAAAACTCCAGCCTTTTCTTACCAGCAGAGCTACACCACCACCTCCTCTTCCTTCTCTCTCTTTCCTCACAACACAGAAGTCCTTTGGAAACACTGCATTTGTTATGGTTTTTCGTTAGCTTTGTTTTCGTTAGCAACTCTGTGGAGGACAGGGAAGGCGTGGCCAACTCTGGAGAGGCCAGGGGGGCGTGGCCAACCGTCTCAGGGGGTAATACCTGCTGCACTTTCACTGTCCGCTCATTACACTCTACGATCCCAAGCCAGTAACATGCCGTAGATGACTCTCCCGCTGACGCTCATCGTTGTTAATCCGTAAATCACACAAGTTATTTTTAATAAAAACTGTCGTTTCGACATAAGGAATATGTTACCTATCGTTCGTTACGGCTCGTGACCCTACAGCAGCCAAACTTTAATTACGTCTAGGGATACCACTGCTGCTCTCTAAAGCGCGTCACCAGTATAACCCCTTGATAAGTAATGAGCACATAAATAAAACTCTTCCTTTAGGACTGAAGAATAGATACAAAATATTATATAGATATATATTCAAGACAGTATAATATAAAAACACAGATGGTTAAGTTAACTTATACAACAAATGAAAGTATTGTCATATCACTAAATATAACAAAATAAACTATGGCACAAAATGAATGTAAAGACTTATCTCCCACATGTTACTCTCCCGGTCCCGTATCAGCTACTGAACTCACGCTCTGTCGCTACCCACATTCTCACCTCCCGTCTGCCTCATCCCAGGATGAGGGATGGAAACTAAGGACTTTTTAATATTTAAAACTAATTGAACAACCACTTGTTCTCAAAACACACAAGAATGCAAATTACAGATAATAGTTACTTACAAAATATATAAGTATAGTGCCACCTGTTTAATTACAGTATATAAACCATTACCTAACTAAATAAAAGTGACATCTGGAACTCTCAACTGAACAGGTCCAGCTTCCGGAATCAATCAGGTACTAGACGTGTGCAAAGGCAACCGCGCTCCTGTCCACTGACGCTGCCACACCACACGATAATTTACAAAACACAATGTGTGTATATATATACAGGCAATGATAACAAAACAAGTTATTTTAAATTTATATACGTATTCTGCTAGGAGTACGTAACACTTCCACCTCCAAGAAAAAAAATGCAATAGATTGAAGATCAATGGCATTTTTTCAAAGGAAAATGTATGACACTTGAGATTTATGGTATTAATTACACCAAACATGTAAAAGTAATAAGAACACATTTCTGGACAAAAATGAAAACACTCCAAATATAGTCTTACAGGAAACTCAGAAATTTCAGTCTTATGACTATGTTCTACATATGTGTCACTGGAGTATGCAAATTTATCTCTCCAAGGTATTATCTCATTTATTTCACTTTGTTTCAGATCATATTTCTCACTCCTATCTACAACATTATCATTATTAGCATGAATAGAATTGTCAATAAAGGTAGCTGCTTTCACACAGTTATCATGGCAATTTTGCTTTTCATATGTTTCTACTATTTCTCCAAGATCAGTTTCATTTTTCCATGTGATTCCTTTTCCACATGGTGAATTTTTCCAAGACAGCCTCCTCTTTCCATTACTCCCTTTTTCTGGAGCTGAACTGCTTAATTGAAGCTGACTGGATGTTGAGTAGATTTGGGACTTCTCCTGGGTATGCTCTGACACAGACATCTGCTCTTCATCACTCTTGATCCTCTGTGGAACACATACTCTCGCCCAATGGATACTAAAATTAGAGAAATTAGCATTAAACCTCACAATTTTGCATAGGATTTTCCCATTCATAGAACCTTCCGAAACACAAGACACCGACTTAGCAAACCTTTGACCTTCAAACCAAGAAATACAACCCAAGATAAGTGCAAAGACTACCTGATCGAACTGACTCAGATGATCCATAAGGAACACAGAAATCAATTGCCTCATAACTCTGTCATAACGATCAGTGAAAGAAAACAGGCATATGCCTAGGCACCATATCTCAATCATAACTCTCAAGACAAGTTCACACCCCCTGATGGTGAACTTGAACACAACACACACTTTCATCAACCGTCTAGTCTTCCAAAAGACTAAATAAAACATGCCGAAAACTTTACAACCCTCACCATCACTTCCCAAGTGATTTACGTCTGATGACAACCAATCAACCAAGAGGTTTAAGGATCTTAACATCTTGAAGATGCACAGCAGGTTACCTGGGAAACACCCAAGGACAATCTGAAACCCTTCACAATGATTAACTCTTGGTAGGATAACCTTATCCTCCAACTTGAAATACACACCTGGAGCCTCAAACATCTGCTCCCCAGTATGATTTAATCCTTCACCCACAATAGGACTCTGAAAATCAACTCCAATATGACTCTGAAAGTCAACACCACACTTGAGTGGAACATACACTTTTATCACTCGTGCATCAAAATTAACTGGATCTGAATATAGAGACACGGCTCTAGTATAACTCACCACTTCCTCAGAACTGGATGCACAACCTACTTGAGTAAACTCTCTCTGCTCAACCACAAGGCTTGACAAAGATGTCCCACAGTCCATTACTTCACAAGAAATTGGCTCCTGCAGAATAAAAGTAGATTTCAACATCCTACACACACTCTGACTCAATGTACCCAATGAGAAATACTTACCCCACATAGAATAAGAATCACAACTCTGCAACTTAGATCCAAATGATACCTTACCACTCTTAATGATTTTACCAAAATTTCCTCCCATGACTTCTGGAGCTGCTTGGAGTACTGTCTGCTCACAATCAATAATATCACTACCAAGCTGGGTCACATCCTCACAGACAACTGAAGAGGGAGGCTCAATGGGTCTCCATCTACTCAACAGAAGCTGATCCTCTGGCTGCTTTCCCACACTCTCCAAAACTGGATCTACAGTACAGACTGTCTCCTTGCTTCTCTCTGAAATCTTAGGGTCAGTTCTACTCAATGCACATAAATGAAGGGAATCTGAAACGAGCGGGCAAGTAACAGGTAGTTTGACCTCCTCCCCTATTATATCACCTTGACTAGGGTGAGGCGGGGCCTCTACAACGGACTTATTCTCGACAACTGATTCGAAACTTGGAGTGAGCGGGAATACTTCTGCCAACCCGACATCTTGTCCTAAACCATTCACTTGGCTGGAATACAGAGTCGTGGCTTTTAAGTTTCTCTCAACTCCTGGCACAACGTTCGTAGTGAGCGGGCAAGACAATGGTACATGGACATCCTTTCCCAATTTATTGGAATAAAGCAGAGTCATAGTATCAGGCTTACTCTCAACAACTAAATCGGCCACACAGGAATCTGGAACAACCACATCCCACTTCTCCACTGAAGGGGTACTGGTTACTGGAACAAATGCTTGAGTAACATCAGAACTGACAACTGGATTTATATTAGTACTGACATCAGCACAGGTAGAATGGACAAAACCATCTTCTACAACAGGTTCATTCATAGAACTAACTTCAGCACAGGCAGAATAAACATGGTCTGCAACTGGCTGTTTACACAAACGGGGATCAATCTCACCCACAACATGATTTATGGCTACATCATTACCCAATATAACATCCACACCTGGGATGGGCAACTGTGTACTAACACCCACAGTGCATAAACGTGGTGTAATGGTGGATCTGAAATTAATGTCTATTAGAGGTACAGTTTTACATCCTGCAACACTCTGAAGAACAACAAACTTTCCTGTCTCTCTCTTTTCAACATCAGAAAGAATACTGGATGAAATTATGGTTTGGGAAGCACCTGTATCACGAAGAATAACCACTGGCTTCCACTTCCCATTAATACACAAGACTTCACCTGAAGACATATATGGTGAATACTGTTTCACCCAATTGGGGTTTACAGTTACATGTTTATTAGTAAGTTTATTTTGCACACCTCTGCAATAAATGAGACCAGTTGGTCGTAACTCAGGGTGCAATATAAAACATGAATGAATTCCATGGCCTTTTCTCTTACAATGGGAACAGGACCTTACAGTGGACACACTGGTAGAACCAACTGTAGGTTTAGAAATAACCTTATTATTATTTGACATTCCTGACAATGAAGTAGCAGGGTTAGGTTTTGTAAGAGAAGAGCTCATGGGAGTAACTGGAGTACTAGGACGGGATGGATTCTGATAAGGAGTTCGGTGAGCATTATAATTTACTCTACGACTAGACTTAGGTGAAGTGGCCGTAAACTGGGCCTTAGTCAACAACTCATGCTCATCCGCGAGCTTTGACAGCTCATAAATGTCTGTTACATTCTTTTGTTCTGCCATAAAAGTAGACAACTGGTCTGGGAGACATGACAATACTTCTTCCATTATAAGAAGATTCTTTAAAGCATCAAAGTCTGTGACTGAAAGTGACTTTAACCATCTGTTGCAAAATTTCGTCTTCTGACGAGTAAAATCTGCTATTGTCTGATCACTTGTCCTCCTTAGATTTCTAAACTTTTGCCTGTGTGCCTCTGGATTTAACTGGTAGACATTTAAGATGCTTTTCTTTACAAATTCGTAATGAAAGCTATGAGCGTCAGGTAGGGATGTGAAAACCTCCTGACTACGCCCCTTAAATTGAGACTGCATAATGGCTACCCACTGATCCCTTGGCCAGTTCATACTGATGGCAATTTTATAAAAATGTGCAAAGAAAACCTCAGGATCCTCCTCATTGAACTTTGGTAACTCTATATACTTATGCGTCCTGATGGGATTATTATCACTATTTATTGAAACATTACTAGTATTTCCATGCCCAGCTGCCATACGCTGTGATTCAAGCCTGAAGTTAGTGTCAGCCATTTGTTGTTGAATCTCTAATTGCCTAGTTTGTTCCTTTTGAGCTTCAAGTTCTAATATTCTCTGTTCTTTTTGAGCTTCAAGCTTAGCATTGGCTATTTGCGCTTCTAACTCAAGACGCTTTAACGTCATCTGATCACTCGACTCCTCTTTTAACTCTTCTAGAATTTCTTCATCTAACTCCCCATTCTCAACAAAATGTGTCACAATGACTTTCAATATTTGGGCTTTAACCATTCTATTGTTGGCGGTCAAATCCAACTGATTTGCCATTTGTATTAACTCAGTCTTTTTAAGGCTCTGAATCCTTTCAAAGTCTGGGTGAACCACCAACGCTGCAACTTTCTCCTCCATCGTTACTAACACTTGGCACTTGATTCACAAAAATAATTAAAAACAATGGCACTGCACTACACTTCACTGTAAAATTGTCACCACACTGAAAATTCGCTTGGCCTCACTGCACAAACAAAATATATAGGATGACTTACCTCAAAATCGTGAAACGTTGTTACTTGACACACAGGAAAGCTTGCTTGGCACATGGAATAGTTCTTAAGAAACACACAGACACTTGACACAATGGTACCTAGGAAGGCAAGGTTAGATTAGCATAATTAAGGTTAAGTGGGAACAATATTTCCCGGCACAGGCCCCCATAACTCTTTGTTACCTATCGTTCGTTACGGCTCGTGACCCTACAGCAGCCAAACTTTAATTACGTCTAGGGATACCACTGCTGCTCTCTAAAGCGCGTCACCAGTATAACCCCTTGATAAGTAATGAGCACATAAATAAAACTCTTCCTTTAGGACTGAAGAATAGATACAAAATATTATATAGATATATATTCAAGACAGTATAATATAAAAACACAGATGGTTAAGTTAACTTATACAACAAATGAAAGTATTGTCATATCACTAAATATAACAAAATAAACTATGGCACAAAATGAATGTAAAGACTTATCTCCCACATGTTACTCTCCCGGTCCCGTATCAGCTACTGAACACACGCTCTGTCGCTACCCACATTCTCACCTCCCGTCTGCCTCATCCCAGGATGAGGGATGGAAACTAAGGACTTTTTAATATTTAAAACTAATTGAACAACCACTTGTTCTCAAAACACACAAGAATGCAAATTACAGATAATAGTTACTTACAAAATATATAAGTATAGTGCCACCTGTTTAATTACAGTATATAAACCATTACCTAACTAAATAAAAGTGACATCTGGAACTCTCAACTGAACAGGTCCAGCTTCCGGAATCAATCAGGTACTAGACGTGTGCAAAGGCAACCGCGCTCCTGTCCACTGACGCTGCCACACCACACGATAATTTACAAAACACAATGTGTGTATATATATACAGGCAATGATAACAAAACAAGTTATTTTAAATTTATATACGTATTCTGCTAGGAGTACGTAACAGAATACACGTGTATGACCCTAAACCAATGTTACGAAGAAATGTTGTATTTGCAGTTAATTTTTCGGATCATCTTTTGTTGTATTACAACTGATGTGATTAACACAACTGCACTTCAGTGACAAAATTATGCATATAGGAATTATTAACGAAGTGATACCCTGTATAGACGGGAGCTGTATTAGGGTATATAGATTGTGCACTCTAAGGTGTGTGAATTATTGTGTTTGAGTTGTATAGGCGTACTGCTGAAGGTATATATTTGGGTCTAATAAGTTCTATAATAATTTTGTAACAAGATGACCCAGTAATGATTCGGTCATCGACGACTGAATCTTGTCTTCTTTAGTATTGCTAAGCATATTATTTGCTTTCTTTTGCCATTAATTATCTATTTCTCTATGCTCCGTAACTTATCTATGAGGCATAGACGAACGACCTTTGTTTATATGAAATGTTTGCAGTGAATTGATGAGATTAGGAAGTTCAGCTTTTATGGGAAGTTGATGTGTTTGGTTGAGTGATTAAGTTGGTGCTTGTTTTATTTCAATTATATTTTTGTTTTCGTAAAACTCTCACCTCCTGCCTTTGTAAATTTGTCCAGTAAATAGAGACGTCAGTGAAGTCAACACAGTGAAGTGAAACATTGCACTAAAAACAGACAGATAAGTCAAACATCGCACTGTTAACAAACAGAGAAGTCAAATTTTGCACAATTTAGAGATAATGGAGTCAACAATTTCATTACTAACAGACAGAGAAGTCAACCATTGCACTACTAACGTACCGTGAAGTCAGACATTGCAATAATTAGAGACAGATAAGTCCACCGTTGCACTATTAATACAAAGTGAAGCCAACCATTGAACTATTAACACACAGTGAAGCCAACCATGGCACAATTAACAGACCGACAATTCAAACATTGCACGTACATCTCCTCAAAGAGTGGAGTCAGTGGCAATAGACAGTGAAGTCAACCATTGTACTTTTAACAGTGAAGTCAAACATTGAATTGCCTGCATTCAGAGAAATTCATAGTGGTACATGGATTATTACATATAGCTTTTAAATTATTCAAATTGTAAGCGGGGTTAAGGAATATATATAAAACATACATTATATATTCGTTGATGAAATAGTGATAATGATATATTGTGGACTCTAAAGTAAAAGACTATTCGGATACTTTCGGCGCCGTGGAGTGGGGGGACCTGCTGCATGGGTGACAGTTTCTTCCCCATATCATCCTGCCCCTGGCTTTCAGCCCTAGAGAGGCCACTCCAGACTAACAAACAGTGCATCTCCATAGTCGCCTGTGACTGATGGATGCCTACTACTATAGAGCGAAAATTAGAGTGTCTGAGAACCCCCTATATCTAAAATCATGTGCAGAGTTTGCAAGAACATTTTGAAAAAGTATTCTCCCCTCATTATGTGCATCTATTTTATTTACATTATATATAAGTCAACATCACGCACCAATAATATGAGTGGTTCAGCTGGATTGTAATGAATGATAATTTAAAGACCGGATAATCTGTCGTAGATATAATAATCTCCTCGCGTTGCTGCAATAAAAACTTACGAAGGTAAAGCGGTGTTTGGATGAGATGACACATGACCCGTGTGTTTGAGGAGTGGCACGACACATGTCACGTGTCCTAGGAGAGATAGAACACATGACACGTGTTCGAGGAGTCGCACTACACATGATACGTGTCCTAGAAAAGGCACGACACGTGAAACGTGTCCAAGGAGAGACACGTGGTGTGGTGCAGTGTAGGTAATGGTTTTGTGCACTGTAGGTAATGGTGTGGTGCAGTGTACGTAATGGTGTGGTGCACTGTAGGTAATGGTGTGGTGCACTGTAGGTAATGGTGTGGTGCAGTGTAGGTAATGGTTTTGTGCACTGTAGGTAATGGTGTGGTGCAGTGTACGTAATGGTGTGGTGCAGTGTAGGTAATGGTGTGATGCAGTGTACGTAATGGTGTGGTGCACTGTAGGTAATGGTTTTGTGCAGTGTAGGTAATGGTGTTGTGAAGTCTAGGTAATGGTTTTGTGCAGTGTAGGTAATGGTGTGGTGCAGTGTAGGTAATGATTTGGTGCAGTGTAGGTAATGGTGTGGTGCAGTGTAGGTAATAATTTGGTGCAGTGTAGGTAATGGTGTGATGCAGTGTACGTAATGGTGTTGTGCAGTGTAGGTAATGGTTTTGTGCAGTGTAGGTAATGGTGTTGTGAAGTCTAGGTAATGGTTTTGTGCAGTGTAGGTAATGGTTTTGTGCAGTGTAGGTAATGGTTTTGTGCAGTGTAGGTAATGGTTTTGTGCAGTGTAGGTAATGGTGTGGTGCAGTGTAGGTAATGATTTGGTGCAGTGTAGGTAATGGTGTGGTGCAGTGTAGGTAATAATTTGGTGCAGTGTAGGTAATGGTGTGATGCAGTGTACGTAATGGTGTTGTGCAGTGTAGGTAATGGTTTTGTGCAGTGTAGGTAATGGTTTTGTGCAGTGTAGGTAATGGTGTGGTGCAGTGTAGGTAATGGTGTGGTGCAGTGTAGGTAATGGTGTGGTGCAGTGTAGGTAATGGTCAGATTAAGTGAAGATAATAGTCTTCAGCGAAGGTAATGGTATGTTCAGTGTATGTAATGGTGTGGTGTAGTTTAGATAATGGTGTGTCCAGTGAAGGTAATGGTGTGTTTCAGTTTAGGTAATGGTGGAGATAGTAAAGTAAGTGGTGTGACGTAGGGGAATTATTGATGTAATAAATTTGAGCCAATGGAAAATCTAATAATTATTGCACAATTTAATTGCAAAGGATTTGCACAAAATTTCACAAAAATATTGCCAATCAAAAA
>NC_091177.1:33603448-33653448 GCF_040958095.1 Procambarus clarkii
CTGTATTAAGTTGATAGAAAGTTGTCATAAATATAATATAAAGTTAAGAAAAAGTTGTTGAATAAAAAGTTGTGATACTAGATATGACTGGTAATCGTTCGCCCTGCTAATAATAACATATATGACTGTGAAAGCCTATTGCTTAATGGAAGATACACACATATATATATATATATATATATATATATATATATATATATATATATATATATATATATATATATATATATATATATATATATAGATATGTTACAAAATGTTGTAAATGTTTAGTTTCATATAATGCTTAAAGTTGACTATGACTACTTAATTCCGTGACTTAGTAAGTTTAACATAAACTATGGTTTAAATATGTTACAGAAACAAAGCTCTTGTCTACTTATTTATTGATGTCGATGACTTATTTTCTTATCATGTCATATCTACTTATCTATCTTGATAACTCGAAGAGTAACCTTGATGACTCGCAGACTAATCTTGATGTCATTGAGATTAACTTTGATATCATGTAGATTTTCTTTGATATGACTGAGTGTGACTTTGATGACTCTGAGGGTATCTTTGATGACTTGAGATTATCTTTGATGACTGAGTGTAAATTGGTGTCTCGAAGAGTGTTCTTGATGTCTCTGAGTGTTTCAATATTGTCTGAAATAAACTTCTGAGTGTAACATGATATCTGTTGAGTGTTTCCTTCTTACATAAAAGAGGGAATGAGATTATTATTTGAAGCATAAAGATCTTTTGGAGAGATTCTTTAAATGAGCGAAGATGTCTTAGAGAGTAATATTGTAACACATGAATTTGTGCTCCAGAGTATCATTTGATGCGTAAGATGCTTCGGAGAGCTACTTTAGTTTAGAAATATTATGATGAAAATGTCTCTGACTATTTAGTTTTACTATTTTCTTTCTTACTTACTCCTTGAGGAATAAGGTTAGTTAAGAAATGTGTTGAAAAATTACTTTGCCAATTGTTTTGAACGAAAGAATAGTAATTTTAGTTAAGAAATGTTTAAAAGATGTTTTATTTAATTTTTTTCAGTTGTGTGAAGTGTAATGGTAGTTTAGAAACGTTAAGAAATGGTTATCTTAGTAAAACTGTTACAACATGAAGCCTGGTTTTATTTATGAACAGTGTTGGTAAGAAATAATAAACTGATGAGCAGAAATGCGTTGAGATAGTTTTACAATTATATGGTAGGCCTGGTTGAGGAGGCCTTGTTTAGGACTGGGCCACGGGGAAGCGAAACCATCTCCGAAACCATGTCCAGGTAGGTATTTTAATGAATAAATAAAAAAAATGTAACTAACTAAAATAGATAACCTGTAATTAACTAAAAAATAAAATTTGTTGCGAAACAGTAACGCTGTTGATAATACATAACAATAAACTAGTTACTGAATTGCAGAAAAAACAGATATTTAAAAGAGCATGAAATGAACTTGTAAAGAGAAAATTATTTGAACTTGCAGAGAACAATTATAATGTAAATAATGTGAAATAATTGGAAAATAGAACAGGCAACGTGCGAAGAATATGAACTGAACTATCTGAGATCATCAATAACGTGCAACAAGTTGTACAGAGAACAAGTAAGGATAAGAAAAGAGAACAGAAAACATGCAAAGAATAAGAATTGAACAATCTGTGAATGTGATTACCATGTAGCAAGGGATACAGAGAACATGTAAGAATATGTAAGAACATTCTTAGAATGTGTAAGAATATTCTGAGAACGAGAATAACGTGTAATATGTTTCACAGAGAACATGAGAAAATTTGAAGAACATGGAGAGAACATGCAATTATGGAAGGGATATCTGGTATATATTTAAGAAAATGAAATAAACATGTCTAGAGTTGTTACGGCCCTACTGGACGCAACCGGGTTCTTCTCTGATGGTATTAGAGTTTTGGAATCCGGATCCAAGTTAGTAGAGGCTTTCATGGGGTGTGTTCCATAATGCAAGTAAAACTAAAGGGGGGGGGGTATACAAGTATACTAAATTATAAGAATATTCCTTCAGATATATTTTCCACCACCATATATATATATATACAGTCACAAACGGGGATTATAACTACACAAAATATGTACAGTTCCGTCTTCCTCCAAAGACACTGGATACTCGGCCACGCTCACTCTGGGTAGCCCTGGTTCCTTCTTCCGTGGCCCACGATGAATCCACGATGACTACTACGAATCTACCCTGGCCACAGGTCAGCCAAATCACAGTCCCACTGGGTGCTTCATCGTGGAGGCCTTCAACCACAATCCAGCCTATAGCTGGCAGGTACCGATCAGCTCCGCTGTGTAGGCCACTCCACGACCGATACTAGGGTTGCGAGCCCTAGGCAGGAACCTCGTGTGACCCGCTGATCACTCTCTTCACTAAGCACCACAGTGGCTAGTCTCTTCCACCAGCCAGCCCCGGATAAGGCGATTCCCAACACTGCCACTCCTCAGGCAGGCTATTACTCTCAACAGAGTTCGTCTGGGGGGTGGCTCACAACTTCAAAGCAGACTCGTGAAGAGACCTTGGCTGCCTTGGGTAGACTCATCCATCGTCCAACACAGCAGTCCCAGGTCGACTTTGCAATCAGATATGTCATTAATACTGGGACGCTTCACTCACAAGCTTAGACAGAAACGTCCACCTCTTCACTCCATAGATGGCGTTCACTGTCTAAGCACTACCTCACCAAAGGTCAGCAGGGGCTACGTCATGAGCTGACTAGGAAAGGAATCCAACACTTATTGCTTGCCTATCCTGTCACCACTAGATGGCGTCGTCCATTTGGAGTGGGTTTCGGGAGCGGGCTCACAGATGGCGTTGTCGTCACTGCTCCGTGCTCCGACGCTGGACTCGGGTCCGTAACAAGAGTATAGAAAAAGATGATGCATGGCTTTACACTCGAGTATTGGCCAAATACAGAAAGAAGATTATTGGAAAAAGCTGTATTTATAAGAAACATTGTTCCATGAAACGAAGTCCCCTGGAACAGTTAGAATGCATATCCTGTATTAATTATTTTCTTGTTTAAGGCTTCTATCCCTCTGACTAGTACTTCCTGCATCTTGGTTTAACTGGAAAAGGAATTCTCCAAAGGTCAGCCTCGCTCGAGGTGAAGAAAAAGAAACAAACAATTGTAGAATGTATTACACTTATTATAATATTATACAACGTTTCGAACCTACATGGGTTCATTCTCAAGTGATAGGAAATTACAAAGCGTGTTGGATTTATACTAATATGGGGTCAGGTGAAAATAAGTAATCCAATTCAAATGAGTCAAGAAAAAGGCATAAAGAGAGGAACAAGTAAGGCATAAAGTCTCAAAGGCCTTTAAAGAAAAAGAATATAAATGTCCGATCCACATACAAAAATTAATCAGGTGTATTGGGCGTAGCATGGGAGCAGTGTCTTCTAAGTTGGCATTTTCACGTTCCGGTCTTGTTCTTACTCTCATGGTGGGTAGGATGAATAGTTCCGTAATTAGGGTCTTTATGGTGGGTTGTTTGTTTTTTATGAAGATTGCTTCAGGAATTTGTAATCTTCGTACATCTTGGGTTTTGTCTATTATACAAGTGTTTTTATTCAACATTACTCTTGTTAGGGTGATGTCATGGGCTTGTCTCATGTGATTTTGGGGGGCACCTGATTGAAGATGACAGGTCAAACGCCTCGTTAACTTGGTCGACGTAATACCTATGTATTTTGATTGAAGGCTGCATCCTTCATGGGGGGCAGGTGTACATATATATACCACGTCTGACTGCTGTAAATGGTTCTCCATCGATTTCGGCCTGTTTTTAATAAGGAGACCGATAGTCTTCTTTGTTTTATAGTATATGATTAAGTCTATGTTTGGTCAGGAATTGTACTTTTTACTGTTTTATGGATTATGTCTTTCATTATTCGTTTTTCTTTTTTATCTTCACTGTGCATGGTTGATTTGTAATATAATTTTATTGGAGCCGTTGTGGATTCTGTTCTTGGTTCAGTATGGTACCATCGGTCCAGGTGTCATCTTATAGTAGTGTTTATTTCTGTGTTGCTATATCCATTGTTCACCAGCACCTGAGTTATTCTTTCAAACTCCCTACTCACGTTGCTCCATTCAGAGCAGTGGGTAAGGGCTCGACATATATAAGCGTTGAGAATACTGGCTTGGATATCTTTGGGGGCACTCACTCCTACCGTTTAGACATAATCCTGTTTGTAGGTTTAGTATATACACACGTACTTAGAGAGGTCCCTGTTTTGGTTATAAGTACATCCAGTAATGGCAGTCTGTTATTTTCAATAGTTTCGTAGGTAATCCGAAATAATGATTCTCTCTCTAGATGGCTTTTTAGGTCGGTTAGTTCAACTGGGTCTTTTACTATGACAAATATGTCATCTACATAACGGCACTATACCATTGGTTTTGGCTTACTACTGAAGACTCTCTCCTCGATGGACCCTGTTACGACCCAGTTAATGATTACGATTACCTGGCTCTCACAGTGAACATACTTCATACACCCATCTCAAATGGTAGCATTTGTATGAATGATATTTGCATATACAATGATAATATAAATGCTGTATTGGATTATGTATTAGAATGTATGATAGTATTGTATATTGGTGTATGTATACTGTACTCTGTATACTGTATGATGTATGAGGAGGTCATGGCATGGCTGCTAAGTAGATAGGAGAAGTTCGTGTCTAATACCTGTGTGCGCCTGTGGGAAGTTAGGCAAATATTGATCGAGTGTCGTGTTGTCAGATGTCGCCCCCTTTTAGAAGTTAATCTAATATTCCCAATTGAAAATTTTGCCGTCAGAGCCAAACTTTGAAGGGTTTAAAAACCTGACAAAGACTGCTTTGATTTATATGGCAGGCAAAGTAGATTTAACAGCTAATAACAGAATGATTAAAGCCCATTTAGTAAAAGTGGTTGTCATCCATCTAGTGGACGATTGTAGATTTGAGGAAGACGTACTAAAGGAATTAGCTTTTTTGTTTTTTTGAAAGGATATTCCTACGGGCCCTAAACCTCTGGCTGGCCCACTAACAGTTGCTTGTTTCTGTTTTATTTGGGCGGAGTATGAGTATTTATTACTCGTATGGTCGCTTCAGTAAGATTTTGCCATATGTGTTTAACAACTTCTTCTGCTCTGTTGAATCTAAGTTGAAATCTTAATTTGTTTGTAACTGTGCACTGTGTTAGATAATGTTCCAGTGGTTTGTCGGGCATTTCTCCACAGTGTTGACATTTCCTCTCATCTTCCGGAACCTGTGAGCCTATTTCCCATGCACATGGGTATCCAAGCCTAATGCGATGTAAGTGTACTTCTGTGGCTCTACTGCTCCCTTTCATCAAACTAAAGGGTTCGTAGTTGGTTGAATTCTTGTACCAACCCGCAGATCCTGATGTTGCAACTGCTGTGTTGTGGTCACTGTAAGGAATTAGCTGAAGGGTCAAGTGATCAGTTAGCATTTAAACGTCTTGCATTAGAATCTCAGCTTGAACTAAGTAGGCTAGACGCTCAACAGAAAAAAATAGAAATAGAGGCTCAACAGAGACAACAACAAGTAGAAATAGAGGCACAGAATGCCAGAATTGCGGCTCAGTTGAAGTTAGAGGGAGCAAGGCAGAGACAATTAGAGGTTCAACAACAAATGGAGGCAGATAGAAACAGAGTTGAAGCACAGAGAATTGCAACTGGACATTGTAATACTAGTAATATTTAAAACAGTATCAATTCTCAGTCTAGAATTAATCAATAATTAACAGAATTAAATAATTTTTAATAGAATTTGAGCTGCATAAGTTCAACAAAGAAGATCCTGAGATGTCTCATTTTTCTAAAATTGCAATCAGCATGAATTGGCCTGTAGATCAGTGGGTTGCAATCATTCAAAGTCAGTTAAGAGGCAAGTCTCAATAGGTAAGCATCAGTAAGCGATTCGCATCGCTTACTGATGCTAACAGCTTCGATTTAACTTTGTAAAGAAGAGCATCTTAAATGCTTATCAATTAAATCCAGAAGAACATAGACAGAAATTTCGTAACTTAAAAAGGAAACATGATCAAACTATTGCTGATTTTAGTAGCTCAAAAATAAATTACTGTGAGAGATGGCTTAAATCACTTTCAGTTACAGAGTTTGAGACTCTTAAAAACCTTCTAGTTACTGAAGAAATATTATCTTGTCTCCCAGAGAGCTTATCAACTTATATGGCGGAACAGAAAACCGTTATGAACATTTATGAGCTCTCAAAGCTCGCTGATGAACAGGAGTTACTTACAAGTGTACAATTTAGAGCCCAGTCCAATAATGTTAATAATAGACTAAATCCTAATGCTCATAAAAATATTCACCAGACCAAACCAAGTTATAATCCACCTGCTATTCACATGAATTCTTCTCTTGTTAAATCTAAGCTTAAGCCCCTGGGACCGGTGAGGGTTGCTTTTGCCCCTTCCCTCTACTGCCCCTCTTTGGGTGATGTACGTCCAGAAGGGCACCACATAGCGGCCTTGTGAGCCGTCGGACCACCCGCTGGAGGGGTCGCCCATGAGGGGCCGCCCTGAGTGGTTGGCTGGGTGTCCAGACTGGAGCGATAGAAGGAATGGAGTCTTAGCACCAGTGTGGGAGAATAGACGATGTAGTAGGACTCCCCTGTGGAAAACGGGGAGCACCGCTGGGGTTGACGCACCCTTCCTGCACTGGCCCTCACTCAGCCTACCTGGCTGCCCTGGTAGGTGGTATCCCTTGGTTCCAGGTTCCAAACTTTTAAAACGATTGATGCATGGATGACGATACGCCCTCTCTTACCCAGGTCGCTCTTGAGGTGAACGACCAGGCCCCCTGAGTCGGACTGTGCTGGAAGATCGGGCTCTGTAGCCCCCGCTACATTGTGCCCAGAGCAGACTACTCCTCCGTGCTCCCCTCCCTCCTCTGTGCTAGGGTCGAGCCCCATGCCCTCTGTGGTGACCGCTTCGTCCCCTTGCTCGGCACCATCTCTCATTGTGACTACTGCACCTTATGACCCATCTCTCTCTCTCTAGAGGTTCTCATCGCCGTCCCCGCCACGGCCGCTTTCGTCTACTCCCTTCCCATACTATTTTTTTTTTTGCAGGGATATTCCTGCGTGGGCCCTAAGCCTCTGGCTTGCCAACTAAGTGTTGCTTGTTTCTGTTTTACTTGGGCAGAGTATGAGTATTTATGACTCGTATGGTCGCTTCAGTAAGATTTTTGCCATATGTGTTTAACAACTTCTGCTCTATTGAATCTAAGTTGAAATCTTAATTGGTTAGTAACTGTGCACTGTGTTAGGTAATGTTCCAGTGGTAATTCGTACCATGCCTTGTTTGGTCCTGCTATCTGGACTAAGTACTTTGACCTCCATCATTTAGATTCTACTCCTCCTGACGATTTTTCCCTCCTTAGGCACCGTGTTGATTATGTGGATGCCTCTGTTATTTTCAACCCCACCCGTCTGGGTTCACGTGTCGTTGCTGCTCCTTCTCAGGATGCAGCTACCCGCTTGGCCGCCTTATCCTGAATTGGTTAGACCCCTGTTCGGGTCTCCTAGAACGCTCGGTTAAATGCCAGTGTTGGCACTGTTCTCCTCCCGCACAATGTTGCAACTGGTGTTAGAAATCTAAAGGACTACCACGAGAATATTAAGCATATCCTCGAAGTCCAGGGCCATTCTGTCCTCCAGGTGGACATGTTTACTCGTCCCCCTCGTAGTCGTTGCCGTCAGCCCCCCTTTGGGTTGTAAAAATTACCTCTGATGATAGGACCATTCTGCCCTCTGTCATTCTTGCTGGTGCCAGATGTTTCGTTCAGTTTATTCCTTCTATTCGGCTCTGTAATAAGTGCTGGAAGTTTGGGCATGGTGCCCTCAAATGTTTCAGTCCTGTCTCTCTCTGTCCCATGTGTGGGGGCGAAGGGTCACTCTAAGTCGGAGTGCACTTCTCTCCAGGCTTGCTGCCTCAATTGTGGTGAGTTGAGCCCACCCTACCTTCTCCCACACGGGTATACATTACAAACTTGACGCAGCCGTCCTCAACTTGAAGCACCGAGAACGTTTATCTTTCCTGAGGCGAGGCGCCAAGTTCGTCGTCTTTCCCTTTTTTGCTGGTGTCTCTTATGCTCGTGTGTTGCGCTCTTCCTCTCCTCGTTCTTCCCACCTTCCTCAGTCTCACAACCGTTTCCAGGAATTAGACCCGGATACGTCCTCTGCCTCCTCCCCTGTTTCTTGATGTTCTGCCCAGAAGGGTCCCCTTCATGGTTCTCTGTCTGGGGTTCCCCTTCTTTCGACCCAGTCTCTCATGTCTCCTGTGTCTTCTTTTTCTTCTCTCTCTGCTCCTCCTTCCCATCCTTCTCCTCCGTCTCTTAGCTCTCCACGCTGCCTGTCTGTGTGGGCTGATGTCCATCACTCTCGCAGAGATCATCATGTTGTTCGCTCTCGTTCTTCTTCTCCTGTTGAGACGCTCGAGTCTGTTTCCCAGTACATTACTGCTGGGACACCTGTCTCTTTGAGTCTGAAGCGAAAGCCTGGCTCATCTTCTTCCTCCTGCCAATGCGCAATGTGCCAACGTGGTATGTGCCAACAGCCATACCACGTTGAGAACACTGCTTCTCGTCCGATCAGCGAAGTTAAGCAACGTATTGTTTGGTTAGTACTTGGATGGGTGACCACCTGGGAACACCAAATGCTGTTGGCAATAATGTTTAGGGCGCCTGACAGCTGGGTGGACAGCACTTCGGATTCGAAGTCCTGAGGTTCCAGGTTCGATCCCCGGTGGAGGCGGAGACAAATGGACAAAATGTTTCTTTCTCCCTGATGCGCCTGTTTCCTACCAGTAAATAGGTACCGGGAAGTTAGACAGCTGCTGCGGGCTGCTTCCTGGGGATGTGTAACAAAAAAAAGAGGCCTGGTTTTGGACTGGGCCGCAGGGACGCTAAGCCCCGAAATTATTTCAAGATAACCATCTCTCCCCGGCGGGTAAGAAGGCTTTGCTTTCTTCCTCGCCCCGTACCTCTGACTATCGTTCCATTCCTTCCCGTTTCGGTGGTCGAGCCCCCTGTTCCTGCTATTGAGGTTTCTTTGGCCCCCGCATCCCTCTCGGTTGCTGCCCTTGCTGAGGTGCGTATCACGGGGCGTGTGTTACTGATGTTATCAGCCGTGATACATTTGTGTTGTCATAGAGAGCTAGTGAGAGTTGGTGGTGGTGGTCCTTACAAGGTTGTCAAGGGTGTATGAGGAGTAAGGGAAACAGCCTAGTACACAAGTTACAAGTTTATATGTACAAGTCACAGGATTACATTTAACAAGGCGTTTTCCTTACAACATAAGATCACTATGTATTATAACTCAAGTGGCTCTGACCACCCCACGGCTCACTGTCCCATTCCTGGTGTCATGCACCCAGCCACCACCGCTACCATCCAACGACACATATTTTTGCCTCTAGGAAACCTGGACTCTTATAAAACCTCTCCAACTTCTGTAATATTACTCTACCCAATCTTGCAACCCTGGATATAGACAAGGATAGGCTTATCTGACTGAACGGCCAGAGAAAACCCCTCAAATAGCAGGAACGGTCGGCAGCGATACACCCTCCCCTTCAGTCAAGATGGCGTCCATCTCTCTTGCCTCATCGCCCCTTAATACTCTACTCTTTACATATGCTATCAAACACATTAATGATTTTATTTACTATATTCCCCCATGCATACTTTTTTATAGAGTCCATTTTTCCCTTACATGGTAAAGCTATTCAAGTTCACATTATTTCTGATGATCTCCAGCTGAGAAGGCACTACTTTACTGGGCGGAGTAATAATGATGACTCGCGGCCTCTCTGATCTCAGCTGGGGATTTATTCTAATATACACTCTCCGTGTGTCCACCAACATTTTACAACCGAAACCAACCTCCACAGGAGGTAAGGTTCGTAACACCCCTCCAAAGCCATGGAGAAAAAAAAAAAGGGAAATTCTTAAAGGAATTTCACTTTTTTTTCACATAAAATTAACACCTCAAACAGATTTCATAGCAATTGTAAAGAAACAGTAAATGATATATAATAAACACTAGATACACAATAATATATACATCTCTGAGCAATAGTACAACCCTAAGTCACCCCAGGTTTTGGCAATCTAGAAAGTGCATCTGCTACTACATTTAATTTTCCTGGAATATGTTTGATGACCAGATTGTACTCTTGCAGCAATAATGACCACCTTAATATTCTCTGGTTGGAATTCTTCATGCTAGCAATAAATGTTAAGGGGTGTTGGTCAGTAAACACTTCAACAGTATTGGCTGATAAATAAATGTCAAATTTTTTAACAGCTAGTAATAATGGCAAAGCCTCCTTCTCCACTGTGGAGTAATTCTGTTGACATTTAGTAAAATTTTTAGAATAGTAATGTATTGGATGATTAATACCCTCATCATCTTCTTTCATTAGCACAGAACCAGCACCCCAGCCCGAAGCATCTATATATAGTTTGAATGGCTTAGAGTAGTCAGGAGTAGCTAACACTAGACCAGATGACAACATTCCTTTAGTTTAGTAAATGCATCCTGACATTCCTGAGACCATCTAAACTTTACATTTTTACATAGCAAGTTTGTCAAAGGAGCTGCAATTGCTGCAAAATTTTTACAGAACTTCCTATAATAAGCACACATTCCTAGATATCTTTATACCTCCTTCTTGCTAGTCAACAGTGGATACTCTAATATATCATTTACTTTATTTTTGAGTGGTAACACCTTCCCATTTCCCACTTCATATCCTAAGTAAGAAATACTAGCTCTAGCAAAAGTACATTTATGTAAGTTTACAGTTAAATTAGCCTCCTTTAAGCATTTTAATAGTTTAGCCAAACCTTTCATATGGTACTCCCAATTATTGTGAAAAATTACAATATCATCCAAGTAAGCTCTACATTGTGGTATGTCTTTTAACACTAAGTTCATAAGACGCTGGAAAGTTGCTGGGGCATTTTTCAGCCCAAAAGGCATTACAGTGAATTCATACAACCCATCTGCAGTTATAAATGCACTCATCTCCCGAGCTCTTGGTGTTACAGGAATTTGCCAGTACCCTTTTGACAAATCTAGTTTGGTTACAAACTTGGCTTTACCAACACTGTCAATACAATCATCTAATTTAGGTATTGGAAAATTATCATCAACAGTCATTACATTTAGCTTACGGTAGTCATTGACCAACCTGTGAGTTCCATCCTTCTTTTGAACCAAAATACAAGGACTACTCCAACTGCTGCTGCTAGGTCTCACCAATCCATGTTGAAGCATGTAGTCGACTTCTTTCCGGATGAGATTTAACTTGGTAGGGTTGACTCTATATGGGTGTGACTTGACTGGTTGGTTGTCGGTCACCTCGATGTCGTGGTGAATAACTGTAGTCTGGGTGGGAATATCGCCAAAGATGTCTGCATGAGAAGTCAGCAACTGCTCCAAGTCCTGCTTCTGCTCCGATGACAAATGTTCCACCATTTTCTGGACATTAGCCAACCACTCCCCATTGCTAAAATAAGGTACATGAGCATTAGGAACACTATTAAAATCACATTCCCCATTATTCTCATCTACATGGGCTACACTAAGCACCTGGTTGGTATTGGTAGTTCCCCACTGTGTTAGTTTCATCCTATTCACATGCACTACCATTTCCTTTCTCTTGAGATCAGGTGTTTGGATTACATAATTGGTGGGACTGAGTTTCTTTATCACTGTATAAGGACCTTAGAACCTATGCAACAATGTTGGTCCCTGTCGTGCCATTAGTACCACCACTTTATCACCTGCCTCAAAATGTCGTTGCTTTGTCTTTTTATCGTACTGTGCCTTCATTTTTCCTTGAGCTTCTTTTAGATGAATTAAGGCTTTAGCCCTGTTTTTATTTAACTTATCTTGTAAGTCATGAATATAGTTTACCTGCACAACACTCTTTGGATTTCCAACCAACTTATTTCTTAAGATGGTTAGTGGACTTCTCACCTCATAGCCAAAAACTAATGAGTTGGGTGAACACCCCAGGGACTCTTGATAAGTATCCCTCAGTGCCATGAGCATCAGTGGAAGACCATCATCCCAGTCTCTGCCAGTTTCCATGCAACTGGTTCTCAGCATTTGCTTAAGGGTTTGGTGCATCCTTTCCAAAGCACCTTGGCTCTCCGGATGGTAAGTAGTGGATGTCTTATGGAGGATGCCAAACTCCTCACATAACTGCTGAAAATCTTTGGAAGTGAAATTTGCCTCATTATCTGTCTGTATTACTTTTGGTAAACCAAAAATAATACAAAATTTCATTATGTGCCTTACTACAACTTTCGTTGTAGCATTTCTCACAGGGAATGCCTCAGGAAAGCGTGTAGTCTGACATATCATGGTGATGATATACATATTACCACTCATGGTTCTAGGCAATGGGCCTACTACATCAACAATAATATGGGTAAAATGTTCCTCGGCTACCACAATTGGCTGTAAAAGGGCTTTTGGTACTACCTGGTTTGGTTTGCCAGTTTTTATACATACTGGACATTCATTACAATACTGGATGACATCTTTCTTTAATCCAGGCCAGGTAAAGTACTTGCTTATTTTATTATATGTTTTTGCAATACCCTGATGACCGCCTATTGGTGAATCGTGGGCTACACTTAGCACTTTTTCTCTATAACCCCTCGGTAGGACTACTTGATTAACTACCTCCCAAGTGTGTGACACAGGTGAGCTCTTAGGTCTCCACTTCCGCATCAACACCTCTTCAGTGTAGTAATAAGTCATAGCCTCCGATTCTGCTTCTAGTTCAGTTACTGCCTTATTATGCAAGTCAGTCAACGTAGGATCAGTTCTTTGCTGATGAATAAAATTTGATTTTGATCTCAAGTCTGAAGAGCCAGAAGTGGTAACTGGACTACACTCTCCCCTACCCCTTTTCCTAGGTGGTTTGGTGGAGGTGCTCCCCATCCTGTTCCCATCTGCTTCTTCCAACTTGGCCATAAAAGCGTCACAATGATCCACTTCAATATTTGATTGATTAACCTCTAATTTTGTCTCCTGACTTACATTATTGGGAGTTTGTGATATCTGAGACTCTGATTTTGACTGGGTCACGGCAAATGCTGGGTACATTACCTTGTCCTCAGGATCTGCCCATGCCCTACTCACCTCTGGCTTAGTTAGCATTATTGGGTGGTCATCTCTTTTAACTCTATTACCAGCAAGATCATTCCCCACAATTAGATCAATGCCAGCAACTGGTAATTTAGGACTAACACCTACTAAACTTTTGCCTTTAATAAAATCACAGTCTAGGTTTACTTCTCTCAAGTGTACAGTCTGGAAATCTCATGTGATTCCCTGTATAATCATTACCTCCCCAGTCTCTGTAGACTGTATATATTCTAACACACTCTCTAATAATAAAGATTGGGATGCTCCTGTATCCCTCAAAATTTTAACATCATGCCACAAACCATTTGCACACTATAAACTCTCCAAAATGATTTATAGCAAGTGCTTTTTCCCCATTATTTTTGTTACACATTTGGTTTTCCTCCCATCACACACTGTGAGTGCCATAGACCTCTTTTCTGGGTGAAGAAACCAACAACTCTTAACAACATGACCCTTCCTATGGCAGTAGGAACACTGTTTCAACTCTGGGTGAGGCTTATTACTAGTGTGATCCTCTTTGGGTTTCACATTACTCTCTTTACCACCTGGCACCTTTGAAAAAGTGTTTCCTTGACCTGCTGTTGGGTACATGTGGGACCCAAATCTGACTGAGGAGTTTACTGCTCGACCAGATCCTTGTCTATTTGATTGAATTTTATTTTTAAAAGTTACTTTATGCATCAACTCATATTCATCTGCTAATTTAGCCAACTCATAGATATCTCTGGGTAATTTCTCTGCCAAATACAAAGCCACATTAGAAGGTATGCAAGATAAAAATTCTTCTACTAGGAGTAAATTTTTAAGAGTCCAGATCCCTAATTTTTTCTGCATCTAACCATTTATTAAACATGTGATATTTCTCTTGTGCAAATTCTACCAAGGTTTGACTTGGGTCTCGTCTCAGTTGTCTAAACTTCTGCCTATAAGCCTCAGGAACAAGTTGATAAGCAGTAAGGATGGCTGCTTATCCTTAGAAGTGGCTGCTTATCCTTAGAAGCAAGGATTTTACCTTATCATAGTCAAAACTGTTACTCAAAGGCATAGCTGCAAATATCTTCTGTGCCTTTCCCACCAACTGACCTTGAAGAAGAGATACCCATTGTGTTTCAGGCCACTCCATACTCTGTGCCAACTTTTCAAAATGTATGAAGAATTGGTCTGAAGACTCACAGAATAGAGGAAACTTGATATTTTTGTGAATCTTTAACTGCCCAGGTGTTCCTAAATCGTCCACACCGGTATTTTCTGATCTAATTCCCATTCTGCTAGCCTAATCTGTAACTCTATCTTTTTCTGAGCTAGCTCCACTTCTAACCTCTTCATAGCTAGTTCTTGAGCTTGCTCTGCCTCTATCCTCTTCTGAGCTTGCTCTGCCTCTAGCCTCTTCTGAGCTTGCTCTGCCTCAAACTGCAACTTCTTTAGTTCCAATTCTGCCTGCCACTGCATCTGAGTCTCTACCTTTCCTGTAGTTACAACATTTGCACCACTGGTGGACGGGGACTGCTCTAATATTTCCTGTGGGAGAATTTGCTCATCTACCCAGTGTATCATTATTTCTCTTAGCAGTTCCGTCTTCACCATTCCCATGTACAATAATAGTCCATAGTGCTTGCCAACAGCCACTAGGATAGACTTTTTTGCCGCTTTCAAACCCTCAACACTAGGATTGTCGACAATTTGTTGTGCTACCAAATCCATTTTTTAGTGTGCTAAGATACAGCAGACTCCAACACAATTTATAATTCTGCACCACCTTTCTCTTTTTAGGCTGAGAATTTGTTTTGAAAACTCATAAGGACAGTGCTTAGTTTACTTTACTACCCTGTCAACTGGTAAATTTTTTGCACTCGAGAACACGCACAAAAATTCTTAAAACACTTTTCATAAAGATTAATAAAATGTACATAAATAAGTTATGAAGTACATATTCATATTTTACCAATATTAAAAATATTCTAAATTTCTACACAAGTTAAAGTAAAATAAAATAAGCTACACAATTTTTATATCAGGTTACATCTACAGGCTATCCACTTTTATTAGGCTTTCGATCAGGCTGCTCAATATGTAAGGTGCTCTCGGACAGGCTACCCAATTGTATCACGGGGCGTGTGTTACTGATGTTATCAGCCGTGATACATTTGTGTGGTCATAGAGAGCTAGTGAGAGTTGGTGGTGGTGGTCCTTACAAGGTTGTCTAGGGTGTATGAGGAGTAAGGGAAACAGCCTAGTACACAAGTTACAAGTTTATACGTACAAGTCACAGGATTACATTTAACAAGGCGTTTTCCTTACAACATAAGATCACTATGTATTATAACTCAAGTGGTTCTGACCACCCCACGGCTCACTGTCCCATTCCTGGTGTCATGCACCCAGCCACAAACCGCTACCATCCAACGACACATATTTTTACCTCTAGGTAACCTGGACTCTTATAAAACCTCTCCAACTTCTGTAATATTACTCTACCCAATCTTGCAACCCTGGATATAGACAAGGATAGGCTTATCTGACTGAACGACCAGAGAAAACCCCTCAAATAGCAGGAACGGTCGGCAGCGATACACCCTCCCCTTCAGTCAAGATGGCGTCCACCTCTCTTGCCTCATCGCCCCTTAATACTCTACTCTTTACATATGCTATCAAACACATAATGATTTTATTTACTATATTCCCCCATGCATACTTTTTTATAAAGTCCATTTTTCCCTTACATAGTAAAGCTATTCAAGTTCACATTATTTCTGATGATCTCCAGCTGAGAAGGCACTACTTTACTGGGCGGAGTAATAATGATGACTCGCGGCCTCTCTGATCTCAGCTGGGGATTTATTCTAATATACACTCTCCGTGTGTCCACCAACATTTTACAACCGAAACCAACCTCCACAGGAGGTAAGGTTCGTAACAGTGCACTCCCCGCTTTCGGCACTTCGTACCTGCTGTCCTTGACCACTCCTCTCGGTTGTCTCTCCTCCTCCTCTGGACCCTGCTCGTCCGCCTCTGGTCTGTCTTTCTGATCCCTTCCCTCCATCCCTACTCAGTTTACCCATGCCCCTAACTCTGACTTCGCTGATCCTGACCCTGAGCTTCTTTAACGTGCTACAATCCTTTTTCACCTTCGTTTCTTCAATATTCTCTGCTGCTATCCTTTCTTTTTTTTGTCGATGTCTATTCTTCAATGGAACATTCGTAAATATTACGCCAATTTCCATTAAATCCAACTTCTGATTTCACAGTTTTCTCGCCTTTGTGTCTGTCTCCAGGAGCAGATGCTTGGTGCTCGTCCTGGTTGCTTCCGTGGCTATTCCTTCCCCCCCTCCCTCCGCATTTTGGTGGGGCCCATAAATCTACTGTTCTTCTGATTTCTTCTGATGTTCCCTTTGTCCCTTTACTTTTTCCATTGTTTCTGCAATGTTCTGTTGCCCATGTCTTTGCGTAAATGGTACACAGTTTGTTCCATTTATCTCCCCCCAAATGTCCCGCTTTATCTTCCTGATGTTAAACACCTACTTGACTCCTTGCCAGAGCCTGTGCTCCTGCTGGGTGATTTCAATTGTCGTCATACCCTTTGGGGTAATGTTCTGACAAATACCCGAGGTCGGCTTCTCGAACCGTTCATCCTCTCTTCCCTGTCTCTTCTGAATTTTGGTAAGCCTACTCATTTGAACTCTCGGACTCGCACCCTTTCCTGTCTTGATCTTTCTCTTTGCTCGTCGTCTCTTTACTTGGATTTCACGTGGCTGGTTCTTGATGTCCTCCATTGCAATGACCATTTCCCCGTCCTTGTTTCTTTTTTCTCTTTTTACCCTCCTCTCTTCTTCCCTAGGTGGTGGTTTGCCGAGGCTGACTGGCGCCTCTATACCCTTAGTGCTACTATCTCCGACCTCTTCATTCTGCCTCTCAATCGCGCCCTCCTCCTTTTTCATGACACCGTCTTCGACGCTGCCCTCTGCTCTATTCCTCTCGGGGGAACGCGGAAGTGCGTTCCCTGGTGGAATGTGGACTGTGCTCTGGCTGTCCGCTGTAAGCTTGCAGCTTGGAAGAGACACCACAGCCGGCAGACGTCTGAGTCTTTCCCTTGTGTTTCAGAAGCTGAGTGTGGTGGCCCGTAGGACCAGCTGTGCAGCTAAACGTGAGTGTTAAATGTCTTATGTCTCCAGCATTACGTCCGAAACTCCTCTGCCACAGATCAGGAAGCGTATCTGTAAGATAGCGGGTAAGTTCATTCCCGATGTCTCACAGGAACTTTATCTCCGTGGTACTCTTGTGGCGGACCCGTTGCAGGTCGCGACCGAACTGGGTTCCCACATTTCATCTGTTAGCTCTGGCTCTCATCTTCTTCAATCTTTCCTTCTTCGTAAGCCTGTTCTTGAATCTCTTCCGTTAGATTTCAGCACCCATCTCAGCCTTCCCTATAACGATCCCTTCTCTCTCTCTCTCTCTCTGAACTTCAGTCTGCCCTAGCCCTCTGCGATTCTACGGCGGCGGGCTCCGATGGCATTCATTATGAGATGCTTCACTATCTCCCTCCGTGCACGTCTCGGTATTTACTGAGTCTGTATAATCGGGTCTGGGAGTCGTCGTCAGTCCCTGAAGACGGGCTCAATACTGTTGTCCTCCCTGTTCGGAAACCAGGGTCTCTCGGGACGTCCCCTAAGGACTTCTGCATTATTGTCCTCACGAGTTGTGTCTGCGAACTCTTTGAACGTATGGTTAACGTTCGTTTAATGTGGTTCTTAGAACACTATCACCACCTCTCCCTTCCTGAATTTGGTTTTTGCAAGTGCCGCAGCACAACAGATGTCCTGGTGAACTTGGTGGTCTATATTCGTACTGCTTTTGCTGCGAAGACCTACTGCGAAGAAGAAGTTGTTGCCGTCAGTAGAATAGGAGAAGCCACATAGAGCCATCTATGTAGGGAGATCAGATAAGAAATCAGAAGCGGGGAGCCACATAGTGCCACTCCATATTAGGTCACCCAAGGTGTGAGTGGTAGCAGTCGAAAAAACAGTGAAGATAGGTATCTATTATGTGCCACTATGATCATGTTCATTTATACAGTAAAGTATGACAATATATTTAAGTAAAAATGAATTTATTTGTATAATAAACACTCATGGGTGAGTGCCAGTTATGTCCCCCACATTCCTTAATGGGGTAGGTGTAAAACAGGTTCCTCCCGGTGGGGGTGGTCGCCCGTACCCTTCCTCGCACCTAATGGCCTTGACTTTACCGTAACAGAGTTCCACACCCAGCGGAGGTCGAGTGGGTCTTATATAGGGGTATTAAATTATAAATCTCCTCCAGGGGTTAAAAAAAATCAAAGAATTTATTAATGTTTTATTAGGTAAAAATCACAAATGATGTATAAGAAGTTAATTATGACCCCTATCCCTATCCCCCCTCCACCTCCCCTTCCTCATCTGAGTAGAATTCTGACGTCTCCCCATCCGTGGTGAGTGGGGGGAGGTCTTGACCCCCTCCCCCCTCTCTTGGGGGAGTGGGGTGAGTTGGCTGGTTGCCTTTTGGACGACTTTCCTTCTGACTCTCATCTGAAGTGTTCTGGAAAGAGATGGGGAAAATAATTTATAGGACTATATCTTTTATTTGAAAAATATTCTATTTCCTCTAAGAACTGCTAGTACATACCTCTCCCCCTGCAGGAGCGACCTTGTGTCCTCTACAGCAGGCATCATCAATTAGGGTACGTAACAGCATCTTGTTTGGGGCAGACCTTCCTCGTAGAATTACTACTCTACAAATGTGGACAGGTCCTAAGAATTGCACTGAAAAAAAAGAAGAGGTAAAATAGAGGTTGTGCAAACTTTCTATTGTGGGAAAAAAAATAAATCTTTACCAGAAAGTGAGGGTAATACTAACCAGGTCCTTCAAGGACTTCAATCTTCCCTGCGTGTGTTTCTGGGGAGACGCCTTCCATTTGTAGGATAAGGGGGATGGGGGTCTTCTAGGGAGGTTGTGGGGTGAGAGGGGTTTTATATGGGGGTAATCCCCCTGTTAGGTGGGTTGCCTAGCTAACAAAAATATTCTCTACACCACCTATAAGAACCAACCCTTACTCCTCTACAAAATGTCCTAACACAGTGATGTTTCATAGGAAAATATCGTCTCGCATAAGCGAGGGCACGTTTATCATTTAATTTTAAACTAACGCTTGAAAATACATTATGTAAGTAATGTACTGTTGAAGGCAACCCCAGGTGACTCACCCTATGGACGAACATTACGCAATACAGTCCACAAGCAAGGGTAAAATCACTCTGGAGTCTGTAGCACATTCCAAACACCTTTGTTATTGTGTTAGTTTTAATAAATCCTTGAAAATAATGTCCATAAGTAACCGCCGACATTGCATAACTATCGAAAAAAAACATTCGATATTTAACTTTATCAACATAAATAGCTACCCAATGTCCCATAGTTAATCTGCTATGTGATGGTAAAATATTAGTTATGAGAACAATAGGTTTTCTTGATGAGATATTTAAATGTTCTATTTCATCAGCATTATAACAACCTAGGTAGAGTGCTCGATCCCCTAGATTATTTTTTAAATTAATATTTATATCATTACAATTCATTATGTTTTTAAGCTCACACGTCACACAGAACAGTTCTCTGTCCGTCGATGGATAGTACCCCGGTCGTTTCCCCAAACAGTAAAACCAGTCTGTTATATGTAACACCGCCGCCAAACTCAAGCTCCATACGCAAGTTGCCAGATTTCTCCACAGGGAGGGAATCCTTTGTTTGAATGGTGGTTAAGTCAAAGGCGAATATCGATCTTCCCTTATTAAAAGTGTCATAGGCTAGAAGTGAATCACGCTCTAAGCCTAATGTCTTCAAAGTTTCGTAATAAAGGCGGGCATAATGATTGTCGAAATCACCACCAATTCGGTAAATTGCGTTATTGTTCAAATACATGGCAATATTTTTAAGTTTTGCATTTTCAAAATATAATCCATTACCTTGGTGAAGGCCAGCGAAATAATTCATTGGCACAATTACCATGAATATCTTGTGAGGAATTACTTGCGCCCAAGGCTGATCAATTAAGAGACTAGTTTGATTCCCTGCTAGGACATATGTTTTAGAAATGGTTTTATTGAAAGTATAGCTTATGGGGTCGGGGGATGCTAACAGTGAGCTGTTTAAGGCTAGGTAAGCACTTGGGTAGGGGAACACTCGTGTTACCCACAACTTAGCATAATCCATATGCAGCCGATACTTAGAGCCATCGTCCACACTTGTATTTAGCACCCAAGCATGTGGGGAGAGCTCCAATCTTAGGCGCACATCTATATTATCTAATATGTATTGGTCTAGGGTTGTTACGTCCAATAGTAGGGGAAAACACATTGACAATCCTTTACCTTTTAAATCGGTCATAAATTTTTTATCCTTGGCGGTTGCCCCAGTAAAAAATGTATTAGTAAATTCGTTAGGGATTACACCATCATCACTCCAGTCCCTACGAAAGGCTCCAATTCTCCCCAAGGAAGACATTTTTGATGGAGGCATGGAGGTAATTAATTTAATAAACGACCAATAATTAAAATTAGAATTTGTTTCAACTACCTGCTCTCCTAAAAACACCTGAACACCTTTAAACATGGTATTTGACAACCCATTAACAAATTCCACATGGTCATCCTCTTCCAATTTTGTGGTATCGTCATCTTTCGTTAAAGATACCTTATAATCTATAACAATATTAGCTAAATCTAAGAAGGCGCCCTGGGTTCCAGGGATGCGGAATTCTAAGTAATTATCCCGCAAACGTTGATTAATAGGGAGGTTAACAGGTAGAATGTCTATTTGCTGTGTGGAGGCAATTGAACTCTCCACATTACGTATTCTGTTACTTCTAGGAAATTGGTCAATAATACTGGAACTATAATATTCTACAGGGATTTTCAACCCAGCTCCACTAGCCTCCGCCATGATCTTCTCCGAAAGGTGAAGTATGACTGCTTACTGTAGTGAAAATACTTCATTTTTATACCCAAGGGCTCGTTTACATTTATTATTTTTATTTTTTCTTCTCCTAGAGAGTCTTTTAATTTTCCCGCCTGCTACCAATTTCTTCCCCACAGTCTTAAGAGCATCAATACCGTGAGTTCTCAGAGCGCTCTTTACATCCCGTCTACCACTGGTTAAATCACCAAGAACATTTTTCCCAAAATCGATAGCAGTCGGCGTTACAGTTTTCATGAAAAATGGTATGGCTCGTCGAGCCAAGCCGGCTAAGGTCCCAAAAAAACCACCACCAGATCTGAGATAAGGCGCTTGGAATGTGCGTATGTCATTCATCGCTCCCCCCCTCACCCCGTATCTCCCAGAGAGGGGGGAGAAGATCTCCCCGTACTCCTTCTGGGAGGGTGTGTGGAAAGGTACTCGCATCCCGACTCCTCTTCTTATAATAACCGATGATGTGGGTAAACACTTCTATATATATATATATATATATATATATATATATTTATATTTATATAGATTATATTGTTATACCTTAGGGCGGAGGTGTAAGACTACCGTAACCGACCTCTTATCTTCAAAACTAACCTTTCGTCCAAACTGATCTGTTATCTTAATACTCACTTTCTCCAACGTGTTAGTATTTAATGTCTTGTACACTAGGGGATGAGCCCCTCTAGAATAAGAGTCATGATAATTGATTGCATCTAAGATATTTACAATTTGTCCCCCGTAACGATCCGGCTCGATGACGTCACTATAAATGAGTAAATAGTCACAACCTCCGTCATTGTCTGGGGGGAATGAGGCCACGACCTTGGAGGCTGCTGTAATGTCATCTGATTTTGCCTGATAAATGGTGTATTTGCGACTGCTGTCAAAACCAAGTACATTAGCTATTCTGTGTTTAAATTGAAGGCTAAGAGAATATAAGGAACCAGTGCCTTCATTGTTAAGAGTGGAGGCTAGTAATACTCGCTCTAAGGATTGATCATAGGTGAGGATTGGTTCTCTTTCTGAGAAGTATATTTTGAAATCACCTCGGAAGCTAAGCTTCATGTCGGTGATTATTTGTCGGCTAAGCTCACCCGTGATGAATGTGATGTTTCTGGATAATATGTTGGTTTTGGGGAGGAAGGTGTAAATGAGATGTTCTGGGCTTTTAGAAAGAGTTCCTCGCTTAAAAGTAGCATAGACGTCTATACCAGACTCCCCCTCATCCTTGATGATAGCGTTAATTCGTCTGGGTAGGAGTATGTTGACTAAGGCCACTTCATGTTTAATGGAAGGGTTTAAATGTAGAGTGGGGATGGTGTTTGTAAATGCTGAACTTGTGTTGTTGTATATATCTTCTTGGTCGAGGCTAGTGAGGTATATGTAGTGTTCCTCGTCCATTGTTATCTTATGTACTGACTGGGGTGGGAATAAAACATCATTACTTATATTTTATTTTATTAATCTACTAAGGAAATATTACTTTTAAAAGAACTACAACAGGGGGAACTACATCTACTTTTTGTTTCCCCATAACAAATTACATATAAAGAGCAGCAGCTGTTGGTACTGCTGTCGTCCGCTGCTGCCGCTGCTGCTGGGGGAGCTGTTGGTACCACTGACACCGCTGCCACCGCTGACGGTACTGCTGCTGCTGCTGCTGCTGCCACCGCTGGAGCCGTTGTAGTTGGTGGTACTGCTGCCGCTACCGTTACCGCTGCCGGCGATGATGGTACTGTTGCTGCCGCTGTCACCGCCGGAACTGCTGTAGTTGGTGGTACTGCTGCCGCTACCATTACCGCTACTGTAGGTACCGCTGACAACACTGTCACCGTCGTCGGTGGACCTGCTACTGCTACCACCACCGAAGCTATTATAGATGGAGGTACTGCTGTTGCTGCTGCTGCTGCTGCTGCTGTTACTGACTGCGGCGGTGCTGCCACCTCTTCTTTGAGTGTTGTTGGTTACAGCTTTCGTTGATTTTTCGGTGATGAGGATAACAGGAATATTTCCTGTGACTCTCCATCGAGGATGGTGTCAATACGATGATTTGAGAGGGGGTCGAAGTCAATGGTGGTTTCGATCCGTCGTTTGGCTGTGCCAGATGTTGTGGGTGGGGGTGGAGCAGCGCTGGAGGTGGATGAGTACTCTTGTAGGTGTCTCTTCTTCCTGGGGGTAGCTGGTGGTGCTGGTGGTGTAGAACGAGAAGAGCTTCCTGGGGTGGTGGCACCCTCCCCCTCCACTGCATCTAGGGTGATAGTTTTACTATCACCCTCTCCCTGGGATCATCATTCGGGAGGGGTACCATCGATGGGGTGACGGTAGAGGGACGTTTGAGGATTACCAGCTCCTTGTTATGCTTGGCCAGCTCAGCGTTGAGGGAAATGAGCATGGGCCCGACGTCCTTGTGCCAGTTGTCCATGCCATCACGGGAGGCCCCCAGCCCATGGGGTACCACCAACCGAAACATGGTTGGGGTTCTTACCATAAGATTGCCAACCTTTGTTAGGGCTGTTTTCAGCCAAAACAACCTATTTTTGGCAGTATCCAGGGTGACATTGGTGATGTAGTGGATGTCGGCGGAAGACTGCACTTGCTCCTGAGCTATAGGGTTGGACTCGAAGGGTGCTCCTGCACCGAAAGCAGAAATTAGCGCCACGATGGTGGGGCGGAAGAACAAGACTGGCTCTTCGACAATGTCTTGACTGTCGGAGGGTAGGGGAGCTATCTTCACTTCAATGTCCCCTGGGGTAGACCAGTAACGTATTGTGGCCCTGTTGACACGAGTCAGTCCATCACGTTCCACATGGGCATAGTTGTAACATTTCCATATTACACTTGCCAGTCCATAGGGACGCACAACAGCAGCCGGTAGGTCATACACTATGACATCACCGACCCCAAAGGCGTGGGTGTCGGTGATGTCGCTGTCTATTGACTTAATGGACGATAAAGCCATGGCGGAGGGGCGGTTGAGAGGAACGAGAGAGTCGTCGTCAACTATGGTGACCGAGGGTGACGGTGGAGGCCTTTAAATACACCTGTGTCCCCCACCTGGAGGGGGAGGAATGTAGGGGTGTGGGGTAGAGGGCGCCTTCCTTACCTTAAAAGTCCATACACGCTCCGTCCAGTCTCGAAGGCTGTAATCTGGTCTCGATGTTGGAAGGTTAATTTTTCCATTTGCCATATCTCCGTCTGGATTTCCTGGGATGAATATTCTTCATAACGTTTCACCGTCTCTCCAAATGACTTAAAAAACCGCTCTGGAGGGGCACTCAACACAAGACGGTCATAACAATCCCACAATGCATATATCAATCTACATTTGTGTTCGACATACTTGTAGTACCGCTGAGTAGCAACCAACTTCTTTAATAAGGGAGATTTGTCTTCTGGAGGTGTAGCTGGGGGAGGAGTGGGTCTAGAAGCTTGCTCCATGGTGGATATGCAACTGAATATGGTGGTCTTTAAGATGACCTTCATATAGGTCTTCAATACGGCTCCCAATGGGGTCTCCTATGGATACCCCTTCCCCCTTTTAACTGTGATCTGGCGCGATAATTACGTATGAGGGTTGGGTCTATGCCAGCCACCCTCAGTAAAACCCTTACATCTTCCTTGTCACTTGCCCTAAATTGTCCCTTTGTGAAGGCTAGAGTTTTAATTATATCTAAAATATTTAAATTTTGTACAGGCTTTAATAAATTTCCGCGACTATCCCACATCACCTGTTGGCTGTTTTGTCCAAACATGTTCAATAATGCTTTGACATGAGGAATTTCCTCAATTTTAAAATTCACATTTATTAAGTTGTCCAGACTTGGATTTTTGGTGTGATGGTGCCTTTATGTGGAGTGTGCCCAGCAACAATTACTTGCACTTCGGGCGGAAGGATGGAATGTCCCCTTTTTTTATTTATTTTTTTTTTTAAAAGGCGATGGTCGCGCCGGGCGGTCCGCGTTTTTTTTTTTTTTAAGGGTGGCGGCGGGCGACGGTCGCCGGGGGCCCCAATGTCATTTAAAGGGCGTGTGACCAGCCCCGCCCGTCTGGAGGTGCTACTACGGCAACACCGCCCACAGCCCGTTGTTGTCAGGTGGGAGGAAGGAGTGTCCTCTTCCCCCACCCCCCCATCACCCCTACCAGAGTCGCAGGTGGGTAGGTTACGGGCTCCCCCAATATTATTACTTGATTTGGATTCGTTTTTTAAAGAGAAGGACATACTTTCACTACCATCACCACCGGGGGAGGGCAGACCCACCGCATTAGGAGGTGATGGTGAGTTCTTGTTTTTATTAAATAAATATTTTTCAGCTATGAATCGTGGTACCAGGCAATATTCTTTCACCATTTTATTCTCTCGTTACTTATTTACGCAATTACCTTATTAGGGAGGAAATTAACGATACAGCCAAAGGTAGCAGAGCTGCTAATATCGCCCCACCACGTCTGGAGGTCAGTATGAGCTTCTTTTTGTATAAAGGAGTTTTCTTACGCGCTACAGAACGTATGTCATTCTGATATCTCTGTAAGCCATTAATTATCTGAGGTTGAACTGGGATGTTTCGTTTCAGAAAATTGGCAAAAATTTCACAAATTGATTCAATTTCCTGCCGTTTTAAAGCCTTGATTAGTTTATTCCGCTTCTTGGGTGATAAATTGTTTAATAAAAATAACAACTGATGATGTTTCTCTACGAGAGAGTCCTCTTGAACTGTCATTTTTTGTTAAATTTGACGATGTCTTGAGCTTTAATCCAGCTATTGGCAGAATCTGGGTACCCTCTCCACTTGACGAAATATTCTCTGTGTCCTTTCGATGTTTTCCTAGACTGTAATACCGTTACAGGAAAATAGTCTGGAAGGGATGTTGGAATCAATTCCTGCTCATAAAACATGCCACTGATCGACTCGTTGTTTAAATCTTTGATTTTATATGTCGGGATTGGTTGTGTTCTGTCAATATGTGACACTACAAATATTTCTTCTGTATTTTGGTGCCAAAAGCCTTTGTGAAATATATTCCTGCGCTTTGCCAATCGCACATGCTGTCCAAGGTGCAACCGTGGACTGATGGCAGTTATGGAGGAGTCATTGTTTAAATACATAACCTTAAACTGTCTTCGTATATCTTCAATATTTTGCAACTTATGAATGGCATGAGGAGTATTTTTTAGCATCCTGTGGAAAGTGTGGTTGTACACGTCCACAACTTTAGGGAGGATGTGGATGTATTTTAATGAATTAGCTTGAGTCATATAATGATACAGTTTATGTTTTAAAGTTCTGATGGCTCGCTCCACTATGCTAGATTTCATTTCCGAAAATACACTATATAATTTAATATTTTTCTTATTAAAATAATTTTGAACTGACTTGTTGTAAAATTCTCTACCTCGGTCAGTGAATATCCGCCTTACACCGAGAAACTGAGGCGTTTCCTCTAATATCTTCTTCAGAGCGACTAACACTTCACTCGAATTTTTTGTTTTTAAAGTTTGAGTCTGCATTAGGCGGGAATAAACATCGACACAAATTAAAATATATTTAACACCATTATTGTATTTTTGTAAACTACAAAAGTCCCCTAGGTCACAGGCAATTATGGTACGAGGTTTAGGGGCTAATATTTTCCGTCGGGGGAACCTAACTAAATTTCCTCTATGTAATGTGTAAGATCGCTCCCCATGGAGAAATTCCTTCACATCTGCAACACTAATGTTGGGGTCTTTAAGTCTGGCAGCCTTATACAATTTTTGAATTGACCCTGTGAAACCACCTGGGCTAGAAATGTCATTATAGATGCTGGTGAGAATTGTTCGTTTCTGTGTCGTTAGAGACATTTTTTTGTTGTCGTTGTTGATTACATTTGATACACAATTTCACAGTGGTCTTCGTTGGTGATGCTCGTTCGTAGTTGTAATGCCTCAGGAACCGTCAGATCGACCAATAAGTAACCATACTTGTTCTGGGATATTGCCCGACGGTATATTTCAACGAAACTACTAGTAGTTTTTCGCCCATATAACTGTCCACTTAAAATTTCAAGTAGGCTTATGTCTCTCTGCTTCATTAATATATAATGACTACAATTCAGAGTTATTGTCCTGGCATATTTCCCCTGGGGAAACAAATTTTGACTAATTAGAATTACGGAAATATTACCGTGTCTCCCTCTTGTGAAGATATTGGCTATAATTGGACTCTGTATGGCTTCCAGGTATAAGTCATCAATTATATACAAAACTGACTCATTTGAAAAAGGATCTTTATACTCTAGTGGGTTAATCAGGTCCCGGGAGACAGTAACCTTGTTTCGCAGAGAGGGAATGTTTGAAAGAGGCTGTTCTGTATTATTTGCAGATGACACTAAAATTTTTGAGAATTTTCCGTGGAATTTAACACATAAATTCCCCACTAGGGTCGTTTTCCCAGAATTGCTGAATCCAGCTACAAATATTCTTGCTGGGTGGTGGAAAATATTAAGTTGCTCGTCTGTGACAGACACACACCCCTCCATATTTTCCCCATAAATGGTTCAATTACCTATGGGGCGGTCGCTTATATATTCATATTATATATATATATATATATATATATATATATATATATATATATATATATATATATATATATATATATATATATATATATATATATATATATATGGGAGTGGGAAAGAGAGTGTGATAGCGAGTGTGTGTGTGTGTGTGTGTGTGTGTGTGTGTGTGTGTGTGTGTGTGTGTGTGTGTGTGTGTGTGTGTGTGTGAGAGTGTGTGAGTGTGTGTGTGTGTGTGTGTGAGTGTATTCACCCAGCAAGGAATGTGTCTCCCTCAGGACATAGCCAGTCCTCCTGATGTTTTTTTTGAAGTAGAAGTCCCCTAGTGATGACCTCCAGACGAGAGAAAAAAAAAAAGTTTTCTACAGCAGGCCTAACCCTTCTCTTACAAAAAGGACTGAGAGGTGTTGTATGTGGCAACGTTGCCCTCCACGTTTCCGAGTCAATAAAAGGACGCTACACCTCCCCCACATCTTGTATTATTGAATTGTGACCAAACCGTCCACTCTCCTCCCCGTCTAGACCGAGATGTAAGTAAATTAGTATCTATTTCATATAAGGGTTTTATATATATATATATATATATATATATATATATATATATATATATATATATATATATATATATATATATATATATATATATATATAAATATATTATATATATATATATATATATATATATATATATATATATATTTATATAGATAAGTAGGAGCAGGAATGAGAAGTGGACTGATTTGAGTGCTGGGGGATATATATATATATATATATATATATATATATATATATATATATATATATATATATATATATATATATATATATATATCAAACTGAAAACTCACACCCCAGAAGTGACTCGAACCCATACTCCCAGAAGCAACGCAACTGGTATGTACAAGACGCCTTAATCCACTTGACCATCACGACCGGACAAAATGAGGTGATAGCCGAGGCTATATGAACCACCCCACCGCCGGCACTCGGATAGTTATCTTGGGCATAGCATTTTACCAAATCACCTCATTCTTTGGGGCACACGTGAGGAACACAAATGCGAACAAGCCTGAATGGTCCCCAGGACATATGCAACTGAAAACTCACACCCCAGAAGTGACTCGAACCCATACTCCCAGAAGCAACGCAACTGGTATGTACAAGACGCCTTAATCCACTTGACCATCACGACTGGACAAAATGAGGTGATAGCCGAGGCTATATGAACCACCCCACCGCCGGCACTCGGATAGTTATCTTGGGCATAGCATTTTACCAAATCACCTCATTCTTTGGGGCACACGTGAGGAACACAAATGCGAACAAGCCTGAATGGTCCCCAGGACATATGCAACTGAAAACTCACACCCCAGAAGTGACTCGAACCCATACTCCCAGAAGCAACGCAACTGGTATGTACAAGACGCCTTAATCCACTTGACCATCACGACCGGACAAAATGAGGTGATAGCCGAGGCTATATGAACCACCCCACCGCCGGCACTTGGATAGTTATCTTGGGCATAGCATTTTACCAAATCACCTCATTCTTTGGGGCACACGTGAGGAACACAAATGCGAACAAGCCTGAATGGTCCCCAGGACATATGCAACTGAAAACTCACACCCCAGAAGTGACTCGAACCCATACTCCCAGAAGCAACGCAACTGGTATGTACAAGACGATAACTATCCGTCTTGCCCAAGATAACTATCCGAGTGCCGGCGGTGGGGTGGTTCATATAGCCTCGGCTATCACCTCATTTTGTCCGGTCGTGATGGTCAAGTGGATTAAGGCGTCTTGTACATACCAGTTGCGTTGCTTCTGGGAGTATGGGTTCGAGTCACTTCTGGGGTGTGAGTTTTCAGTTGCATATGTCCTGGGGACCATTCAGGCTTGTTCGCATTTGTGTTCCTCACGTGTGCCCCAAAGAATGAGGTGATTTGGTAAAATGCTATGCCCAAGATAACTATCCGAGTGCCGGCGGTGGGGTGGTTCATATAGCCTCGGCTATCACCTCATTTTGTCCGGTCGTGATGGTCAAGTGGATTAAGGCGTCTTGTACATACCAGTTGCGTTGCTTCTGGGAGTATGGGTTCGAGTCACTTCTGGGGTGTGAGTTTTCAGTTGCATATGTCCTGGGGACCATTCAGGCTTGTTCGCATTTGTGTTCCTCACGTGTGCCCCAGAGAATGAGGTGATTTGGTAAAATGCTATGCCCAAGATAACTATCCGAGTGCCGGCGGTGGGGTGGTTCATATAGCCTCGGCTATCACCTCATTTTGTCCGGTCGTGATGGTCAAGTGGATTAAGGCGTCTTGTACATACCAGTTGCGTTGCTTCTGGGAGTATGGGTTCGAGTCACTTCTGGGGTGTGAGTTTTCAGTTGCATATGTCCTGGGGACCATTCAGGCTTGTTCGCATTTGTGTTCCTCACGTGTGCCCCAGAGAATGAGGTGATTTGGTAAAATGCTATGCCCAAGATAACTATCCGAGTGCCGGCGGTGGGGTGGTTCATATAGCCTCGGCTATCACCTCATTTTGTCCGGTCGTGATGGTCAAGTGGATTAAGGCGTCTTGTACATACCAGTTGCGTTGCTTCTGGGAGTATGGGTTCGAGTCACTTCTGGGGTGTGAGTTTTCAGTTGCATATGTCCTGGGGACCATTCAGGCTTGTTCGCATATATATATATATATATATATATATATATATATATATATATATATATATATATATATATATATATATATTTTTTTTTATTTATTTATTCTAGGTAAGCGTGATCGTTATGTCTCGAGTTGGTGATATTTGTAGAATTTGTGGATGGGGCTCATCACATCTCTTCGTTCATAGGTGTTACACATGTTTCTTCTGCGGAGAAACTGTATGTGTACAGTCTAGTGGTGAACACAGGAGAACCTGTGCTGGAGGTTTGACCGTATTTTATATATTTATTTATTTATTTAATTCAAATGAAAAATATTAAGATGGGTTTTCCCCTTCTCCGCGAGTGTGGGAGAGAGAGTGTATATAAATTATACACTATTTCCTTCATTAGGTAAACGTCGCCAGCCCACCCTCCCTTCCAGAGAGGATGGCTTCTTGTGCTTTTTGTGTGGAAATACAACCTTGAGACCTCACCACACTTTCCCTTGTGATAATTGTGGGACCTCTGTGTGTGAGGACTTGACCTCTGAACATCTACAAACATGCCCCCGTGGTGAGTGAATAAACCCTCCACCTTTTATTTCTCTTAAGAATCTTTTTTTTGAGAACTTATGTCATGGGGTTTAGTGAGTGGGTGTTGCCTTTTTATTATTATTATTATTATTATTATTATTATTATTATTATTTATTATTATTCCATTCCAGGAGCGATTCAGAGGCAGGTAGGGGAGGAACATGACAAAGCACAGCGTTACAATAACCCCTTAGATGGAGGGGAGGGGGGAGAGGAAGCGATGAGTGATGATGATGATGGTGATGATGGTGATGTTGTCGATGGTGGTGGTGATAGGGGTGACATCTCTCAGCCGGGCCCTAGTGGTCTTAGACCCCCTGTCATCAATAGACTTAATGCCCTAAATAGTGATGAAAATTCCCCAGATGAGGAGGATGCTATAGACACTCCCCACTTAATTAATAGGGTGGGGGCTCTGGGGAATCTCTTTACTAGGATGGAATATTCCATCCCCTCAGCCTTCGCCACAGACCCTATAGGACTCCTAAGCAACTTTAGGGACTATTACATATCTGAAATAGAGAATTACATGAATTCTCTTGGGAGACATGGCAATTTTACTTCATCATTAAAAATCCTCCTCAAAGTAAAGGTAACACTTTTGAAACAACGACTCACGGAAGATGATGACTTTAGAGAACACTTCATAACAACACCCGCTAGACTGGTAACTCTTGAGGATGTGGGTAATCTTATTGATAGCTGGGTGGCTTATATGATTACACGACTGGAAGATCTCCTTTCAGAAACAGAGGGGAGTGGTTTCATATTATATAATGTCGATTTCCTCAAAATCGTCATCTGTAATGCAAGTGTAAGGTCAGTTTTGGGGGATTATGTCCCTTATCCCCCATTTCTAAGGGGACGTCATGAGGTCTTCAACCCAAACCCAGCTGGTAACAATAAAACATGCATTATTCAGTGCATTGCTGCTTTTCTGGCGTCACAACAAGGGTGGAAGTGGAGACGTATAGGGAGACTTGTAGAGTCTCACTCTAGGATTAGGAAAATGGTCAAATACGACAATTTATCCTTCCCTCTGTCTTGGGAGGATATCTCTAAATTGGAGAATAGAAATAAACTATCCATTTTTTTGTATTCAATACACAAACATACAGATGGCGTCTATCACGTCTCTCTTTGTCGTCGTGGTAGCAGACAGTACTCGGTCATAGTTCCTTTATTGTTATTGGGGGAATCTCATGTGTCGTTGATTAAAGAGTTCGATAAGTTCCTACGGAACTTTACTCGCAGCCACAAACGAAAGACAGTCTTCTGTAGAAACTGTCTCTCAGAATATCAAAATTCGTCTGAGCTAACAAATCACTCATCTTCCTGCGACATCACTCAGAAAATTATTTACCCTCAGCCTGGGGACACACTCCATTTTAAAAATACTGGGAAAGGTTACGCCCCTTCCCATGTGGGCTATTTTGATTTCGAGTGTGTCCTAAGCACTGAGGATTGTCTAGGTTCTGTTACAGCCATACATAGACCTATAGCATACAGCTATATAATTGTTGATTGGAACCACACTGTCGTTGATAAATTTACTTATTTTGGGGGGGACAGTGTTACTCATTTCATGCAGCGAGTTGCTACCAAATGGGAAATTATCAGATCCACCCTCCACCATTATGAAATAGACATGTCTCTTGAGGATATGATCCATTTTAGGAGACAGACTCACTGCCAGTTTTGTGAGCGGGTATTTACCCCCTCCAATTTCAAGGTTCAACATCATGATCACCTTAGGGAAAAGCTCAATTATATTGGAGCTCTATGTAATTACTGCAACCTCCGCCACAAGAATGCTCTGGAGAGTTTAGTTCTAATTGCCCATAATATGTCTTATGACATGGGCTTAATTTTGAGGGAGTTTACCATGGATTCAAATATTAAGAGCAATATCCTCATGAGACAGGGGACGAAATATCTTAAGGTGGAAATAGGGAAGCTTAAATTTCTTGATTCACTGGCTTTTATTACAGGTAGTCTTTCATCCCTAGCAAAGACCCACATTGATTCAGCCAGCCCCTTAACATTCACTCACTCAATGATAGAGGGTTTGCCCAAAAAGAGTCACCACCTACTCTTAAAGGGTAAGCAGTTTTTCCCTTATGAATATACCACAAAAATCAGCTGCTTTAATGACACAACACTCCCTCCTATTGAAATGTTCTACAGCTCCCTAAACAAATCAGGTATAACTTTGGACGAATATAGACATTCTAAATTAGTATGGGAGGCTACAGGGTGTAGGACATTAAAAGACTACCTCCTCATTCATTTGAGGTGTGATGTAGGATTACTGGCTGACATTTTTACACACCACAGGGCAATTCTAAATTATATATATTCTTTAGAATTGACACACTATTGCAGCCTCCCAGGGTACTCCTACGACTGCTTCCTGAAAAGTAGTAGAATATCGTTGGAGTTAAGTGCAGATGTGATGTTGCACAATCTCTTATCACAAAACATACGAGGGGGTTTTACAACTGGAGTTAGGAGTTATGTCACAGCTAACAACCGCTATGTCAACCCATCTTTTAACCCCCAGGAGGATAGGTCTTCATTCTTACTTTATCTCGACTTCAACAGCCTCTATGGGAGTTGTATGACTAGGAAATTGCCCCATGGGGGACTAAGGAGACTATCATCTGATGAGATGAACTCCTTCATTAGCGGGGGGAAGATAATGACAGAACAGCCTTTCTCTTCTAACAAAGGGTACTGGCTCTTAATTGACACCAAACTTTTAAGACCTGAAATAGCTAGACTAACAGACGATCTGCCCCTTTGTTTACACCATAGGGGAATAAGTATGGAGGATATCTCACCATTTAGTAGGGGACTTCTGGAAACAAATAACATCACACACCTCCCCCCAAAAAACATCAAACTGGTTGGAGATCATCTCCCCAAAAAACATTATTTCATATCTCTTCACCTTTTACAACTATTTATTGAGATAGGACTTGAAGTGGAAACTATACATGCAATTTAGGAGTTCCACCAGTCAGATTTTATGGCAGAATTTGTTAACACCAACGTTAACAATAGAAATGCCTCCAGCAGTAATGATAGGAAAACACTCTTCAAATTACTGACGAACAGTGTTTTTGGTAAAACGCTACTGAATCCAGCTCGTTATGCCATTGACACCAAACTAGTGACTTCAGCTAGGGTCTTTTTACGAGAGGTGAAGAATCCCCGCTTTAAACGAATGGTGCATTTAGGCGACAATAAATTATTGTCTGTCAGTTCCAGACCATTCATTAAAATTACTCATCCTAATTACATTGGGTTCCAGATTCTTGAGCTAGCAAAATACAGCTTGTACCATTTTTGGTACAGGGTACTTAAGAACCACTATTCAGATAGGGTACAACTGGTGTATAGTGATACAGACAGTTTCATTTTCACCTTACTAGCTGAAGATGTCTTTAATGAGATGGGGAAAGAACCCCTTAGTTTGTGGATGGATACGAGTAATTTTCCTGAAACTCACCCCTTGTATGATCCTTCTAAAAAGGGTGTTTTAGGGCTGTTAAAGTCAGAGGTGTCAGATAAACACATCCTTGAAGTTGTGGCACTCAAGCCCAAAATGTATAGTGTGCTTTTGCTTGACAATAAAAATTCCATCACCGCTAAGGGTATTCCCCGAGCTGTGCAAAGATCTTTAACACATAACCACTTTAAAGATACCCTACACAGCAATGGTGTAGTGAATACTTTTAACTTCTCCCAAATAAGAAACATAGGGGGGCAGATGGCAACCACATTCAATACTAAGAGGGGTTTAAGTGCATTTGATGATAAGCGCTTTTACCTAAATAAATACACTAGCCTAGCGTATGGTCACCCAGACATACCATCCGACCCCCACCCCAACACCTAAGCCCAAGGAATGTCCACCGAGAGTGAAGGTGGTGACGTCATTGAACCACAAGGAGAGGAAGGACAACGCCCCACCAGCGAGAGTGAACCCTATGACGTCAGCAGTCAGTCACCTGAGGGAGGCGCACTACATCCCATTCACTCTCTGGGTGATGATGAGTCATCATCTTCGTCCCAGGAGGAGGAGGAGGAGGGGGAGGAAGACCCCACAACGGACTTGTGGGCGAGAAGGAGAGGTCTTGTTAATAAATATTATGTGGGGGGAGATGACCTACAATACGACTATGTTTAACCCTATGTACTTTGATAATATAATCTATAAATCATCAGGATTATTTCTTTTTCTCCTTCTTTAAGTATAGAGGCTTAAAATATATCCAACTTAAAAACAACTAAGGGAGGCTGGTCCCTCTTACGGTACACTCAAGGTCATCAAGTATGAGGAGGGGTGGTGAGGGGGGGACCGCCCCTACTGCGAGGATCCTGTTTTTACACCTGTCCCATAGAGGGAGGTGGGGGGTAACTGCCGCTCACCTGAGTGTTTATTATACAAATATACTGTCATACTTTTCTGTATAAATGAACATGAACATGAACATAGCGACACATAATAGATACCTATCTTCACTATTTTTACGATTGTTGCTGCCCCACACCTTGGACGACCTAATATGGGGTGGCTCTAAGTGGCACTCCGCCTCTGATTTTCTTATCTGATTGCCCTTCATAGGTAGCTACTTTACTGTAAATGAACATGATCATAGTGGCGCATAATAGATACCTATCTTCACTGTTTTTTCGACTGCTACCACTCACACCTTGGGTGACCTAATATGGAGTGGCACTATGTGGCTCCCCGCTTCTGATTTCTTATCTGATCTCCCTACATAGATGGCTCTATGTGGCTTCTCCTATTCTACTGCCGTCCTTTTTGACCTGGAAAAGGCTTACGACACCACCTGGAGTTATCACATTCTGTTCCAACTTCATTCTTTTGGCCTTCGTTGTAATCTCCCGCTCTTCCTCTCTCGTCGTTCCTTTCGTGTGAGGCTTCGTACCACTCTCTCTGCCCCTTTTAGGCAATATGAGGGTATACCCAAAGGTAGTGTTCTGAGCACTACTCTTTTTCCTCCCTTCCTTCTGGTATTTTCTCCGCTCTCTATGTCGACGAACTTACCCTTTGCTGTCGGGTTAATGATTCGCCTTTCCTTGAATGGCAGCTTCAACTTGCGATTGATGCCGTGTCGTCTTGGGCCACCGATCATGGCTTCAAGTTCTCTACGTCTAAGAATTGTGCCCTGACTTTTACTCGGAAGCATGTCGTTCTTCGCCCCTCTTTGTCGCTTTATAGTCATCCCCTTGTCTACAGGGATTCTGCTAAGCTTTTGGGGTTTATCTTTGACACTCGTTTGTCTTGGGCGTCCCATATCTCTAACCTCAGAGTTGAATGCTCTAAGGCCCTTACCCCCTTAAGGTTTTGTGCGATACTTCTTGGGGAGGGGATAGATGCACGCTCCTCTTACTCGTCTGCTTCTCCTACTCCTCACCGTCTTGATGCTTTGCACCATTCTGGGTTCCGCCTCAGTTCTGGTGCCTTTCTTTCGACTCCCGCCCTCAGCTTGTATGTTGACATTGGCTTCCTGTCTCTCCAGAACCGCAATGATCGCTACTGTCTTCGCTATCTTGCGTGGTATTTGCTACATTCTTCCTCTCGCCTCTGTCGTGCTTTGACTTCTACCCCCTCCTGTAGTTCCTGTTCCTCTTCACCACCTCCCTCTTTCTGTCCAGTTATCTCGCTTATAGGATTCTCTTTCGGTTCGTATTTCTAATATTTCTTCTCATATTGTTCCTTCCTTGCTCCCGTGGAAGTCCCCCTTCCAAAATTTTGTATGTCCTTCACCCGCATCACTAAAGCTTTTACCCCTCCTATGGTTCTGAAACGCCTTTTCTTTGAGCACTTTTCTTCACACTCCTGCTCCGTTTCCATCTTCACCGGTGGGTCTAGGTCTGCGGATGATGTAGGCTACTCTGTTATCTTTCCTGACCACACTTATATGTCTCGCCATCCTCCGGAAACTAGTATCTTCAGAGCAGAACTTTATGCTATTCTTTATGCTCTTCGTCTTCTACTTTCTCGTTGTCAATCCTCCTTTGTGTTTATAGTTGACTCTCGAAGTGCCCTCATGGCTCTAGGGTCCTTTAATCTTGTCCATCCGGTGGTCGTCGAGATTCAACATTGGCTGTTTCTTATCTCGAGTAAATCTAAGTCCGTAGAGTTTGCTGCGTTCCCACCCATATTGGTGTTTCTTTAAATGAGCTTGCGGATGATACCGCTAGAGAAACTATCCGCTCTTGTCCCATCTCCCATAAAGGTATTCCTTATTTCGACTTTTCTTATTCATTATTCAATCCTTGTCCGTTGGCAGGGCTGTTGGTCTCCTGTTGTTGGAAACAAACTGCGTACACTTAAGTGTAGTGTGTTCCCATGGCCTTCCTCCTACCACCGTTACCGGCAATGGGAAACGGCTCTTGCAAAGTTGCGTATTTGCCATACACGCTTAACTCACGGTCATTAAAAATTTGAAGATTTTTTAAATTTATAGAAAGTAAGTTGGTGCGAGCATAATGCAAGGCTACAATTACTAAAATAATAATTTCTGACTACAGTAAAAACAAGAAAAACCTCACAAAAGTACACCATCCCCAGAAGCAACAGGAACCGACCACCGCGTAGGTAGCAGATTGCGCAACACCTTGACGCCCTAACTAGCACAATGCCAGTCACTACCCAAGATCAAACAAGGGCCCCAAGCCCCAGCTGACCCCAAGGGCGAGGCAAATGCCGAGCAGCAAGAACCTCCACGGGAATGGTTCCCAAATGCCCCAGGGAAGATAACCCTGTCACACAGGGGCAGTTTTCACAGGGCGCTTAGGGAAGGAAGCCTCTAAGCGCATGCAGCCCCGGTACTGATGAGGAACATCTGGCCACCACACAACACAAAAACACATCAGTAAGCGCCACGAAGGCAAACACCCCCTACCCCTTATTGTTCAAATTTCATTGTCCCACTTACAGTCGTCCAAATCCTTGTTGAATGTCCCGACTTCCAGAACGAGCGTGTCTCGCTTTCCGACCATCCCTCGCGTTCACTTGTCCCTCGATAGAAATTTTGTGGAATCTGATTATTTTGATATCGTTCGCCTTATGCGTTTCTGTTCTTGTATTGGCATCCTTGGTGATATTTAGCGCCCTCTGATTATTCTGCACATTTAACGGTGCTACATAGTCTTCCCGGTTTGGTCCCTTCTTTTGATAATTACTAACTTGTTAAACCTAAGATTGAGAATACACATTCGGGGATGCAACACCCCAGTAATGTAACTAATAACTCTTCAGTGGGTGTGACAGGGTAAGCCACTGACACTCGATTTTGTAGTAATTGCAAGAGAAGAGGTTATGTCATAACTTCCTGCTTTCAGAAACACCCAGAGTTAAGACCTACCGGTCTCATTTTTTGTAAGGGTGTGCAGAGTAGATATAATAAACATGTTACTGTAGATCCCAAATAGATGTCTAATTAGTACCCATATATTCATTCTGGGGAAGTTTTGTGTAATAATGGTAAATGGAAGTCAGTTGTTCTCCGCGACACTGGTGAGTCCTAAACATTGATTTCAGCTTGTGTACTCATCTCAAATGTTGCAAAGAGAGATATTGGGGGGGGAGTCTATAGTTCTTCAGAGTGTTGCAGGATATCAAACTGTACCTCCGATAGATGTTACTTTGAGGTCCACCATTAACCAGGATTGTGCACTGTTAGTGTTAGTAAACAGTTTTCCATCCCATGTGTGGATGACATTTTTGTCATTGATGTGGCTATAAACCATGTTGTTGGGAAGGTTGATCCCATTCTGTTACCAGAATCAGTTATGTTGAATAAACAGTCTGTTACAGTTTATGGTGTTGTGTACCCTACCTGTACTGAGTCTACTTCTGTGAATGAACAGTCTGTTGTAGTGGATGGTGTTATCTACTCTACCTGTACTGATTCCAGTTCTATTATTGTTCCAAATTCAGTTCTGCCATTATCAAAGTAATTGTGCCAGAGGCCAGTACCCCTTCAGAGGAGAAGTGGGATGTGGATTTTCTGGATTCAGGTGTGGCCAATCTAATTGTTGAGACTGAATGAGTGTGGTACTATGACCCTGCTTTAATCTAATCCAGTGGACGGTTTGGATCAGGAAATCCACGTGCCATTGTCTTGCCCGCTCACTACGAACATTGAGCCAGGAGTTGAGAGTAAGTTTGTTGTTGTCACGATTCCGCTTTATCCTAACCAAGTGAATGGTTTGGGGAAGGATATCGGGTTTACCAAGGCTTACCCGCTCAGCCCAAAGATAGAATATGTTGACGCGAGTGAGTCTGTTTTTGAGGCCCCGCCTCGCCCTAGCCTAGAGGATGGTAATGGGGAGGAGGCCAAAGTCCCTAATACTCACCCTCTCGCTTCAGATTTTGAGTCCTTGGATTTGTGTAAGTTGAGTAGAACTGACCCCGAGATATCACAGAATAGCATGGAGACATATATATATATATATATATATATATATATATATATATATATATATATATATATATATATATATATATATATATATATATATGTCGTACCTAGTAGCCAGAACGCACTTCTCAGCCTACTATGCAAAGCCCGATTTGCCTAATAAGCCAAATTTTCCAGAATTATTATATTTTTTCTAATTTTTTTCTCATGAAATGATAAAGCTACCCATTTCATTATGGAAGAGGTATTTATTTTTTATTAGAGTTAAAATTAACGTAGATATATGACCGAACCTAACCAACCCTACCTAACCTAACCTAACCTATCTTTATAGGTTAGGTTAGGTTAGGTAGCCAAAAAAGTTAGGTTAGGTTAGGTAAGGTAGGTTAGGTAGTCGAAAAACAATTATTTCATGAAAACTTGGCTTAATAGGCAAATTGGGCCTAGCATAGTAGGCTGAGAAGTGCGTTCTGGCTACTAGGTACGACATATATATATATATATATATATATATATATATATATATATATATATATATATATGTCGTACCTAGTAGCCAGAACTCACTTCTCAGCCTACTATTCAAGGCCCGATTTGCCTAATAAGCCAAGTTTTCCTGAATTAATATATTTACTATAATTTTTTTCTTATGAAATGATAAAGCAACCCTTTTCTCTATGTATGAGGTCAATTTTTTTTTATTGGAGTTAAAATTAACGTAGATATATGACCGAACCTAACCAACCCTACCTAACCTAACCTAACCTATATTTATAGGTAAGGTTAGGTTAGGTAGCCAAAAAAAGCTAGGTTAGGTTAGGTTAGGTAGGTTAGGTAGACGAAAAAACATTAATTCATGAAAACTTGGCTTATTAGGCAAATCGGGCCTTGAATAGTAGGCTGAGAAGTGCGTTCTGGCTATTAGGTACGACATATATATATATATATATATATATATATATATATATGTATTTATATATATATATATATATATATATATATATATATATATATATATATATATATATATATATATATATATATATATATATATGTATATATATATATATATATATATATATATATATATATATATATAAATACATATATATATATATATATATATATATATATATATATATATATATATAAATACATACATATATATATATATATATATATATATATATATATATATATATAGTTATAGTTCTTTATAGTTATATATATATATATATATATATATATATATATATATGTATGTATTTATATATATATATATATATATATATATATATATATATATATATATATATATATATATATATATAAATACATACATATATATATATATATATATATATATAGTTATAGTTCTTTATAGTTATATATATATATATATATATATATATATATATATATATATATATGTATGTATTTATATATATATATATATATATATATATATATATATATATATATATATATATATATATATATATATATATATATATATGTCGTACCTAGTAGCCAGAACTCACTTCTCAGCCTACTATGCGAGGCCCGATTTGCCTAATAAGCCAAGTTTTCATGAATTAATATATTTTCTCTAATTTTTTTCTTATGAAACGATAAAGTTACCCATTTCATTATGTATGAGGTCAATTTTTTTTTATTGGAGTTAAAATTAACGTAGATATATGACCGAACCTAACCAACCCTACCTAACCTAACCTAACCTATCTTGATAGGTTAGGTTAGGTTAGGTAGCCGAAAACGTTAGGTTAGGTTAGGTTTGGTAGGTTAGGTTGTCGAAAAAACATTAATTCATGAAAACTAGGCTTATTAGGCAAATCGGGCCATGCATAGTAGGCTGAGAAGTGAGTTCTGGCTACTAGGTACGACATATATATATATATATATATATATATATGTCGTACCTAGTAGCCAGAACGCACTTCTCAGCCTACTATGCAAGGCCCTATTTGCCTATTAAGCCAAGTTTTCCTGAATATATATATTTTCTCTAATTTTTTTCTTATGAAATGATAAAGCTACCCATTTCATTATGTATGAGGTCAAATTTATTTTATTGGAGTTAAAATTAACGTAGATATATGACCGAACCTAACCAACCCTACCTAACCTAACCTAACCTATCTTTATAGGTTAGGTTAGGTTAGGTAGCCGAAAAAAATTAGGTTAGGTAGGTTAGGTAGTCGAGAAAACATTAATTCATGAAAACTTGGCTTATTAGGCAAATCGGGCCTTGCATAGTAGGCTGAGAAGTGCGTTCTGGCTACTAGGCACATATATATATATATATATATATATATATATATATATATATATATATATATATATATATATATATATTGTGACGATAATCTCCTTCAAGAGATTGAGCCTGCTCTTCCCTCCACCATTACGTCGTTAAAATTATATAAAACTACTATGGAAGAAATGTCCAACAACGACAACCACACCAGCAAGGTTTGCCAGAGAGCAAAACGCATGCAGCCAGGGACACCTGCTCCGACTCAAACCGCCAAACTACCTGTCTTACTACCGGCTCCGCTGATTGGTCGCCGGTCTGGCTGCAACTGCACTCGCCCCCCCCATACTACTTGATGTCTGGGGTCGCCACGACCTCAGAATATTCTGTGCTTCCGCGGTTACCACTCCTCCCGGCTAGACGTTAGCGTATACTGAGAGAGGTGGTAGCTTAAAGCCAATATTCCAGCACCTTACCTTTATTTTTGTATTGCACTTCTTGTTATTTTGTCTTAACGTAACTTTTCATTGTGTCATTTAATTATTCTTATTATTTTCATTGATTGATTTTATTATACAAATTTGTTTGTCCATTTTTTCATGTTTTGATTTATTTAACGTAATTAAAATTTCATTGTTAAAGTTTACTTGTGTTTTGTGTGTCTTCTCCTTACCTTACCACAGACGAAGTTCCAGTTTTTTCTATTTTTTTTTTATAACTATGTGACGAGGCCATACCCCTAGCCTTAAACAGCCGCACACCAACGCGTTACCGTCACAAGTTATATGGGGGCCTGTCCTAGGAGCTTCACTCAGGTACTGGTGCCAAGTGGTAATTTATGGTAAGCGTATTTAACTTTGTTAACGTAGCTTTACTATTTTTCATATTCAATTTCATTTTTTATAAGGTGCGGTGTATTGTGCATTACGAGAGTAACATATAGTGAAGGTGAGACAACTTTGGATTACGTGGTGACTGTAGGCCGCAGTCATACTCTTAATTGGTCATCTCTCCCTCCGTGTTATTACTCGTATTTACCATCTATGTCCCTTGAATATTTCTCATTTCTGACAGATCATCATATTGGTACCCTGGTACTGTGGTCTGCCCCGGGTCAAGAGTACCCAATCTTCTGCAATCTGACTGTAGGAGGACAAAGAGGGCCATAGTTCCTCTAGCTCGAACTTTAGTTGCTGAATTGGGACCTCAGCAGCAGTTCTCGTCACCAGTTGACACCTCGCACCCCTACACGTCAGTCAGAGATGATGATACATACAACGGTAGGGAATTAGCTTACTTTTTCAGAGCACAAAAGTTCGCTAATTCTGTAAGTATCATACTAAATTCAGTAGGAAAAACTTGCCTTATGTCCTAAAGAGACTTGGCAAGGTATGCCTACATCCTTGGACTACCAATTTTACTTTTGAAGCATTTAACTGTTTCATTTGTTTTCGAAACTCTGTTTCATTTGTTAGTAGGATTTTCTTGCCCTTATCCTCTTACATGAGTACCGGGTACAAGATTTCCTGCGCCCTTGATTTAATTTAATCATTTAACATCTTTTACTTAACTTTAATTGTTAAAGATCTCACAGGATAGGTACCAGTTGCCACGTTGTCCTGTTTCTGACATTCACTATTGAATATTCGTGTACCTTTATTTGCTAATTTCACCATATTTCGTCTCCAAGCTTTCCGTGCAAATCCAGCAGGTGAAATAGGGACTTTAAGTCGTGCCAAGAAGACTGAATTACAAACTCTTGCACATGAGTATCAACTAGAAGTTCCCTACCAAGCCAACAAAAATGACATATACAACCTGTTGCTGGATTACTATTTAGAACAAGGTAAGATCGACTCTGAAACTCATGAAACTTACTATATTGCAGATAAACCTGACTTGGCAACGCTGAAACTCAAACTAGAGCTGGCCAAGATTGAACGTGAGCAGCAAAGAGAAGCAGCTGCCATACGTAGGGAAGAACAAGAACGAGAAATCACCCTCAGAGAACGTGAAACTGCTTTGAGGAGAAACGAACAAGAACGCGAGGCCGCTTTGAGGAGAGAAGAACACGAACGTAAGGTCGCATTACTCCGTGAACGTGAACGAGTACAGCTTGAAACCAAACAACGCGAGTTGGAAATACAACGCGAACATGACAAGCAACAAGCGACTCTGGCTCTAGAGTGTCGTCAACGTGAAATCGCCTTGGAAACTTCACACTTCACTCAACGCCAACAAGCTACTGCCAATCTTCCCGTCAGTTTTAATATATCACATGCAAGTAAGTTAATGCCATCCTTTGTAGAAGCAGAAGTTGATGTGTTTTTCACCACCTTTGAAACCCTTGCTAATCAACTCAGTTGGCCTGTCGACCAATGGGCCACACTTCTCAGAGTCCATCTTACAGGTAGAGCTGCAGTTACACTCAGTACTCTGGCGTCTGAGAATGACTACTACACTCTGAAACAAGCAGTGTTGGACGCCTACCTACTTTCCACCGAAAGTTATAGAAGGAAATTCCGTGACCACCTGAAGGCAAGTACCACTACCTTCCTTGAGTTTGCTAACACGAAACGGAGGTATTTTATGAAATGGCTGGAAGCAGCACATGTCTCTACTTTTACAGAACTCGTCAACCTGATGCTTGTTGAAGAATTCTTGAGACGTGTGCCGCCTCCTGTCCGCCTCTACTTAGCAGATAAAGAAGAAACCGACTACCTGAAGTGTGCTAAGTCGGCTGACACTTACAGCCTCATCCACCGGCTGACACCCGAACCATCCTCCAGTAAGAAGTCGTGGTACAGTTACGAGAAGGTGAGCCCCGATCAAGCTGGTTCACAACTGTACTGCAAGTATTGTAGACTCTATGGACATACCATAGACAAGTGTGGTAAGTCTCAATACAAGGGAATCACTGACCAACAAAAACCCAAACCAACTCCTCCTAAGTCCGGTAAGCCTGTGATGAATGTTGGTGTTAAGGTTAATGATCTTTCTCTTTTCAGTAACCACCTGTATACTGGAACTGTCTCTGCCAACGGTTCAAATCCGGAGGGACGTTTCAAATTGAAGATCTTGAGGGACACAGCGGCTCTTCAATCGATCATCTTGAAGTCGGCTGTGCCCAACATCACCTACACCGGAGAAACTGTCTTCATCACTGACCTCACTGCTACCACTCCATACCCTCTCGCCAGAGTCCACCTGGATTGTCCTTACGTGAACGGGGAAGTCCAAGTCGCCGTCAGGGAAAAGCCTTTTCCCATGCCTGGAGTGCAACTTCTCCTAGGCAACGACTTGGCAGAAGACCTGCAACCGACCAACCTCAACGTCATGGACAAACCCCAGGTGTGTAACTCTGTGCCAATAAACCCTATTCTAGAGTATGTTCCAGCAGAGGTTCAAGAGAGTGATGAAGTTTCTCCTCCGGTTCTCGTGACCACCCGTGCACAAGCCGCACGTCCACAGCCAGCTGACTCTACTGCTACCGCTGTCCCTCAAGACCCTCAGAAACTCCCCCCGCATCTGACCAAGTTGGAGTTCCGTAAGTTGCAGAGGGAAGATCTTACTTTAACACCATTGTTTTTCCAGGCTGAGACTCAACCCGACAGTATTCCTGGGTTCTTCCTAGAGAACGACTTGCTCTACCGCAGATATAGACCCAGTAAACTGAAGGAGGACGATTGGGCCAACATCGAACAACTTGTGATTCCCACCAGCCTGCGGCCCACTATTCTACACCTGGCCCACGGAGCACTCTCCCACTACGGCTTCAACAAGACTTACCATGGGATTCGTCAAGACTACTACTGGCCAGGTATGGTAAATAACGTCAAACAGTACGTAAAACAGTGTCATACATGTCAGATGGCAGGCAAACCGAACATCTCCATTCCCAGAGCGCCACTGATTCCCATACAGGTGCCTGCGGAACCTTTCCACAGACTCATAATAGACTGTGTTGGTCCTTTACCTCGGACCAGTTTAGGTAACGCCTACATCCTAACCATCCTGTGTCCTACCACCAGATTTCCCATAGCAGTTCCAGTGAAGAACATCACGGCTGCTACGGTTATAAAACATCTATTGAAGATCTTCACTCAATACGGATTTCCCAGGGAGATTCAAAGTGACTGTGGTACCAACTTCACCAGTGATCTCTTCAAAAGGACACTGGAGGAGTTCAACATCAAACAGGTATTGTCCAGCCCCTATCATCCTGCTTCACAGGGTTCTCTTGAACGTAGTCATCAGACCATCAAAGCACTCTTGAAAAAGTTTTGTAGTGAAACCTCAAAGGATTGGGATAAGCAGATTGACCTTATAATGTGTATTTTCAGAAGTCTCCCCAATGAGTCCCTAGGAGTATCTCCTTATGAGCGGCTCTACGGCCGTAAGTGCCGTACTCCCCTTAAGGCTTTCAAAGACTCTCTCCGAGATGCCACCTTCAGTGAGCATCAGAATGTGCCCCAGTTTCTTCAAAACCTTCAACACATTCTAGAGAGAGTCCACCGCTTTGCCCATGATAATCTATTGAAAGCCCAGGAGAAGATGAAAACTCATTACAACCAGACCAGCAAAGTACGAAAATTCAAGCCGGGAGACTTCGTCCTTGCCTATTTCCCTATCCCAGGTTCACCTTTACAAAACAGGTTTTCAGGACCCTACTGCATCAAAGAGTGCAGGAATAATAACAACTACGTAATAGAGACTCCAGATAGGCGGCGGAAGACCCAGCTGTGCCACGTCAACCTCCTGAAGCAATATAATGGTACTCCTCCCACTGTCCTGACTAATTGTTCTACCTTCACAGAACCCTACATCCACAGTGAGACCTTCCCAGCTTCTCCTCCCGAAAGCACTGACAAGGAGTCAGCGCTTTCTAATTCCGAAATCCTTAATGATCTTCCCAAATGCTTTCAGGATAATAATCGTGCTCCTTTGCCCTCTTCTAATTCCACTCTCACCTCGTCAGATAAGCCCTTCATCCTCCATGTCGACGCCAATGGTACCGACGTTGGTGGTGTCGTGATGCAGCAACGAGGCGAGAAGAATACACCTGTCAGCGACTACTGCTACAAGGAACTACGGAACAATTGGCAAGGAGCTACTCTTCCTCATCCTGAAGCTTCAGCACTTCACTCCACACCTGAAAAGTGCTCGGTCCACCATCAATACGGACCACACCACCCTACACCTCCTGCAGCACGCCCACTTCTCATCTCAACGTCTTCTACTATGGGCTTGCTAACTGCAGAAATTCAACCTGGAGACACGCTATACCAAGAGTCTGACAACATCTTAGCCCATGATCTCTCCAGAGTTTATGAAGTAGAAGCGACTCCATCCATTACTCCACCACATAACGACGTACTTCTTCCAGAACCGCAGGCTTCGGGGGAGAGTTGTGACGATAATCTCCTTCAAGAGATTGAGCCTGCTCTTCCCTCCACCATTACGTCGTTAAAATTATATAAAACTACTATGGAAGAAATGTCCAACAACGACAACCACACCAGCAAGGTTTGCCAGAGAGCAAAACGCATGCAGCCAGGGACACCTGCTCCGACTCAAACCGCCAAACTACCTGTCTTACTACCGGCTCCGCTGATTGGTCGCCGGTCTGGCTGCAACTGCACTCGCCCCCCCTATACTACTTGATGTCTGGGGTCGCCACGACCTCAGAATATTCTGTGCTTCCGCGGTTACCACTCCTCCCGGCTAGACGTTAGCGTATACTGAGAGAGGTGGTAGCTTAAAGCCAATATTCCAGCACCTTACCTTTATTTTTGTATTGCACTTCTTGTTATTTTGTCTTAACGTAACTTTTCATTGTGTCATTTAATTATTCTTATTATTTTGATTGATTGATTTTATTATACAAATTTGTTTGTCCATTTTTTCATGTTTTGATTTATTTAACGTAATTAAAATTTCATTGTTAAAGTTTACTTGTGTTTTGTGTGTCTTCTCCTTACCTTACCACAGACGAAGTTCCAGTTTTTTCTATTTTTTTTTATAACTATGTGACGAGGCCATACCCCTAGCCTTAAACAGCCGCACACCAACGCGTTACCGTCACAATATATATATATATATATATATATATATATATATATATATATATATATATATATATATATATATATATATATATATATATATATATATATATGTATTTATATATATATATATATATATATATATATATATATATATATATATATATATATATATATATATATATATATATATATATATATATATATATATATATATATATATACATATATATATATATATATATATATATATATATATATATATATATATATATATATATATATATATATATATATATATATGTTGTTCAATGCGTACCCGCATTGAACAACACCTCGACATCCTCACAGACCAACATCACCTCAGCACTGAAACAAGGATTATCAAGAAACTAACAACATTATATGGAGGACCTATGGCAATTCCACGACCAAGAGATGGCTTCCTGAACCTTGCAGGAATTAACCTCACTGAGGACCAAGTCACTCTCCTAAATCTGGGCATAAACTGTCATGTTATGTCCAGACCGAGTGAAATGGCCCGGAAAGTAGAGTTGGAAATTCTGTTGGACGACATATTCGACCTCGAGACACAAAAGAAGGTCACTACCAAAGATACCTTACAAGCAGAACTTATTGCAGAAGGAGGAAAGAATCGAGGCAACTACAGAAGCACCATACTGTCCCCCGAGCTTAAAGCGGCAGCTAAAAGCCTTCGTGAGAACAAGGAGATAGTTGTCAGGAGAGGTGACAAGTCGCCAATATATGTCATTCTTAAAAAAGACGAATATCTGGCGAAAATGAACATCATACTCTCTGACCAAACTAAGTTCCAAAGGGTAACGAAGGACACTACAGCCGAATTAAAAGCAAAGGTCAACAAACTGATCGAAACTGTGAACGCCAAGAAATCCGGACTCCACCTGGCAAAGATCATTGGGGAATATAAACCTGGATATGCGTATGGAAATGTCAAGACGCACAAGCCTGGAAACCCACTTCGGCCAATCATTAGCCAGATACCCACACCCACGAACAGACTGGCGAAGCGACTCAACGGCCTGCTGACTCCTTATGTTCCTTGCGCCTTCAGCCTGAAGTCTCCAAAGGAATTTGTTGACTTACTGCGGGGCACACGGGCCACAGGGATAAGAGCCTCGTTGGACGTAGAATCGCTGTTTACCAACGTACCTGTGGACGAGACAATCGGAATGATAGCCGACAGAGTGTATCGTGATCCAGCCTGTACTCCTCTTGACATGCCAGAAAATATTCTGAGGAAACTACTCCAAGCTTGTACTAAAGAGGCACCCTTCTTGAGCCCGGATGGGCACATGTATAAGCAAGTAGATGGGGTCGCCATGGGTTCTCCCCTAGGTGTCCTGTTTGCAAACTTCTACATGGGTACCATCGAGCAAAAAGTCTTAGTCGACATGAACTTGAAACCGGCCATATACTGCAGGTATGTTGACGACATTTTTACACAGGTACCTGATGTCAGACATCTGCAGGAGCTGAAGGAGGCATTTGAGCAGAGTTCCGTGCTGCGTTTCACTTACGAGATGGAAAAGGATGGGAAGCTGCCCTTTCTAGATGTAACAGTCATGGAAAAGGGCGGAGGTTTCCACACTGCAGTCTACACTAAGGAAACAAACATAGGAATGTGCCTAAATGCCAACAGCGACTGCCCTGACAGGTACAAGAGGAGTGTTGTTAACGCATATGTCGACCGTGCTCTCAGCCACAGCTCAGAATGGAAGCAAGTCGACGAAGAACTCTGTAGGGTAAGGCAGGTCCTAGTCAATAACGGCTTCTCCAATGGTTTCATCGAAGACATCATAAGAAGGAAAGTGAAAAGCCATGCAACCTCTGAAGAGACAACTAACACAACACCTATACCCCCTATTAGACTATTTTACAGGAACTTCTTTTCCACAGCTCATAAAACGGAGGAAAGGGTCCTGAAAGATATTGTTAATAGAAACGTTATCCCTACAGACAAAAATCAGAGGATACAACTGACGATTTACTATAAAACCAGAAAAACGGCCAGCCTACTCATGAGAAACTCTCCAGACACAAAACAGAACGCTTTAAAAGAGACTAACGTCGTCTATGCCTTCAAATGCCCACTTGGGGACTGTAAGCTCCAAAA
>NC_091177.1:33658448-33735948 GCF_040958095.1 Procambarus clarkii
CTACCTGAGAGGGTAGGAGACCAAGCTCTTAAGATGGGTATTGGAGGGGAGAAGGAGGGGTAAGGTAGATAGATATATAGAAGCGTAAGCATGTGGTTATGTTGAGGAGGGAGGGTCCCCCCTACCTGGCACGGATATGTTCAGAAAGGGAGGGAGCTCCCCCCGTACCCTAAGAGGGTAGGAGACCAAGCTCTTAAGATGGGTATGGAAGGGAAGAAGGAGGGGAAAGGGAGGGGAACAGGTGGCGGCGGCTTTGACTTATAGCACGGGTCTCTTTTTTTATGCAGCGTAAATATTTTTAACAATTCTTTGCCTGTGGTGGGGGTCTCCAATATCTTCATGTCGTAGTCGAGAGGTGTACACGGTTCGAGGTTATCACGGCCTGTGTCTTATTTTTGTTATCAGTAGTGACAAGATTTTATCGTCATAGAGACCTATTAAGAATTTGGTGGACCTTAAAATGTTGTCAAGGGGTAAGTCAAAGAGCAAGGAAAACAGCCTAATACAAAGTCACAAATTTATACGTATAAGTCACACATGAATACATTTAACAAGGTGATTTCCTCACAATATAAGATCACTATGTATTAGTATTATAACCTCAAGTGGCACTGGCCATCCCACAGCTCACCGTCCCAAACCTGGAACTGTGCACCCAGCCACCACATATATCATCCAATGACATATATTTAAACCTCTAGGAAACCTGGACTCTTATAAACCTCTCCAAAATCTGTAATACTACTCTACCTTATCTTGCAACCCTGGTTTTATACAAGGATAGGCTTATCTGACTGTACGGCTGGCGAAAACCCCTCAAATAGCAGGATCGGTTGTCAGCGATACACCTCCCCCCTCCAGTCAAGATGGCGTCCACCTCTCATGCATCATTGCCCCTTAATACTCTATTCATTACATATGCAATCAAACCCATTATTGATTTATTTACCATTTTCCCCATGCATGCTTTATGATTGAGTTGATTTTTCCCTTACATAGTTAGGCTATTTCAGTTCACATTATTTCTGACAATCTCCAGCTGAGAAGGTACTACTTTATTGGGCGGAGTATTACTGGTGACTCGCGGCCACTCTGATCTCGGCTGTGGATTTATTCTAATAAAAACTCTCCAATGAGTCCACCAACATTTTATAATTGAAGCTAACCTCCACATTAGGTAAGCTTCGTAACACACCTTACCTCTCTAATCTCGGCTGTAGATTTATTCTAATAAACACTCTCCACTGAGTCCACCAACATTTTATAATAAACTACTAACCTCCACAGGAGGTAAGGTTCATAACAGAGGTCACAGTAACAAATGAGGGTGTGAATTTACCCATACTGTTTTTGTAATCAGGGTGGGTGAGGCACCCCTCTCCCTCCACTCCCTGACCTTCCAGAGTGGTAAGAAGAAGGACCGCATACCGCCACATAGACCTGAGAAGTGTCACCACATGGTACATGGATGAGTGCAGGAGCCAGTGTTTTGAACCGTTCTCCTCTTGAAGAGTAAGACGCATCTGCTGGGAATGACAGGAATACGGCGCACCATACTCACTCCTGTCACAGCTCACTCTGCCATATAGCAGCCGCAATGTAGGAGAACTGTACTGGTGTGTGGTCTTTGATGCCCGGCGTATTAAAGTGGTGTTATATGTCGCACTCTCCTCTCACCCCCCTCCCGTTCAGGTGACAGTTATCAATTCCCAACTTCAGATTTCCCCAGGCTGGCATAAACGAGGTAAATACATTTTATATATATATATATATATATATATATATATATATATATATATATATATATATATATATATATATATATATATATATATATATATATATATATATATTAGTATATTTTGGTAGCAGTCTTTCCTGTAGACATATATTATTAAATATGACTGAAAAAGTAAGATTAATAATTCTAACACGAATTTTCTCGATCTTTCGTACGTTTCTTTTCACTGTTGGTGGTAATTCAAAAATCAATTCTCCAAAATTTATTTTTATTTCAAGTCTGACGTGACACTTGAGCGCGTTTCGTAAAACTTATTACATTTTCAAAGACTTTAGCTTACACATACACAACTGAATAGAACTTACACGATTGATTGATTGATGAAGATTAAGCCACCCAAAAGGTGGCACGGGCATGAATAGCCCGTAAGTGGTGGCCCTTTTGAGCCATCTGTGGAGATCTGTGGAGGTGCGACTGCAACCTGCGTGACGGGAGATGTCTCCCGTGAGAACTTACACATCTTCGATTTGTTTATATCTACATTTGAGTGAGGTGGATGGGGTGAGGTGGTATTAATAGGGTATTAAATTCCTAAACACAAGACAGAACACGAAACAATGGGTATTGAATGGAAGTGATTTGTAGAAAGCCTATTGGTCCATATTTCTTGATGCTTCTATATTGGAGCGGAGTCTTGAGGTGGGAAGAATATAGTTGTGCATTAATTGGCTGTTGATTGCTGGTGTTGACTTCTTGATGTGTAGAGCCTCGCAGACGTCAAGCCGCCTGCTATCGCTGTATCTATCGATGATTTCTGTGTTGTTTACTAGGGTTTCTCTGGCGATGGTTTGGTTGTGGGAAGAGATTATATGTTCCTTAATGAAGCCCTGTTGCTTATGCATCGTTAAACGCCTAGAAAGAGATGTTGTTGTCTTGCCTATATACTGGGTTTTTTGGAGCTAACAGTCCCCAAGTGGGCATTTGAAGGCATAGACGACGTTGGTCTCTTTTAAAGCGTTCTGCTTTGTGTCTGGAGAGTTTCTCATGAGTAGGCTGGCCGTTTTTCTGGTTTTATAGTAAATCGTCAGTTGTATCCTCTGATTTTTGTCTGTAGGGATAACGTTTCTATTAACAATATCTTTCAGGACCCTTTCCTCCATTTTATGAGCTGTGGAAAAGAAGTTCCTGTAAAATAGTCTAATAGGGGGTATAGGTGTTGTGTTAGTTGTCTCTTCAGAGGTTGCATGGCGTTTCACTTTCCTTCTTATGATGTTTTCGATGAAACCATTGGAGAAGCCGTTGTTGACTAGGACCTGCCTTACCCTACAGAGTTCTTCGTCGACTTGCTTCCATTCTGAGCTGTGGCTGAGAGCACGGTCGACATAAGCGTTAACAACACTCCTCTTGTACCTGTCTGGGCAGTCACTGTTGGCATCTAGGCACATTCCTATGTTCGTTTCCTTAGTGTAGACTGCAGTGTGGAAACCTCCGCTCTTTTTCATGACTGTTACATCTAGAAAGGGCAGCTTCCCATCCCATCACTTACAAGATGGAAAAGGATGGGAAGCTGCCCTTTGATAGGGGATGATAGGGGCTGGACAATACCTGTTTGATGTTGAACTCCTCCAGTGTCCTTTTGAAGAGATCACTGGTGAAGTTGGTACCACAGTCACTTTGAATCTCCCTGGGAAATCCGTATTGAGTGAAGATCTTCAATAGATGTTTTATAACCGTAGCAGCCGTGATGTTCTTCACTGGAACTGCTATGGGAAATCTGGTGGTAGGACACAGGATGGTTAGGATGTAGGCGTTACCTGAACTGGTCCGAGGTAAAGGACCAACACAGTCTATTATGAGTCTGTGGAAAGGTTCCGCAGGCACCTGTATGGGAATCAGTGGTGCTCTGGGAATGGAGACGTTCGGTTTGCCTGCCATCTGACATGTATGACACTGTTTTACGTACTGTTTGACGTTATTTACCATACCTGGCCAGTAGTAGTCTTGACGAATCCCATGGTAAGTCTTGTTGAAGCCGTAGTGGGAGAATGCTCCGTGGGCCAGGTGTAGAATAGTGGGCCGCAGGCTGGTGGGAATCACAAGTTGTTCGATGTTGGCCCAATCGTCCTCCTCCTTCAGTTTACTGGGTCTATATCTGCGGTAGAGCAAGTCGTTCTCTAGGAAGAACCCAGGAATACTGTCGGGTTGAGTCTCAGCCTGGAAAAACAATGGTGTTAAAGTAAGATCTTCCCTCTGTAACTTACGGAACTCCAACTTGGTCAGATGCGGGGGTAGTTTCTGAGGGTCTTGAGGGACAGCGGTAGCAGTAGAGTCAGCTGGCTGTGGACGTGCGGCTTGTGCACGGGTGGTCACGAGAACCGGAGGAGAAACTTCATCACTCTCTTGAACCTCTGCTGGAACATACTCTAGAATAGGGTTTATTGGCACAGAGTTACACACCTGGGGTTTGTCCATGACGATCAGGTTGGTCGGTTGCAGGTCTTCTGCCAAGTCGTTGCCTAGGAGAAGTTGCACTCCAGGCATGGGAAAAGGCTTTTCCCTGACGGCGACTTGGACTTCCCCGTTCACGTAGGGACAATCCAGGTGGACTCTGGCGAGAGGGTATGGAGTGGTAGCAGTGAGGTCAGTGATGAAGACTGTTTCTCCGGTGTAGACGATGTTGGGCACAGCCGACTTCAAGATGATCGATTGTAGAGCCGCTGTGTCCCTCAAGATCTTCAATTTGAAACGTCCCTCCGGATTTGAACCGTTGGCAGAGACAGTTCCAGTATACAGGTGGTTACTGAAAAGAGAAAGATCATTAACATCAACACCAACATTCATCACAGGCTTACCGGACTTAGGAGGAGTTGGTTTGGGTCTTTGTTGGTCAGTGGTTCCCTTGTATTGAGACTTACCACACTTGTCTATGGTATGTCCATAGAGTCTACAATACTTGCAGTACAGTTGTGAACCAGCTTGATCGGGGCTCACCTTCTCGTAACTGTACCACGACTTCTTACTGGAGGATGGTTCGGGTGTCAGCCGGTGGATGAGGCTGTAAGTGTCAGCCGACTTAGCACACTTCAGGTAGTCGGTTTCTTCTTTATCTGCTAAGTAGAGGCGGACAGGAGGCGGCACACGTCTCAAGAATTCTTCAACAAGCATCAGGTTGACGAGTTCTGTAAAAGTAGAGACATGTGCTGCTTCCAGCCATTTCATGAAATACCTCCGTTTCGTGTTAGCAAACTCGAGGAAGGTAGTGGTACTTGCCTTCAGGTGGTCACGAAATTTCCTTCTATAACTTTCGGTGGAAAGTAGGTAGGCGTCCAACACTGCTTGTTTCAGAGTGTAGTAGTCATTCTCAGACGCCAAAGTACTGAGTGTGACTGCAGCTCTACCTGTAAGATGGACTCTGAGAAGTGTGGCCCATTGGTCGACAGGCCAAATGAGTTGATTAGCAAGGGTTTCAAAGGTGGTAAAGAACACATCAACTTCTGCTTCTACAAAGGATGGCATTAACTTACTTGCATGTGATATATTAAAACTGACGGGAAGATTGGCAGTAGCTTGCTGGCGTTGAGTGAAGTGTGAAGTTTCCAAGGCGATTTCGCGTTGACGACACTCTAGAGCCAGAGTCGCTTGTTGCTTGTCATGTTCGCGTTGTATCTCTGACTCGCGTTGTTTGGTTTCGAGCTGTAAGCGTTCCCGCTCCTGGAGTGTTTCAAGCTGTACTCGTTCACGTTCACGGAGTAAAGTGAACTCACGTTCGTGTTCTTCTCTCCTCAAAGCAGCTTCACGTTCTCTGAGGGTGATTTCTCGTTCTTGTTCTTCCCTCCTCAAAGCAGCTGCTTCCCTTTGCTGTTCGCGGGCTTCCCTTTGCTGCTCACGTTCAATCTTGGCCAGTTCCAATTGGAGTTTCATCGTTGCCAAATCAGTTTTTCCTGCAATATAGTAAGTTTCATGAGTTTCAGAGTCTATCTTACCTTGCTCTAAATAGTAATCCAGCAACAGGTTGTGTAGGTCATTTTTGTTGGCTTGGTAGGGAACTTCTAGTTGATACTCATGTGCAAGAGTTTGTAATTCAGTCTTCTTGGCACGACTTAAAGTCCCTATTTCACCTGCTGGATTTGTACGGAAAGCTTGGAGACGAAACATGGTGAAATTAGCAAATAAAGGTACACGAATATTCAATAGTGAATGTCAGAAACAGGACAACGTGGCAACTGGTACCTATCCTGTGAGATCTTTAACAATTAAAGTTAAGTAAAAGATGTTAAATGATTAAATTAAATCAAGGGCGCAGGAAATCTTGTACCCGGTACTCATGTAAGAGAATAAGGGCAAGAAAATCCTACTAACAAATGAAACAGAGTTTCGAAAACAAATTAAACAGTTAAATGCTTCAAAAGTAAAATTGGTAGTCCAAGGATGTAGGCATACCTTGCCAAGTCTCTATAGGACATAAAGCAAGTTTTTCCTACTGAATTTAATATGATACTTACAGAATTAGCGAACTTTTGTGCTCTGAAAAGTAAGCTAATTCCCTACCGTTGTATGTATCATCATCTCTGACTGACGTGTAGGGGTGCGAGGTGTCAACTGGTGACGAGAACTGCTGCTGAGGTCCCAATTCAGCAACTAAAGTTCGAGCTAGAGGAACTATGGCCCTCTTTGTCCTCCTACAGTCAGATTGCAGAAGATTGGGTACTCTTGACCCGGGGCAGACCACAGTACCAGGGTACCAATATGATGATCTGTCAAAATGAGAAATATTCAAGGGACATAGATGGTAAACACGAGTAATAACACGGAGGGAGAGATGACCAATTAAGAGTATGACTGAGGCCTACAGTCACCACGTAATCCAAAGTTGTCTCACCTTCACTATATGTTACTCTCGTAATGCACAATACACCGCACCTTATAAAAAATGAAATTGAATATGAAAAATAGTAAAGCTACGTTAACAAAGTTAAATACGCTTACCATAAATTACCACTTGGCACCAGTACCTGAGTGAAGCTCCTAGGACAGGCCCCCATATAACTTGTGACGGTAACGCGTTGGTGTTCGGCTGTTTAAGGCTAGGGGTATGGCCTCGTCACATAGTTATAAAAAAAAATAGAAAAAACTGGAACTTCGTCTGTGGTAAGGTAAGGAGAAGACACACAAAACACAAGTAAATTTTAACAATGAAATTTTAATTACGTTAAATAAATCAAAACATGAAAAAATGGACAAACAAATTCTTATAATAAAATCAATCAATCAAAATAATAAGAATAATTAAATGACACAATGAAAAGTTACGTTAAGATAAAATAACAAGAAGTGCAACACAAAATAAAGGGAAGGTGCTGGAATATTGGCTTTAAGCTACCACCTCTCTCAGTACACGCTAACGTCTAGCCGGGAGGAGTGATAACCACGAAAGCACTGAATATTCTGAGGTCTGAGGTCGTGGCGACCCCAGACATCAAGTAGTATGGGGGGGCGAGTGCAGGTGCAGCCAGACCAGCGACCAATCAGTGGAGCCGGTAGCGATCAACAGGTAGTTTGGCGGTTTGAGTCCGAACAGGTGTCTGGCTGCAACGTTTTGCGCTCTGGCAAACCTTGCTGGTGTTGTTGTCGTTGTTGGACATTTCTTCCATAGTAGTTTTATATAATTTCAACGACGTGATTGTGGAGGGAAGAGCAGGCTCAATCTCTTGAAGGAGATTATCGTCACAATATATATATATATATATATATATATATATATATATATATATATATATATATATATATGACAATGTCAGACCACGGAGGAAAAATGAAACAGGAAATTTCCTTAAGTACTTTCGTATATTAAATACATCTTCAGAAGGTCAAAAAGGTTTTGGACCTTCTGAAGATGTATTTAATATACGAAAGTACTTAAGGAAATTTCCTGTTTCATTTTTCCTCCGTGGTCTGACATTGTCACATTCTTAATCACGTGTTTATTTTCGTGATATACACACATATATATATATATATATATATATATATATATATATATATATATATATATATATATATATATATATATATATACATACACACATATTAGTGTATACTGGCAGCAGGTTTTCTTTCAAACATGTTTCATTGAATATGACCGCATATTCTGTATTTTTTTTTTCTGGTTTAGGGCTTCTATCCTTCTAACTATTTTCTTAGCATCAGGGCTTAGTTGAAATAGGAGTTCTCCAAAACTCATTTTCGTACTTTTAAGGTGAAGAAAAGTAGTGATTTACTATAGAGTGTATTACACTTATTTATTTAATTTGCACAACGTTTCGAACCTTAATGGTTCATTCTCAAGTGAACAGATCTTACATTGCTGGTTGATTTTATACCCGCACTGGGTCAGGTGATAATACAATAAAGGTGAAAACATGGGGGGATACATAAGGGATAAATGTGAGGTGAAACATAGAGGTAACTGCAGAAGGCTTATTGGCCCATACGAGGCAGCTCCTATGTAAACACAAAGATTAATCCAGTGTAATTGGCCTGTTATGTTGGACATTGTCTTCTGTGTTGGCATCGTTATGTTCTGGTCTTGTCCTTACTCTCATGGTGGGTAGAGTAAATAGTTCCGTGATTTGGGTGTTCATGGTAGGTTGTTCTATTCATATGTGAATTGCCTCAAAAATTTGTAATCTTCTTGCACCTTGGGTTTTGTCTATTATGCAGATATTCTTGTTCAACATTTCTCTTGTTAGAGTGATGTCATGGGCTTGTCTCAAGTGATTCCTAGGGGCACCGGATTGAAGATGGCATGTCAAACGCCTCGTCAGCTTGGTCGACGGCATACCTATGTACTTGGATTGAAGGTTGCATGCTTCGTGGGGCAAGTGTACATGTATACAACGCTTGACTGCTGTAGAGGGTTCTCCGTCGGCTTCGGGCTGTTTTTGATAAGGAGTTCGGAAGTCTTCTTGGTTTTGTAGAATATTATCAGGTTTATGTTTTGGTTAGGAGCAGTGCTTTTTACTCCTTTACGGAGTATTTCTTTCATTATTCTTTCCTCTTTTATATGTTCACTGTGCATGGTTGATTTGTAATATAATTTTATTGGAGGTGTTATGGTTTCTGTTCTAGGTTCTGGATTATACCAACGGTCCAAGTGTCTTCTTATAGCAGCGTTTATTTCCGCGTTGCTATATCCGTTGTTCACCACTACCTGAGTTACTCTTTCAAACTCTCTACTCACGTTGCTCCATTCAGAGCAGTGGGTAAGCGCTCGATGAATATAAGCATTGAGAACACTGGCTTTGTATCTTTGGGGGCACTCACTTCTACCGTTCAGGCATAATCCTATGTTGGTTGGCTTGGTATATACGTTGGTGCTTAAAGAGGTTCCTGTTTTTGTTATTAGTACATCCAGGAATGGCAGACTGTTATTTTCACTATTTTCATGTGTAAATCGGAGTACTGACTCTCTCTCTCTAGATGTCTTTTTAAGTCAATTAGTTCATCTGAGTCTTTTACTATTACGAAAATGTCATCTACATAACGGCAATATACAGTTGGTTTTTGTCTGCTACTCAAGACCCTGTCTTCGATGGTTCCCATATAAAAATTAGCAAATAAAACTCCTAAGGGGGGAACTCATTGCTACTCCGTCTATTTGTAAATACATGTCTCCTTGTGGACTGATGAAAGGGGGATTCCTTTGTACATGCTTCGAGAAGATTCTTCAAGTGTGGTTCAGGTATGTCTAATTTGGAGGTGCTCTCGTCTCTGTATACTCTATCCAGTATCATTCCTATGGTTGTGTCGACTGGGACGTTGGTAAATAGGGATTCAACGTCCAGGGATGCGATGATTCCATCGGGCTAGGTAGATTTGATCAATTCTAGGAAATCTGCTGATGATTGTAGACTAAACTTACTTGGTGTGTATGGAGTTAGGAGTTCATTGAGTTTCTTTGCCAGGTGATAAGTTGGGGTTGGTATTTGGCTGATTATAGGGCGTAGTGGGTTACCTGGTTTATGCGTCTTAACATTGCTGTAGGCATATCCTAAGCCATAGTCGCCTTGAAGTTTATTGAAATGCACACTACCTTTCTTTGCGTTGATTGCTGTAATTGTTTTGTTTACTTTCCGCTTAAGGTATACTACGGGGTTCCTCGTGATTCGTTGAAATTTGGAGTCGTCACTAAGGATGTCGCTAATTTTGTTCATGTATTCTTGGGTAGGAATCAATACATATGCTGCTGTCTTGTCGGCTTTTCTTATTGTTACGTCTTTCAGATTTTTTAGTTGTTTTGCTGCTTCTTTGAGCCATGGGGTTAAGATTGTAGATGAATATGTTCCTCGATTTTTCCCTGCTTCTGCAAGTAGTTCAGCTTGAAGTGTGTCAATGGTGATGACTTTTTTGTTGTCTTCTAGCTTTTGGATATCGTCCAGAAGCATTTCGATTTTTGATGCATCTTTGGTTTAGATAAGAATTGACAATTTAGACCAAGATTTAAGAGGTCTCGTTGGTCCTGGGTAAGATTATAAGAAGTCAGGTTAATGTAGCCATCTTTAGGACGAGGGATTTTTAACTGTCCACCGTTTAGGGCTGTTAACTTACGGAGTGTCTTTGTTTCTACAAGAGTTTTATGTTGTTGTTTCAGGTTAAATAGTTCACTGTTGATGGTTTGCTTGAGTTGTATATATATATATATATATATATATATATATATATATATATATATATATATATATATATATATATATATATATATATATATATGTCGTACCTAGTAGCCAGAACTCACTTCTCAGCCTACTATTCAAGGCCCGATTTGCCTAATAAGCCAAGTTTTCCTGAATTAATATATTTACTATAATTTTTTTCTTATGAAATGATAAAGCAACCCTTTTCTCTATGTATGAGGTCAATTTTTTTTTATTGGAGTTAAAATTAACGTAGATATATGACCGAACCTAACCAACCCTACCTAACCTAACCTAACCTATATTTATAGGTAAGGTTAGGTTAGGTAGCCAAAAAAAGCTAGGTTAGGTTAGGTTAGGTAGGTTAGGTAGACGAAAAAACATTAATTCATGAAAACTTGGCTTATTAGGCAAATCGGGCCTTGAATAGTAGGCTGAGAAGTGCGTTCTGGCTATTAGGTACGACATATATATATATATGTCGTACCTAGTAGCCAGAACGCACTTCTATGCCTACTATGCAAGGCCAGATTTGCCTAATAAGCCAAGTTTTCATGATTTATTTGTTTTTCGTCTACCTAACCTAACCTAACCTAACTTTTTCGGCTACCTAACCAAACCTAACCTATAAAGATAGGTTAGGTTAGGTTAGGTAGGGTTGGTTAGGTTCGGTCATATATCTACGTTAATTTTAACTCCAATAAAAAAAAATGACCTCATTCGTAATGTAATGGGTAGCTTTATCATTTCATAAGAAAAAAGTTAGAGAAAATATATTAATTCAGGAAAACTTGGCTTATTAGGCAAATCAGGCCTTGCATAGTAGGCCGAGAAGTGCGTTCTGGCTATTAGGTACGACATATATATATATATATATATATATATATATATATATATATATATATATATATATATATATATATATACATATATACATATATGTATATATATATATATATATATATATATATATATATATATATATATATATATATATATATATATATATATCTATATATATATATATGCACAGACTTGCCTATATAACTCGCAAGCTGAAGTTTATAACTTTTTAACACTCAACCCACCAGGAGACTCGAACCCTGTGGGTTAAATACCCCAGAATTCCTACCTCTCTTTATGGCTTTGAAGTATGGTGCAATGGATACAGTGTGTACCTGCCACTCTGTGGGCCAGGGTTCGAGTCTCCTGGTGGGTTGAGTGTTAAAAAGTTATAAACTTCAGCTTGCGAGTTATATAGGCAAGTCTGTGCATTGAGCATTTACACCGAGTTTTCCCACATAACAGGGCTCGATCAAAGAACACCAGAGGTCCTTCATCATCTCATTGCCTGGGAGAGAATGGAGTTCTGTGGGTTAAATACCCCAGAATTCCTACCTCTCTTTATGGCTTTGAAGTATGGTGCAATGGATACAGTGTGTACCTGCCACTCTGTGGGCCAGGGTTCGAGTCTCCTGGTGGGTTGAGTGTTAAAAAGTTATAAACTTCAGCTTGCGAGTTATATAGGCAAGTCTGTGCATTGAGCATTTACACCGAGTTTTCCCACATAACAGGGCTCGATCAAAGAACACCAGAGGTCCTTCATCATCTCATTGCCTGGGAGAGAATGGAGTTCTGTGGGTTAAATACCCCAGAATTCCTACCTCTCTTTATGGCTTTGAAGTATGGTGCAATGGATACAGTGTGTACCTGCCACTCTGTGGGCCAGGGTTCGAGTCTCCTGGTGAGTTGAGTGTTAAAAAGTTATAAACTTCAGCTTGCGAGTTATATAGGCAAGTCTGTGCATTGAGCATTTACACCGAGTTTTCCCACATAACAGGGCTCGATCAAAGAACACCAGAGGTCCTTCATCATCTCATTGCCTGGGAGAGAATGGAGTTCTGTGGGTTAAATACCCCAGAATTCCTACCTCTCTTTATGGCTTTGAAGTATGGTGCAATGGATACAGTGTGTACCTGCCACTCTGTGGGCCAGGGTTCGAGTCTCCTGGTGGGTTGAGTGTTAAAAAGTTATAAACTTCAGCTTGCGAGTTATATAGGCAAGTCTGTGCATTGAGCATTTACACCGAGTTTTCCCACATAACAGGGCTCGATCAAAGAACACCAGAGGTCCTTCATCATCTCATTGCCTGGGAGAGAATGGAGTTCTGTGGGTTAAATACCCCAGAATTCCTACCTCTCTTTATGGCTTTGAAGTATGGTGCAATGGATACAGTTTGTACCTGCCACTCTGTGGGCCAGGGTTCGAGTCTCCTGGTGGGTTGAGTGTTAAAAAGTTATAAACTTCAGCTTGCGAGTTATATAGGCAAGTCTGTGCATTGAGCATTTACACCGAGTTTTCCCACATAACAGGGCTCGATCAAAGAACACCAGAGGTCCTTCATCATCTCATTGCCTGTGAGAGAATGGAGTTCTGTGGGTTAAATACCCCAGAATTCCTACCTCTCTTTATGGCTTTGAAGTATGGTGCAATGGATACAGTGTGTACCTGCCACTCTGTGGGCCAGGGTTCGAGTCTCCTGGTGGGTTGAGTGTTAAAAAGTTATAAACTTCAGCTTGCGAGTTATATAGGCAAGTCTGTGCATTGAGCATTTACACCGAGTTTTCCCACATAACAGGGCTCGATCAAAGAACACCAGAGGTCCTTCATCATCTCATTGCCTGGGAGAGAATGGAGTTCTGTGGGTTAAATACCCCAGAATTCCTACCTCTCTTTATGGCTTTGAAGTATGGTGCAATGGATACAGTGTGTACCTGCCACTCTGTGGGCCAGGGTTCGAGTCTCCTGGTGGGTTGAGTGTTAAAAAGTTATAAACTTCAGCTTGCGAGTTATATAGGCAAGTCTGTGCATTGAGCATTTACACCGAGTTTTCCCACATAACAGGGCTCGATCAAAGAACACCAGAGGTCCTTCATCATCTCATTGCCTGGGAGAGAATGGAGTTCTGTGGGTTAAATACCCCAGAATTCCTACCTCTCTTTATGGCTTTGAAGTATGGTGCAATGGATACAGTGTGTACCTGCCACTCTGTGGGCCAGGGTTCGAGTCTCCTGGTGAGTTGAGTGTTAAAAAGTTATAAACTTCAGCTTGCGAGTTATATAGGCAAGTCTGTGCATTGAGCATTTACACCGAGTTTTCCCACATAACAGGGCTCGATCAAAGAACACCAGAGGTCCTTCATCATCTCATTGCCTGGGAGAGAATGGAGTTCTGTGGGTTAAATACCCCAGAATTCCTACCTCTCTTTATGGCTTTGAAGTATGGTGCAATGGATACAGTGTGTACCTGCCACTCTGTGGGCCAGGGTTCGAGTCTCCTGGTGGGTTGAGTGTTAAAAAGTTATAAACTTCAGCTTGCGAGTTATATAGGCAAGTCTGTGCATTGAGCATTTACACCGAGTTTTCCCACATAACAGGGCTCGATCAAAGAACACCAGAGGTCCTTCATCATCTCATTGCCTGGGAGAGAATGGAGTTCTGTGGGTTAAATACCCCAGAATTCCTACCTCTCTTTATGGCTTTGAAGTATGGTGCAATGGATACAGTGTGTACCTGCCACTCTGTGGGCCAGGGTTCGAGTCTCCTGGTGGGTTGAGTGTTAAAAAGTTATATATATATATATATATATATATATATATATATATATATATATATATATATATATATATATATATATATATATATATATATATACATATATATATATATATATATATATATATATATATATATATATATATATATATATATATATATATATATGTCGTACCTAGTAGCCAGAACTCACTTTTTGGCCTACTATTCAAGGCCCGATTTGCCTAATAAGCCAAGTTTTCCTGAATTAATATATTTTTTCTAATTTTTTTCTTATGAAATGATAAAGCTACCCATTTCATTATGTATGAGGTCAATTTTTTTTATTGGAGTTAAAATTAACGTAGATATATGACCGAACCTAACCAACCCTACCTAACCTAACCTAACCTATCTTTATAGGTTAGGTTTGGTTAGGTAGCCGAAAAAGTTAGGTTAGGTTAGGTTAGGTAGGTTAGGTAGTCGAAAAACAATTAATTCATGAAAACTTGGCTTATTAGGCAAATCGGGCCTTGAATAGTAGGCCAAAAAGTGAGTTCTGGCTACTAGGTACGACATATATATATATATATATATATATATACATATACATGTATATATACATATATGTTGTACCTAGTAGCCAGAACGTCGTACTCGGCCTACTATGCAAGGCCCGATTTGCCTAATAAGCCAAGTTTTCTTGAATTAATATATTTTCTCTAATTTTTTTCTTATGAAATGATAAAGCTACCCATTTCATTAAGTAAGAGGTCAATTTTTTTGGAAATGTCAGGACACATAAGCCTGGAAACCCACTTCGGCCAATCATCAGCCAGATACCCACACCCACGTACAGACTGGCGAAACGACTCAACGGCTTGCTGACTCCTTATGTCCCTTGCGCCTTCAGCCTGAAGTCTCCAAAGGAATTTGTTGACTTACTGCGGGGAACACGGGCCACAGGGATAAGAGCCTTGTTGGACGTAGAATCACTGTTTACCAACGTACTTGTGGATGAAACAATCGGGATGATAGCGGAGAGAGTGTATCGTGATCTGGCCTGTACTCCTCTTGACATACCAGAAAACATTCTAAGGAAACTACTCCAAGCTTGTACTAAAGAGGCACCCTTCTTGACCCCGGATGGGCACATGTATAAGCAAGTAGATGGGGTCACCATGGGTTCTTCTCTAGGTGTCCTTTTTGCGAACTTCTACATGGAACTTCTCGATGAGTACCATCGAGCAAAAAGTCTTAGTCGACATGAACTAGAAACCGGCCATATACTGCAGGTATGTTGACGGCATTTTTACACAGGTACCTGATGTCAGACATCTGCTGGAGCTGAAGGAGGCATTTGAGCAGAATTCGGCGTTGCGTTTCACTTACGAGATGGAGAAGGATGGGAAGCTGCCCTTTCTAGATGTAACAGTCATGGAAAGGAGCGGAGGTTTCCACACTGCAGTCTACACTAAGAAAACAAACATGGGAATGTGCCTAAATGCCAACAGTGACTGCCCAGACAGGTACAAGAGGAGTGTTAATAACGCTTATGTCGACCATGCTCTCAGCCACAGCTCAGGATGGAAGCAAGTCGACGAAGAACTCTGTAGGGTAAGGCAGGTCCTAGTCAACAACAGCTTCTCCAATGGTTTCGTTGAAGACATCATAAAAAGGAAAGTGAAACGTCATGCAACCTCTGAAGAGACAACTAACACAACACCTATACCCCCTATTAGACTATTTTACAGGAACTTCTTTTCCACAGCTCGTAAAATGAAGGAAAGGGTCCTGAAAGATATTGGTAATAGAAACGTTATCCCTACAGACAAAAATCAGAAGATACAACTGACGATTTATTATAAAACCAAAAAAAACGGCCAGCCTACTCATGAGAAACTCTCCAGACACAAAGCAGAACGCTTTTAAAGAGACCAACGTCGTCTATGCCTTCAAATGCCCTCTTGGGGACTGTAAGCCTCAAAAAACTCAGTATATAGGCAAGAAAACAACATCTCTTTCCAGGCGATTAATGATGCATAAGCAACAGGGCTCCATTAAGGAACATATAATCTCTTCCCACAACCAAACCATCACCAGAGATATCTTAGGAAACAACACAGAAATCATCGATCAATCTACTATACTATCCACTATATATACTATCAATCTACTGCCCCCATTTAGCATCACTCAGTAAACTCAGTCAAACAAAGTCTGTTGATTAGCGTTTACTGAATGAGGGAACCATTTTTATAAGATATCTACCTCTCTCTCTCTCTCTCTCTCTCTCACTCTCAGTGGTGTACATCGGAGATCTACTAAGAGGGTTGACATTAGTTCATGTCTTGAAACACCCGATCCTTTCCAATGAACCGTGAGCGAGCGAGCGAGCGGTGCGTCCCATTCGCTTTCTCCCATAGGTGAGCCATCTTCCCCATTTACAAAGTCCATTCATTTTTTTTAACTTAATGGTGACTATCAGTCTTCAGTTTTCTTATAACAAATCCTACATGCTTTTCTCTCTCTCTATTTGTCAAAGTCAGTTGGTAGCCGTTTACTGAATGAATGAGGGAAACATTTTTCGTGGAGTTTGAGGTGTAGTGAGAAGGGCGAGGTCGGCAAACACCTCGTGGTCTGACCTCCGCTATACCTCAAACGCGCCATTCATTCTTTCTCTCTCTCCCATAGGTGAGCAATGTTCCCGACACAAATTCCAAGCATGCGCTGTTTGCAAGTAAACATATATATGACTAATGTGGAAAAACGCAGACTGATGGGGAGAGTCATTCATCCACTCCATCGAACCTTCTTATCAGCTTAGTCAACCATCCAATCTGTAGAAAGGGTTTGCTAGTAGACAGATGGGGGAGGTATCTCCATATCATCTCTCTTACCATATAAATATTACTGTGTTCACCATTACACACATCTAGGGTGGTGATTTGAGGTGTACTGAGATGGGCGAGGTATTTGGGTGACCTTACCCTCACCCCCATCCACCACCACCCTACCCAAACCCACCTCCCATCCCCCTCCCTAGCCCAAACCATCAAGCAACACTTCAACCTTCTCAGACCGGATGTTCTATGCAAAGCCTTTAGTAGTATTATTATTTCTGTTCATATGCATAGTAGTGACCCAGTTCACAAACACACAGATGCCATCCCATTCCACACGCGCTCAACAGAGGACATACCACGCTGGAAGACAGAAGAGTTTGGGGAGACGTGATCACTACCTACAAACTCTAATATTTTTTGTTAACTGTGTGGTCACAACATATACCTCACGAATCTTAGTCTTGATATTATTATTATTATTATTATTATTATTATTATTATTATTATTATTATTATTATTATTATTATTATTATTATTATTATTATTATTATATTTTAAAACCATCCCTCAGTAACTCAGTAAATCAAACAGCAACAGCAACAGTGGACTGAAGACTCTAATATGTTATGGGATAGACTGCTTCTCTCTCGAGTTGAGCCATTAGTGAAATACCCGGCTTCAATTTGGTAGGACATAGGATCTACAGTTTCGTCAGGCTGATCTTATGCCATTAGCACTGTATGACAGTTTAGTTAGTTTAGTTCATTCATTTATTATGCACCCCATACCCATCTTGCGGGCAGTATTGGAAAGGGTTGCAGAGGCACATAATGGGTTCAGGGACTGAACCCCACAATTCATTTATCTAAGCAAGTTACAATCTTGATGAGCTAGTTACAAAATTCAATATAAGTCGGCACATCGACAATGGGTTCGAGATCGACCACAAGTACAGTTTCTAAATCAAGCAGTGTCAATTTCACTTTGCCTCAGATCTACAGGATCTTGTTGAAGTTCTTGGTGTACTGCTGCTCTCAGATTGCTCATTGACAATCCAAGGTTACACTCAACGACTCCTCCTTTAAAGGGAGATTCTTTGGCTAACTTATCAGCTCTATCATGCATTCGGAGGCCAACATGAGATGGAGACCACATGAAATGGACTCTGTTACCATCCTTAATAATTTTGTTGTATTTAGTGTCTAGCTTCGGACACAAGCATGTTACAGTAATGCCTTAAAGTGTTGAGAGCATTTAAGGATAATAAGGAGTCACTTACAATTAACGTATCAAGTTTGGACACTTGTACACATTTCAGTGCAAGGAGCAAGGCAAATTGTTCGGTCTGAAGGGTAGAGCCCCAGTTGTTTATACGGACTCCCCACTCAAAGTACAAGCCATCGCCCATTGTCAGAACAACTGCACTTCCAGCTGCACCGGTGGTGTGGTGTACGGAACCATCAGTGTATATGATTTGAGAGAGAGAATGCTCTGTGGACAGAGCATCAATTTGGCTTAAGGCGTTTGCCTCAAGACGAAGCTTGGGTTGATCTCTAATTTGCTTGTTGGGTGGAAAGTGTGAAATCTCCCACGGTGCAGGAAAGTGCTGTTGGTGTTTCTCTTGGTGCAAATCATGAACCTGATACATTCTGAGTCGAGTTCTAGTTTTTGTTATCCATTTGGAACAATGCTGATCTTCAATAAAGAAATTCTGAAGGGGTTCTGTGCAAGGGTTAGGATGAGTTAGCCTAAGTATTTTTTTTATACCAATTTGACAGTTAATTTCAGTAACACGATAAAAAACGCTCGGAATATTAAGTTCCTTTCTCATGTTAAGTATCTTTGTGGTACGAGACCACCCAAGGATTATCCTCAAGGCTTCATTCTGCAATTTTTCAAACCCTCCAAGATTTCTATCAGACAACAAACAAGCAGAGGGGCAGCATAATCCACTAATGACCGCGATGTGTTTGCCGACCTCGCCTATCTCACTACACCTAAAACCCCACAAAAAATGTTTCCCTCATTTATTAAATAAACGGCTACCAACTGACTTTGACGAATAGAGAGAGAGAAAAGCATGTAGGATTTGTTAAAGAAAACTGAAGACTGGTAGTCACCTTTAAGATAAAAGAAAAATGGTTGGACTTTGTATGTGGGGAAGATGGCTCACCTATGGGAGAGAGCGAACGGGACGCACCGCTCGCTCCCTCGCTTGCTCATGGGTCATTGGAAAGGAGCGGATGTTTCAAGACATGAAATAATGTCAACCCTCTTAGTAGATCTCCGATGTACACCACTGAGAGAGAGAGAGAGAGAGAGAGAGAGAGAGAGAGAGAGAGAGAGAGAGAGAGAGAGAGAGAGAGAGAGAGAGAGAGAGAGAGAGACAGAGAGAGAGACAGAGAGACGGAGAGAGAATTAGAGAGAGAGAGAGAGAGAGAGAGAGAGAGAGAGAGAGAGAGAGAGAGAGAGAGAGTGAGAGAGAGATGGGATGATCCTAGAAAGCATGGGTTCGAATCCTGGCAGGGTCAAAGAGTTCTTAATGATCTATGGCTTGCGCGTTCATGCAGCTTTCACACACACACACACACACACACACACACACACACACACACACACACACACACACACACACACACACATATATATATATATATATATATATATATATATATATATATATATATATATATATATATATATATATATATATATATATATATATAGTGTTAACCTCGTTTATGCCAGCCTGGGGAAATCTGTAGTGGGGGAATTGATAACTGTCACCTGAACGGGAGGGGGGGGTGAGGGGAGGGTGCGACATATTACACCACTTTAACGCGCGGGGCATCAAAGACCACAAACCAGTACAGTTCTCGTACATAGCGGTATGTGGGCTGCCTCATGGCTTATGTGTCGCTGCTGCTATGTGGCAGAGTGAGCTGTGACTGGAGTGAGTATGGTGCGCCGTATTGCTGTCATTTCCAGCAGATGCGTCTCACTCTTCAAGAGGAGAACGGTTCAAAACACTGGCTCCTGCACTCATCCATGTGCCTTGTGGTGACACTTCTCAGGTCTATGTGGTGGTATGCGGTGCTGCTTCTTACCACTCTGGAAGGTCAGGGAGTGGAGGGAGAGGGGTGCCCCACCCACCGTGACTTCAAAAACAGTATGGGTAAATTCACACCCTCATTTGTTACTGTAACCTCCAACCGTGTACACCTCTCGACTACACATGAAGATATTGGAGACCCCCACCACAGGCAAAGAATTGGTAAAAATATTTACACTGCATAAAAACAGAGACCCGTGCTATAAGTCAAAGCCGCCGCCACCTGTTCCCCTCCCTTTCCCCTCCTTCTCCCCTTCCATACCCATCTTAAGAGCTTAGTCTTCTACCCTCTCAGGGTAGGGGGGAAGGGGGGAGCTCCCTCCCTCCTCAACATATCTGTGCCAGGTAGGGGGGACCCCTCCCTCCTCAACATAACCACATACTCACGCATCTATCTATCTATCTGCCTTTCCCCCTCCTTCTCCCCTCCCATACCCATTTCAAGAGCAGGTCTCCTACCCTCTCAGGTAGGGGCCCCCTGTCGGAAAATCCGACACCATTTAATAATAATATCATACATACAGATAATAATTGGTGCTGTATTGTATAAACAAGTTAACCCATAGAAAACGTCACTTGTAGTGGAATTACCGTCTATAGAAAACGGGATATCATTCCACATACTGTTATAAATTCACCACCTATTATGGTGGGAATTATTCTTAAATACATTAGTCTTTGGACTTTACCATCATAAAAACATCTCATATAAATTAACTTAATTATCAATATTAAAGTAGAGTAAATGTGACCCTTCTATCACTTTCTGTCATCTGGACTATGTAGGCCAGTAGCGTCAGGGTGAGGGAGTGGTCAGCCATTGTTTGTACTGAGACAGAGGCTCACAGGAGCAAATACGGCTCCTGTTAATTTTACTTGGACGTAGTGTTATGGAAACCAAAGGTGTACCATCATCAACACGCTGTCAACAAATTCAAGTTAAGTGTTCTTCCGAAACCCATTTATCTTTCATTTATGGCCATTAATGTCAGTGGATATAGGGTGACCCGGTTACAGCATGAGATAGCCTCATACTAAAGGTAATTAAGCCCAGGTCTTTATGGTTCCTTGTACAGTGTTTTCTCTGATATACCTGTCATATACTAGGATTCTGGCTTCACAGCTAGCGCCCTTTTGACAGGTCAAGACGAGGAAGCATGCTTTGTGCATCAGTTACCAGGGTGATGGAAGCTACCTCAAAGAGGGAAAATGTGGTGTCTACATCCTGGTTATACCTGATTGACTAAGGCCTGCTGTACAAATAAGATAAGGAACCTCTTCAATGTATGTAGTCTAATACTGTAGTTTGATTGGCTGCATATATATAAATTAAATTAATATAAACCCCCCCCTAATGTGTAGAGGATCGATTTGTGAGATTAAGAGATTATTACAGAAATACAGTCCACTTAACATCATACAAATTGCTATTGAAGTATATAAATTAACGTAAATATAAATTCATATAAATTAAATAAATATAAATCTCACAGGTCGGTTCCCACATTATTTGGTCATCTTCGAACCAGATGACGGATTATTTGATCCTCTGAACCCACATTTGGTCATCTTAGTACCGGATGAACCAGTTAACCAGTGGATTCATTAAATAAACTAGTGCAGTGTGATTTAAACAAAGGCCAGCAGTCAAAGACGGCGGCGTTGCCTCAAGCGAAGTTCACGAGCCCCGCTCAGTTCAGATCAGCCTCGTCAGCGGTTTCATGCACACCCACAGATTTGGTGGCGTGTTATTCTGTGAAATGACAGCGCTAATATTGAAGCCAGCCAAAGAAGTGGCTGTGGTTTCGCGAGATTGTTCACGAATTTTGTGGAGTTTATTTCGCGAGGTCACTAAATAATATTTAATACTTCTAGATAATATTAGAAGTTTCATAGAGGCTAATTAAGAGGCTATTATCAATAATTGTGTATATTATTTCTCCAAAATAGAGAATTATTTAATATATATTGCACTAGTGATCACAGTATAATATTTACTAATTGCCAACCCACAACAGGGTAGGATATTACCATTGACTAGTTGAACTATTATTGTTCATCCTAGTCCCATTATTACCATAGTTGTACTATATTGATCAACCTAACACCATTAATGAATGGTCTAGACCCTATTTTGGGTGTAATTTTTATCAACTTGAGTTGAGTTGTGTATATAAAATAATTTACTTATGATCATTACACCTTTGAGTGATTAATTAGTGTCTCTACCATCCTAGGATGATATAGAAGAGCTAACCTAAAGGTACTTCCAGTGACACTGGTTTATCACTCAAATCATTAGTGTGGATGATTGTATGTATATATAATGTGTATTAATTTTAAGTGCTAACCTCTAGTAGAGGTAGGATTATAGCCTAGTGAGTGCAGAATTTTACCCTAGGCTACCATCAGTACTTGCTCACAATTTATGAGCCAGTGGTGCCCAATTAACAAGTCACCATTACTAATCCACAGAAAGCAAAGCGTGCTTTAATAGCAAGTAAACGTCAACTGACAAGAGATCTCGACCAATATGAACAGTTGTTATATGAGCCTGTAATTAATTATCGTCGGTTGAAAATACCACTGTTACAGATTGAAACCCAATTGCATATTGTTACAAATAATGGTGAATTGGGCTTCTATGGGGAACTGGTACTATTAAGGGGTAAGGGTAGTTAGAAGACAGAGTATCAAATATGGGAGAGCTAAAAGGCCCGGCCCCCAAAATAAACTATCCACAGTAGTAATAACTTGCTACTAGACCATATATGTTAGTCTAAGGGTTGATCAATGCACTCCCACACTGGAAGAAGGGATACTCTGTAATTCATGTACTTATTTATTAACCCCTTAACAACCCCCCATATACACTCACACCAATAACAATAATAATAATAACTTTACCACACTATCTTACGTTAAAAGCCTTGGTCCACATAGGCAGGATACAAGGTTTACACTAATAACAAGCTAGGGTAAAGTACTACTGGATAAGCACTGAAGCTGGATGCAGCTTAGGGTAGAGATACCACGTGGGACCCTAATACAAAACACAACACTTAGGGGTACCCAAAACACTGGCAAATACTATCCCCAGGTGTCACCAATCGTTACTACCAGAGTAGGTAAACTTAGAAATCCTACAACACTTAACTTAATGGTACAGGAACTTAAGGTAAGGGAAATAAGTAAGAGGAGAAGGGAGGAGATTAGGGGTGCAGCCACAGAGTAGGTCTCGTCCGCACGAACGCCAGCCAGAGAAGCACCTCCTAGCGACCAGCTAGGCCTCCCATGTCGTGGTGCCGGAAGGAGCCTAATTGATCGTGCAGCTAAGCACATTAAAGATCTTCCCCTATGCAATGTATTGTTACTTTACAAATGATTAGAAAGTATTAGTAAGCAAAGTTGGTGTCTATGTTATTATTTAATAATCAACCCCCAGCTCAGTCTTTAAATGCTCTTTGAGAAACAATAATAGTCTTACGTCTGGCAGGGAAGATACAAACAATTGCCGCTCGCGATGCACTCAACTGTACTACCAGAAAGTTTAATAGCTCGATTTTGACCTCTGGTTTCCACTGGAGAACCCAGGGTCGTAACACATATATTGAAAGCAAATAGGAAATCTTACCAAAATCAGGTCCACGACGACGACGACATAGTAGTTGAAGATGTGGAACCATTCCTATCTGACCTAGCACAATATGAAGAAGAAACTCAAGGCAGGTTGGAACATTTACACAGGATAATTGAATCAGAACAATTAGCCAGTACATCAAATAAAGTAGATAATGTTATGGATGATCTGGATCTTTTTGAGAATAAATGTAAAGCCAGATTAGATCCTTTAATCAACAAGGATAAAGCTTCACTTAATATTATACCACCAGAAATTAAGCAGTTCTCAGACAATTTATCCACAGTCTCTGTGGATTCTGAAAACCCAATACCTGAGGCTACTAAGTTAACATGCCTCCAAACTAGAGGTGAAGCTGAACCAGTAGTAGAAAATGTAAATGAAAATAGCGACAGCACTAATTTCCCAGTCCAGCTTCCTAGGGATAATGCTGGCAATGAGAAAACTGTCATACATCTAGTACTACAATTGCTGGATTTACCTCAACCTGATCAGACTGCTGACTCATTACAATCCTTCAGCATGGAGTTTGAGTCACTACTAAGAACATTCAGTCTTAAGGTTGATATAACTACTAGTGAATGGATGACCAAAGTAGTCCTTCAACGAAAATTGTCCAGCGATATACTAGATGAATTATATGCACATCAACATAATACCATCCTGACAGTACAGGACATCGCTAAAGGTTTACATTCCATCATAAATAAACGACGTGCAAATGAGAAAGTTAAAGCCTCTAGCAAGCCTTCAGAAATAGAAAATAAGAGTCAATTAAAGGGTAAAAGAACTTCCCCAAATAAACATCAGTCAATTACTCAAACATCAAGTTGCCGAAAATCTGACAATGCAGCAGAATCCTCCGAGCCTGCTGTTACTAGTTCACCCAAACCGGTAACTTCCAAACGTGCAGTAGGCTGGGGGACATGTATGTTCTGCAAAAAGAAACATTCAACATACCGTTGTGCTAATTATCCAACCAGAGACACTCGTATTGAGCGACTCCAGGAATTAGGGAGATGTTCAAGGTGTCTCAAGTCACACAACATAGACTATTGTGATACCCAATTCAACACCTGCAACAGGTGTAGAAGAGGTAGGCACCATGCAGCACTGTGCAAATATACGAAATTAACGTATTCAAGACCCAAGGTGGAAGATAGCATTCCCACCACAGGACAGTACTGCAAGGTGCAACAAACAAAGAGTGTCCAATCGGCAAAGTCTAAAGGTAATACGACTTTGCCTACTGCCCAAATTACCATCCTGAATAAGAGGGCCAAGGTCCATACCCGTGGCTTGTTTGACCAAGGGTCCCAGAGAACATTTGTTACTAAAAAGTTGGCAGATGAACTACAATTAAGGCCTGTAGCCCAGACGTCATTCAACATCTCAGGGTTTGTACAGATGCAAGACCTCAAGTCTACCAGGTGGTACAACCATCAGTACGTTTAGGCAGGTACGTCTGTAGAGTACAAGCCATTGTGGTGGACAAAATACCAGTAGACCTACAAGTTCAAGGTCTGAGAGCAACAGCCAAATTCCTGAGAAATAGAGGAATAAAATTGGCAGATAATATTAAGTCTGATCACCTCACCGACTTCGGTCTCCTTGTTGGGACAGACTATTGCCATCGATTCATCGGTAGCCATACTAAATATCAGGGCATAACCATGTTAAATTCTGCAGGAGGTAAATTACTCTCAGGCCCAGTATCAAGCCTGAGGAGACCTATGCCTGCAGATAAACAATACTAGTAGAAATCTAAATTTGTCAGCTGATTATATTTCTCCAGTAGCATTATACTAAGGAGATTACAGCTGACTATACCAACAGAGGTTGATGTTAGTATCATCATTTAAAGCTGAAGATGATTTCTTGAGGACTCAGTAGCAAATCAGTGAACAGTAGCCTAAACAGCTACAAGTCACTACGACCAATGCCACTGAACCCACTGCAGTCTCAGAACCATACTTTACTTTAATGATGAGCTATTCAATCATCTGAATCAATTAACTAAATTAAACCCCAATAAATCTGATGACTGATTTGATACATTTATTATTTAATCAAGATGTATTCCATGGGCCTCAGTGTTTATATATCAGTGACCAGTTACCTGAACAAACTTCAAGTTATATCGAATGTCACTGATCTCACTGCAGTCCCTGAATCATACTTGACTGTAGTACTTGATCACATTCAGTCTTCTGGGTTAAATAATATGTAATTAGGCTTGAATATTAGCCTTTCAAGAGTTGACAGGGAAATGAAATCGCATTAGACTTCTAACCCCTGCAACTCTAGTACAGGACATCCGTCCTGTACGTACAGACGCACAAATGTGTGATTACTAACTACTAACATCAAATTAATCTAATTATTCGAAGGAGGAGTATCGGTGTTCATCTGTTCTAAATAGGACTTCGACCCGTGAGCAGCCCCCTGGGGAATTATGTCGGAAAATCCGACACCATTTAATAATAATATCATACAGACAGATAATAATTGCTGCTGTATTGTATAAACAAGTTAACCCATAGAAAACGTAACTTGTAGTGGAATTACCGTCTATAGAAAACGGGATATCATTCCACATACTGTTATAAATTCACCACCTATTATGGTGGGAATTATTCTTAAATACATTAGTCTTTGGACTTTACCATCATAAAAACATCTCATATAAATTAACTTAATTATCAATATTAAAGTAGAGTAAATGTGACCCTTCTATCACTTTCTGTCATCTGGACAATGTAGGCCAGTAGCGTCAGGGTGAGGGAGTGGTCAGCCATTGTTTGTACTGAGACAGAGGCTCACGGGAGCAAATACGGCTCCTGTTAATTTTACTTGGACGTAGTGTTATGGAAACCAAAGGTGTACCATCATCAACACGCTGTCAACAAATTCAAGTTAAGTGTTCTTCCGAAACCCATTTATCTTTCATTTATGGCCATTAATGTCAGTGGATATTGGGTGATCCGGTTACAGCACGAGATTGCCTCATACTAAAGGTAATTAAGCCCAGGTCTTCATGGTTCCTTGTACAGTGTTTTCTCTGATATACCTGTCATATACTAGGATTCTGGCTTCACAGCTAGCGCCCTTTTGACAGGTCAAGACGAGGAAGCATGCTTTGTGCATCAGTTACCAGGGTGATGGAAGCTACCTTAAAGAGGGAAAATGTGGTGTCTACATCCTGGTTATACCTGGTGGACTAAGGCCTGCTGTACAAATAAGATAAAGAACCTCTTCAATGTATGTAGTCTAATACTGTAGTTTGATTGGCTGCATATATAAAAATTAAGTTAATATAAACCCCCCCTAATGTGTAGAGGATCGATTTGTGAGATTAAGAGATTATTGCAGAAATACAGTCCACTTAACATCATACAAATTGCTATCGAAGTATATAAATTAACGTAAATATAAATTCATATAAATTAAATAAATATAAATTTCACAGGTCGGTTCCCCCCCCCCCCTCCCCCTCAACATATCCTTGCCATGTAGGGGGGGCCCTCCTTCCCTCCTCTACATATCCTACATATTCCCATCTATCTACCAATCTATCTACACACAGGATTAACTCTACAGCGCATACTGATACATATTCATCTACTACTACTATTCCTCTCCTCTTCTCCAACATTTCCTCTGCGTTTACTCTCCCTATATGACCACATACAACCAAATAGCCTCCCGCCGCCCCCCGCCCGACTCCAACACTACCCTCGGTCAAAGGCCTCGCGCACCCAGACGCCACGCACCAAAACACCCGGGGAACCCCCAGATTTTCGTGTGTCTACGTACCTGTGCATCACCTCAGCAGGAGAGCCTAATGAGCTCATCTGCTCAGGTGCTGCGCATGGTCGTATGCGTACTTTACGCTACTAGAGTGCTCCTGGTAGTATGGGTTCGAGTCACTTCTGGGGTGTGAGTTTTCAGATGCATATAACATGTTTTCGACCAACACAGAACAGAACACGGAACAATGGATATTAATTGGATAAATGAGAGGGAAGAATGGAAGTAACTACAGAGGGCCTATTGGCCCATACTCTCTCTTGATTCTTCTATGTTGGTGCAGAGTCTTAAAGTGGGTAGAATATAGTTGTGCATTAATTGGCTGTTGATTGCTGGTGTTGACTTTTTGTTATGTAGTGCCTCACAGATGTCGAGCCGCCTGCTATCGCTCTGTCAATCGATGATTTCATTTATCCAATTAATACCAATTGTTCCGTGTTCTGTCTTATATATATATATATATAAAATATATATATATATATATATATATATATATATATATATATATATATATATATAAATATATATATATATATATATATATATATATTAGTATATTTTGGTAGCAGTCTTTCCTGTAGACATATATTATTAAATATGACCGAAAAAGTAAGATTAATAATTCTAACACGAATTTTCTCAATCTTTCGTACATTTCTTTTCACTGTTGGAGGTAAATCAAAAATCAATTCTCCAAAATTAATTTTTATTTCTAGTCTGACGCGACACGAGCGCGTTTCGTAAAACTTATTACATTTTCAAAGACTTTAGTTTACAAATACACAACTGAATAGAACTTACGCATCTCCGATTTTATATCTACATTTTTAGTGAGGTGGATGGGGTGAGGTGGCATTAATAGGGTATTAATTTCATCAACACAAGACAGAACAAGAGGTGGCATTAATAGGGTATTAATTTCATCAACACAAGACAGAACACGAAACAATGGGTATTGAATAGAAGTGTTTGTAGAAAGCCTATTGGTCCATATTTCTTGATGCTTCTATATTGGAGCGGAGTCTTGAGGTGGGTAGAATATAGTTGTGCATTAATTGGCTGTTGATTGCTGGTGTTGACTTCTTGATGTGTAGTGCCTCGCAAACGTCAAGCCGCCTGCTATCGCTGTATCTATCGATGATTTCTGTGTTGTTTACTAGGATTTCTCTGGCGATGGTTTGGTTGTGGGAAGAGACCTTCCCACAACCAAAGTAACTGAGTTCTGAGTAACTGACCTTTTGTCGGTGTAAAGTTTTCCTTAGACACTTCTTGACTGTGCCTACCATTCGCTCATAGAACCCACCTTGCCAAGGGGCTCTCGGTGCTATGAATTTCCAGTGACATTGTCGTCTCTGTAGGACTGACTGTACTTCTGGGTGGTTCCAGACTTCTCGTAAACAAGTTTCTCCTGCCATAAAATTGGAACCATTGTCCGATATCATCAATTTGGGACAAGATCTGCGAGCAGCAAATCGGCGGAAGGCCTGGATGAAGGCTTCAGCACTCATGTCTGGAGTGACCTCTAAATGTACGCCTCTGGTTGTAGCACACGCAAAGAGACAAATGTACGCCTTCACTGGTATATTATCTGGGTTACCAGTGAGAAGTAAGGCTCCTGTGTAATCAACACCAGTGGTTTCGAAAGGACGAAGATGAACCACTCGCTCTTCTGGGAGTGGTGGAGGTCCTGGGTAAGGACATACTCTAGCGTCGTATCTCTTACAGATTACACAAGATTTAATAATTGTCTTAACTGTCTGACGACCTTGAGGAAGCCAGTACCTTTGTCTAAGGTCGGTGAGAGTATCTAAAACTCCACCATGTAAGGTACCATATTGATGGTGATGTAAGACAAGAAGTTTAGTGATGATGTGGTGACGAGGTAGAAGAATTGGATTCTTAGTGTCCAAGTCAATTTTTGCATGAAGCAAACGTCCTCCACATCTTAGTATATTATGAGTGTTGACATCATACCAGATACCTAGAGACTTAGTTAATTTATCTGGAAGATTTTCATATTCGCTTCCATATGTCTCTTGCTGTGCACGTTTGATCCAGTAGAGGATAGGATTGGGAAACCTATGTCGAATTCCTACCTTAGCAAGAAAATCAAACATATGTGCAGTCACTCGTAGCAATTTGCTTAAATTAGAATAATGGTGAGGATCAATGGCTAATATTCGTTGAGGTTCTGGTTCTTTCATGGGAGTGGTGATATTGGTCACTATGACTTGTGGCTTTTGTTTGGGCCACTGACCACCAACAAGCCATGAAGGTCCATTGAACCACAGCGAAGACTTGACAAGTTGTTTTAATGTTAACCCTCGGGATAAATAATCTGCAGGATTGTCCTTAGTAGGAACATGTCTGAATTTATATCCAGCAGATAAATCATGAATCTCCCTGACGCGATTACTGACGTAAGGAGTTTTGTTGTTATTGTTTCTTACCCATTGTAAGACTGCCTCGTTGTCTGACCACACAACAATCTCACCAAAGTGGATATTATTGAGTGTCTTTGCCAGGCAATGAGCCAATCTTACTCCCACCAGCAATGCAGTTAACTCCATCTGAGGTAAACATCTCTTCTTGATGGGAGCAACTCTTGCTTTAGATGTGAGCAAAATTTATTGCGCACTACTAACTAAATAGGCTACTGCGCCATATGCTTTGCCAGAGGCATCGCAAAAAACGTGCAAATTGGTGGGTAAGTTTGGTCCTGAAGCATTACAAGGAAATTTCAAAACGCCTAACTGATTAAAATCCGTTGAGAGTATTTGCCATTTAGCTTGTAACTCACTTGGTAACGGATCATCCCATCCCATATGTTTCTGCCAGCACTCCTGCATTAGGAGTTTGCCCCTTATTAATATAGGACTAAGTAGACCTAAAGGGTCAAATGGTTGACTGACAAATGAGAGCAGTGTTCTCATGGTAAGGGTTGAATTATCAGTTTGTACTGACTTGACATTCATCTTGTCAGTACTGGCGTTCCATTCCACGCCTAGAACCTTTAATTGACTGGGTACCTGATAATCTGGAAATTCTTTCTCGATTACCTGGTTAAGCAGTTTATTATTTGAGGCCCATGACTGTAGTGGCATATTGGCTCCTAATAGTTCACGGTTAGCCTCATGGTAGATTTCTACCAGATCAGCTTGATCATTAGTTGTCCCCTGGAAATTGTCGACATACAAGTTGTCGCTAATGTCTGCCTTATAGGGGCTGTTTGATTTCCTCAAATGTGTGTCTAATGTTGCTTGCAAAAGAAACGGTGAGGACGTAGCTCCAAATAATACTGAGGCAAAACGATAGGTGATTATTTCACTGTTAGGACCCAGTGGATCCTTAATCCAGAGGAATTTTGTGTAGTCACGATCTTCCTCCTGTAACCCTACTCGGAGAAAAGCTTTGCTGATATCAGCTGTATAGGCAAAAATGCCTGTGCGAAATCGTAACAACACATCATGTAGCCTTTGTGTTAGGCTAGGTCCCGTTTGGAGACATTCATTTAAAGACACACTGCTTGGCTTTACTTTAGCACTGCAGTTAAAGACAATACGAATAGGTGTTGTCAATGAGTCTTTCACCACGGCGTGATGAGGTAAATAATGACCTGTTTTTCGGTCATCGTGTTCAACAACTTCAATGAATTTACTGTTAAGTTGTTGTTGGATAAGTTGATGATACATGTCCAGTTTGTCTGGCTGCTTCTGGAGTCGTGTTAATTGAGACTGCAATTGTGAGGCTGCCATAAAATAATTAACTGGAAGTTGTGGATGATCCAACTTCCATGGGAGTCTTACCCAGTATTGTTTATTTGAGTAGACAACTGTATCCAGGTATTGCTGGTAAGTCCACGTATCATCAGGACTTGGTTGCTCAGGGATAATGCCTAAAGTGTCTAAATCCCACAAGCGATGTATTGGTGGGTCAGACTCAATATCCTCAGATATTTCCCTGAAACGTAGGGGTGACTGTTCTAAGCCTAGTCACGCCACGATTACATTATTGGATTGTTGGTTTGTGGACGCTGGACCTTGTCTGAAAAGCACCGGTCCCGTAAGCAATTTGCCTCCTACGGACGACAACAAATTCATACCATGTTGCCTAGTGCATCCAGTTATAAACTTGTAATAATGATCCGCACCTATAAGTATTCCAACATCTGTGAGGCAGTCAGAATTTATTTTATAATCTGCTAGCCTCATGCGGTTTCGTTTAAGGTGTCTCGCAGTGCGAGCTAACCCGGTGACCTGCAGGTCTGTGGGAAGTTTATCCACTACTACCGTTTGTATTGGACTAGTAGAAGATCCGAGTCTTACTAATACTTTAACTACCTTGTAGTCACGAGGTCCACTATTTGACAAGAAACCAGAAATATTTAACCTCACACTTTTGGCAGGTTTTAAATTTAACTCATCTACCAACTGTTGTGTAATGAAGGTTTTCTGTGAACCTTGGTCAAAAAGACCTCTAGTGTTAATTCTAGATCTTCGGTTTATTAGTTTAAGTTGAGCTGTAGGCAGAGTAGTATTATTGCCTGACTCAGTAGCAAGTACATTTACTTCTTGATGCACTTTGCAATATTGCACTGCAGTAGAATTCGTAGAATTCTCTCCAGTGGTCATGGTTGGTGTAGAAGATTTTCTACATAAGGCGTAGTGGTGTACACCTTGGTTACAACGGTTGCAGGAATGTAGCTGCACTGCACATTTCTTGGGATCATGAGAGCCCATGCACTTGGTGCACTTGTGCAATTCTTGTAACCTTTTAACCCTAACATTATAAGTAGGATAAACAGAGCATTGATAAGTGGTGTGTCCCTGATTGCAGAACAGACACTTTCTCTGGTTAATAGACTTAGTCTCTTTAGTAGACAAGTCATTGGTTATCTCAGAAGGAGACACCGAATATGTACCTACATTTCCACTTCTTTTCCCAGTGGATGGAGTAGTTTTGGATTTATATTTATTAGACTTACTCTGAGTCTGTTTAGGTTTGACTGAAAGATCAGTACTAGTTGGTTTGGACTCAGGTTTAATTTTATCATGAGTCTTCAACCTGTTAACCGTGATCCTCAATCCCTCGAAAATTTGGTCAAGAGTGAGAAACTCGGTATTATAATGTGAGCAGAGCTCTGTCAAGACATTTCGAGGTAATTTCCTCTGTAACAGTAACTTGATAGACCATTCTGAAGCAGGTATATTAACTTTAGTACCTAAGGCCTTTACTAGAGACTCTACTTCTAGTCTGAAGCTTTGAAGTGACTCTGGTCTACTATTTGGTGCATTCAGATCTAGCAATTGATAATAGAGGGTAGCTACAATTAACTCTTTGTTGCAATAGTTCAACTTCAGGAGTTTTATAGCTTCCTCATAATTAATCTCATCAAGAGTGAGGTTATGTATGACCTTTTTAGCCTCTCCTTGGAGAAGACTAAGTAGGTATGAAAATTTAGAAACCTTGTTTAGAGACGGCTTCTTATGGATGTGAACTTCAAAGGAAGTCCAAAAATTGTCCCAATTTTCTGTATCTAATCATGAAAATGTAGGTAAGTCTAGAGTAGGTAAACGAACCTCTGGTCGTTGATTATTGAAGTGAGACCCTGTGTTACTGTTATTGGATCCAGATTGTTTTGCTAATTTAGATTAAATTATCATTATATATATATATATAGGACATATATATATAGGACACACATACACACACACACACACACACACACACACACACACACACACACACACACACACACACACACACACACACACACACACACACACACACACACACATATATATATATATATATATATATATATGTCGTACCTAGTAGCCAGAACTCACTTCTCAGCCTACTATTCAAGGCCCGATTTGCCTAATAAGCCAAGTTTTCCTGAATTAATATATTTACTATAATTTTTTTCTTATGAAATGATAAAGCAACCCTTTTCTCTATGTATGAGGTCAATTTTTTTTTATTGGAGTTAAAATTAACGTAGATATATGACCGAACCTAACCAACCCTACCTAACCTAACCTAACCTATATTTATAGGTAAGGTTAGGTTAGGTAGCCAAAAAAAGCTAGGTTAGGTTAGGTTAGGTAGGTTAGGTAGACGAAAAAACATTAATTCATGAAAACTTGGCTTATTAGGCAAATCGGGCCTTGAATAGTAGGCTGAGAAGTGCGTTCTGGCTATTAGGTACGACATATATATATATATATATATATATACATATATATATATATATATGTCGTACCTAGTAGCCAGAACTCACTTTTTGGCCTACTATTCAAGGCCCGATTTGCCTAATAAGCCAAGTTTTCCTGAATTATTATATTTTTTCTAATTTTTTTCTTATGAAATGATAAAGCTACCCATTTCATTATGTATGAGATCAATTTTTTTTTATTGGAGTTCAAATTAACGTAGATATATGACCGAACCTAACCAACCCTACCTAACCTAACCTAACCTATCTTTATAGGTTAGGTTTGGTTAGGTAGCCGAAAAAGTTAGGTTAGGTTAGGTTAGGTAGGTTAGGTAGTCGAAAAACAATTAATTCATGAAAACTTGGCTTATTAGGCAAATCGGGCCTTGCATAGTAGGCTGAGAAGTGCGTTCTGGCTATTAGGTACGACATATATATATATATATATATATATATATATATATATATATATATGTCGTACCTAGTAGCCAGAACGCAATTCTCAGCCTACTATGCAAGGCCCGATTTGCCTAATAAGCCAAGTTTTCATGAATTAATTGTTTTTCGACTACCTAACCTACCTAACCAAACCTAACCTAACTTTTTCGGCTACCTAACCTAACCTAACCTAAAAAGATAGGTTAGGTTAGGTTAGGTAGGGTTGGTTAGGTTTGGTCATATATCTACGTTAATTTTAACTCCAATAAAAAAATATTGACCTCATACATAATGAAATGGGTAGCTTTATCATCTCATAAGAAAAAAAATTGAGAAAATATAATAATTCAGGAAAACTTGGCTTATTAGGCAAATCGGGCCTTGCATAGTAGGCCGAGAAGTGCGTTCTGGCTACTAGGTACGACATATATATATATATATATATATATATATATATATATATATATATATATATATATATATATATATATATATATATATATATATATATATATATATATATATATATATATATATATATATGAACAAAATTAGCGACATCCTAAGTGACGACTCCAAATTTCAACGAATCACGAGGAACCCCGTAGAAGACCTTAAGCGGAAAGTAAACAAAACAATTACAGCAATCAACGCAAAGAAAGGCAGTGTGCATTTCAATAAACTTCAAGGCGACTATGGCTTAGGATATGCCTACGGCAATGTTAAGACGCATAAACCAGGTAACCCACTACGCCCTATAATCAGCCAAATACCAACCCCAACTTATCACCTGGCAAAGAAACTCAATGAACTCCTAACTCCATACACTCCAAGTAAGTTTAGTCTACAATCATCAGCAGATTTCCTAGAATTGATCAAATCTACCCAGCCCGATGGAATCATCGCTTCCCTGGACGTTGAATCCCTTTTTACCAATGTCCCAGTCGACACAACCATAGGAATGATACTGGACAGAGTATACAGAGACGAGAGCACCCCCAAATTAGACATACCTGAGCCACACTTGAAAAGTCTTCTCGAAGCATGTACAAAGGAAGCCCCTTTCATCAGTCCACAAGGAGACATGTATTTACAAATAGACGGAGTAGCAATGGGCTCCCCCTTAGGAGTTTTATTTGCTAATTTTTATATGGGAACCATCGAAGATAGGGTCTTCAGTAGCAGACAAAAACCAACTGTATACTGCCGTTATGTAGATGACATATTCGTAATAGTAAAAGACTCAGATGAACTAATTGACCTAAAAAGACACCTAGAGAGAGAGTCAGTACTCCGATTTACACAAGAAAATAGTGAAAATAACAGTCTGCCATTCTTGGATGTACTAATAACAAAAACAGGAACCTCTTTAAGCACCAACGTATATACCAAGCCCACCAACATAGGATTATGCCTGAACGGTAGAAGTGAGTGCCCCCAAAGATACAAAGCCAGTGTTCTCAATGCTTGTATTCGTCGAGCGCTTACCCACTGCTCTGAATGGAGCAACGTGAGTAGAGAGTTTGAAAGAGTAACTCAGGTATTGGTGAACAACGGATATAGCAACGCGGAAATAAACGCTGCTATAAGAAGACACTTGGACCGTTGGTATAATTCAGAACCTAGAACAGAAACCACAACACCCCCAATAAAATTATATTACAAATCAACCATGCACAGTGAACATATAAAAGAGGAAAGAATAATGAAAGAAATAATTCGTAAAGGAGTAAAAAGCACTACTCCTAACCAAAACATAAACCTGATAATATTCTACAAAACCAAGAAGACTTCCGAACTCCTTATCAAAAACAGCCCGAAGCCGACGGAGAACCCTCTACAGCAGTCAAGCGTTGTATACATGTACACTTGCCCCCACGAAGGATGTAACCTTCAATGTAAGTACATAGGTATGACGTCGACCAAGCTGACGAGGCGTTTCACATGCCATCTTCAATTTGGTGCCCCTAGGAATCACATGAGACAAGCCCATGACATTACTCTAACAAGAGAAATGTTGAACAAGAATACTTGCATAATAGACAAAACCCAAGATTCAAGAAGATTACAAATTCTTGAGGCAATTCACATAAGAATAGAGCGACCTACCATGAACACCCAAATCACGGAACTATTTACTCTACCCACCATGAGAGTAAGGACAAGACAAGAACATATCGATGCCAACACAGAAGACAATGTCCAACATAACAGGCCAATTACACTGGATTAATCTTTGTGTTTAGATAGGAGATGCCTCGTATGGGCCAATAAGCCTTCTGCAGCCCCTATGTTTATCCCTTATGTATCCCCCCATGTTTTCACCTTCATTGTATTATCACCTGACCTAATGCGGGTATAAAATCAACTAGTATTGTAAGATCTGTTCACTTGAGAATGAACCATGGAGGTTCGAAACGTCGTGCAAATTATACAAATAAGTGTAATACACTCTATAGTAAATCACTTCTTTTCTTCACCTTAAAAGTACGAAAATGAGTTTTGGAGAACTCCTATTTCAATTAAGCCCTGATGCTAAGAAAATAGTTAGAGGGATAGAAGCCCTAAACCAGAAAATAATAAATACAGAATATGCGGTCATATTCAATGAAACATGTTTGAAAGAAAACCTGCTGCCAGTATACACCAATATAAACCCACATGACCCAGCAGTCCGCAATACAGAGTTTACCTATAGGTATAGGCAAGAGCTCATTCGGCATCAACTAAACAAGAAGAAGGAAGCCCTCCAAACCTTTATAGAGCAGGCGGAGCATCTGTTAAACAAATGGACCCAGTACGACATCCCTATCCAACTCAAGCAAACCATCAACAGTGAACTATTTAACCTGAAACAACAACATAAAACTCTTGTAGAAACAAAGACACTCCGTAAGTTAACATCCCTAAACGGTGGACAGCTAAATGTCCCTCGTCCTAAAGATGGCTACTTTAACCTGACTTCTTATGATCTTACCCAGGACCAACGAGACCTCTTAAATCTTGGTCTAAATTGTCAATTCTTATCTAAACCAAAGATGCATCAAAAACGCCTGGAAATCGAAATGCTTCTGGACGATATCCATAAGCTAGAAGACAACAAAAAAGTCATCACCACTGACACACTTCAAGCTGAACTACTTGCAGAAGCAGGGAAAAAACGAGGAACATATTCATCTACAATCTTAACCCCACGACTCAAAGAAGCAGCGAAACAACTAAAAAATCTGAAAGACGTAACAATAAGAAAAGCCGACAAAACAGCAGCATATGTATTGATTCCTACCCATGAATACATGAACAAAATTAGCGACATCCTAAGTGACGACTCCAAATTTCAACGAATCACGAGGAACCCCGTAGAAGACCTTAAGCGGAAAGTAAACAAAACAATTACAGCAATCAACGCAAAGAAAGGTAGTGTGCATTTCAATAAACTTCAAGGCGACTATGGCTTAGGATATGCCTACGGCAATGTTAAGACGCATAAACCAGGTAACCCACTACGCCCTATAATCAGCCAAATACCAACCCCAACTTATCACCTGGCAAAGAAACTCAATGAACTCCTAACTCCATACACTCCAAGTAAGTTTAGTCTACAATCATCAGCAGATTTCCTAGAATTGATCAAATCTACCCAGCCCGATGGAATCATCGCTTCCCTGGACGTTGAATCCCTTTTTACCAATGTCCCAGTCGACACAACCATAGGAATGATACTGGACAGAGTATACAGAGACGAGAGCACCCCCAAATTAGACATACCTGAGCCACACTTGAAAAGTCTTCTCGAAGCATGTACAAAGGAAGCCCCTTTCATCAGTCCACAAGGAGACATGTATTTACAAATAGACGGAGTAGCAATGGGCTCCCCCTTAGGAGTTTTATTTGCTAATTTTTATATGGGAACCATCGAAGATAGGGTCTTCAGTAGCAGACAAAAACCAACTGTATACTGCCGTTATGTAGATGACATATTCGTAATAGTAAAAGACTCAGATGAACTAATTGACCTAAAAAGACACCTAGAGAGAGAGTCAGTACTCCGATTTACACATGAAAATAGTGAAAATAACAGTCTGCCATTCTTGGATGTACTAATAACAAAAACAGGAACCTCTTTAAGCACCAACGTATATACCAAGCCCACCAACATAGGATTATGCCTGAACGGTAGAAGTGAGTGCCCCCAAAGATACAAAGCCAGTGTTCTCAATGCTTGTATTCGTCGAGCGCTTACCCACTGCTCTGAATGGAGCAACGTGAGTAGAGAGTTTGAAAGAGTAACTCAGGTATTGGTGAACAACGGATATAGCAACGCGGAAATAAACGCTGCTGTAAGAAGACACTTGGACCGTTGGTATAATTCAGAACCTAGAACAGAAACCACAACACCCCCAATAAAATTATATTACAAATCAACCATGCACAGTGAACATATAAAAGAGGAAAGAATAATGAAAGAAATAATTCGTAAAGGAGTAAAAAGCACTACTCCTAACCAAAACATAAACCTGATAATATTCTACAAAACCAAGAAGACTTCCGAACTCCTTATCAAAAACAGCCCGAAGCCGACGGAGAACCCTCTACAGCAGTCAAGCGTTGTATACATGTACACTTGCCCCCACGAAGGATGTAACCTTCAATGTAAGTACATAGGTATGACGTCGACCAAGCTGACGAGGCGTTTGACATGCCATCTTCAATCTGGTGCCCCTAGGAATCACATGAGACAAGCCCATGACATTACTCTAACAAGAGAAATGTTGAACAAGAATACTTGCATAATAGACAAAACCCAAGATTCAAGAAGATTACAAATTCTTGAGGCAATTCACATAAGAATAGAGCGACCTACCATGAACACCCAAATCACGGAACTATTTACTCTACCCACCATGAGAGTAAGGACAAGACAAGAACATATCGATGCCAACACAGAAGACAATGTCCAACATAACAGGCCAATTACACTGGATTAATCTTTGTGTTTAGATAGGAGAGGCCTCGTATGGGCCAATAAGCCTTCTGCAGCCCCTATGTTTATCCCTTATATATCCCCCCATGTTTTCACCTTCATTGTATTATCACCTGACCTAATGCGGGTATAAAATCAACTAGTATTGTAAGATCTGTTCACTTGAGAATGAACCATGGAGGTTCGAAACGTCGTGCAAATTATACAAATAAGTGTAATACACTCTATAGTAAATCACTTCTTTTCTTCACCTTAAAAGTGCGAAAATGAGTTTTGGAGAACTCCTATTTCAATTAAGCCCTGATGCTAAGAAAATAGTTAGAGGGATAGAAGCCCTAAACCAGAAAATAATAAATACAGAATATGCGGTCATATTCAATGAAACATGTTTGAAAGAAAACCTGCTGCCAGTATACACCAATATATATATATATATGTCGTACCTAGTAGCCAGAACACACTTTTTGGCCTACTATGCAAGGCCCGATTTGCCTGATAAGCCAAGTTTTCCTGAATTAATATATTTTCTCTAATTCTTTTCTTATGAAATGATAAAGCTACCCATTTCATTATGTATGAGGTCAATTTTTATTTATTGGAGTTAAAATTAACGTAGATATATGACCGAACCTAACCAACCCTACCTAACCTAACCTAACCTATCTCTATAGGTTAGGTTAGGTTAGGTAGCCGAAAAAGTTAGGTTAGGTTAGGTAGGTTAGGTAGTCGAAAAACAATTAATTCATGAAAACTTGGCTTATTAGGCAAATCGGGCCTTGCATAGTAGGCTGAAAAGTGCGTTCTGGCTACTAGGTACGACATATATATATATATATATATATATATATATATATATATATATATATATATATATATATATATATATATATATATATATATATATATATATATATATATATATATATATATATACATATATATATATAACTGTAAAACAACGATACAGTGAATGACTCCAGAGCTTTGTGTTAGATAGAGATGAAAATCAATTGTCAATCTACTAGAACTTAGTGAATCACGACGTGGAAGTTGACGATGGATCACCATCATCACCCATACATCATCATTACTCATCTAGTTGTGTGAGCGGGAGTCTGACCTGTTGGTACCCCTCTCTGGTCAATCAATCAGGTGTACAGAGTGAGGTAATATATTATCATATTCTTCTTCAGTATATCATATAAATTTAAAAACTCAAAGTGGCTCATTTTGGGTAGAGGTTAACACTTACTGGACCTCGTTACACACGAACCCACGCACGCACACACGCACCAACACGCAGAAAAAAAACACACACACATGCACACACACACACAAACGTTCATTCAGGAAAGAAAGGATTAATACCTTTTGTCGAAAGGGGATAAGACCTCACTATACTCCATCCCCTCTCTTTCCCCCATCTCACTAACCCAATACACTCCCCCCCCCCCCCACTCCTGCTCCCCCCCCCACGATTGACCGCAAATACAAAACACACACACACCTGACCTGATCTGACCTGGTCTCCATCCCCACCCCCCCAGTCCCCCGCTTGCCTCATACACACACTCGCCCCCTCTCTCTCTCACCCCTCCCAACTCTCTCTCACCCCTCCCAACTCTCTCTCACCCCTCCCAACTCTCTCTCCCTCTCACTCTCTCCCTCTCCCACTCTCTCTCTCTCACTCTCTCACTCTCTCTCTCTCTCTCTCTCTCTCTCTCTCTCTCTCTCTCTCTCTCTCTCTCTCTCTCTCTCTCTCTCTCTCTCTCTCTCTCTCTCTCTCTCTCTCTCTCTCTCTCTCTCTCTCTCTCTCTTTCTCTCTCTCTCTCTCTCTCTCTCTCTCTCTCTCTCTCTCTCTCTCTCTCTCTCTCTCTCTCTCTCTCTCTCTCTCTCTCTCTCTCTCTCTCTCTCTCTCTCTCTCTCTCTCTCTCTCCTTCTTTCCTGATCTCCCTCTCTACTCTCTCCCTCTCCTCCCTTGCTCAGCCTACCCTCCCTCTCTCTCCCCCTCTCCTTCCTCTCTCTTCTTTTCCTTCTTCTCTACCCCCCTCTCCTTCGTCTCCCTCCCCCTCTCTACCCACACGGTCACACACACACACACACACACACACACACACACACATATATATAGACACACCTAGTTGTGTCTGCAGGATCGAGAGTCAATGCTCGATCCTGCAGACACAACTAGGTGAGTACACACACACACACACACACACACACACACACACAAGGGGGCCTCGTAGCCTGGTGGATAGCACAGGACTCGTAATTCTGTGGCGCGGGTTCGATTCCCGCACGAGGCAGAAACAAATGGGCAAAGTTTCTTTCACCCTAAGTGCCCCTGTTACCTAGCAGGAAATAGGTACCTGGGAGTTAGTCAGCTGTCACGGGCTGCTTCCTGGGGTGTGTGTGTGTGTGTTTGGTGTGGGGAAAAAAAAAAAAATAGTAGTTAGTAAACAGTTGATTGACAGTTGAGAGGCGGGCCGAAAGAGCAAAGCTCAACCCCTGCTAAAACACAACTAGTAAACACAACTAGTAAACACACACACACACATCTCTTTATCTCTCTCTCTCCCTCCCTCTCTCTTTATATCTCTCTCTTTATCTCTCTCTCTTTATATTTTTCTCTCCCTCCTTCCCTCTCTCTCTCTCTATCTCTCTCTTTATCTCTCTCTCTCTCTCTCCCTCTCCCCCTATCTCTCTCTCCCCCACCCCACTCTGCCCTTCTGACGAATCTTATCACGGCACAACTAGGAACAGGGTCAAGCATGACAGCCAGAAGCAACAGGGGAACAGGGAAAAGTTCCGGCGACGAAATGAAGGAAATGTTCGCCCAGTTTCTAGAGGACATCAAGAGTGAGATGCAGGAAATGAAGAATGAATTAAACAACCTAAAAAGAGAGCTGACAGCAGCAAAGGAGGAGATTAGAGCCCTCAAAGAGAACAGGATTGATGCTGAGACTCAGATAATCACCCAGGGAGAAGGTGGTAATAGTACTTTGGAAGAGGATGCCAAATTAAAAGCAACATTTGCAGAAATGCTAAAAAACAACAACTCTGAAGTAATGTCTGCAGTGATGGAGGTAGCCATGAAAGCAGCCACCTCACAGGAAGCAGCACGCTTCACTAGCCAGCTGCTGGAAAGGAAAAGAGCAGTGGTAGCTGTAGGTAATAAAGAGCAGGAAGGCTCTAATAGGAAAGAGTGGAATGATAAAGACAAAGTGGCAGTGAATGAAATACTGAAGGCACTAGACATGGAAGGGGCTGAGCATAGCATTGAGAAGGTTTTCAGGTTAGGCTGGTACAAAAAAGACCGAGACCGTGTGTTAAAGATAATGTTTGCAAACGAGAACACAAAGGACACGATTCTAACAAAGAAAAGCCACCTGCAACATGTGGGAGAATTCAAAAAAGTATTTCTCCAGAGGGACATGACGAGGGAGGAGAGGGCCATGGCGGGAGAAGCAAGGAAGAAGTGTAGGGGTGGTGTAGCTCTGCTGGTAAGGAAAGACCGGGATTTTGAGGAGTTGGTTCTTTAGGGATGTGAAGGTTTCAGTGACTACATAATAGGAACAATAACAACTGGAGGGCAAAAAATTATAGTCGTAGTCATATATAATCTGCCGCCAAATGACAGAAGACCCAGACAGTAATATGATTGAAACAAAATGGCCACCATTAACATAATAGAGAGAGCAGCTTCTGTTGCTAGCAGGAATGGATCTGGACTACTAATCATGAAAGACTTCAACCATGGGAAGATAGATTGGGAGAACAGAGACCCGCATGGAGGACCAGAAATATGGAGAGCTAAGCTGCTGGACGTGGCAACAAGAAACTTTCTAAGCCAGCACATCAAGGATCCAACAAGAATGAGAGGAGAGGATGAACCAGCAATGCTTGATCTGATATTTACCCTAAATGAGTGGGATAGAAGGGAAGTCAAGATGGAAGCGCCCTTGGGAATGAGTGATCGCAGTGTATTGAACTTTGAGTACCTGGTAGAGCTAGGAATTATCCCCCCAAAAAAAGAACTAAAAAAGAAAAAAAAAGAAACAAATGGCTGGCATACCAAAAGGGAAATTATGAGATGAGAAGCTTCCTAAGGGAAATACCTTGGGACACAGACCTCAGAGCTAAGTCTGCACAAGATATGATGGACAATGTCACCCAAAAGTGTCAGGAGGCAGTAAGCAGATACATCCCGGCCGAAAAGGTAAAATCCGAGAAGCAAAAGAAGAATCCATGGTTTAATAGGGCATGTATGGAAGCAAAAAAACTGAACAAAAGGGCGTGGAGGAACTTCCGGAATAACAGAACACCAGAAAGCAGAGAGAGATACCAGAGAACCAGGAATGAGTATGTCAGGGTGAGAAGAGAAGCAGAGACAAGTTATGAAAATGATATAGCAAACAAAGCCAAGACCGAACCAAAGCTACTCCACAGTCACTTCAGAAGGAAAACAACAGTGAAAGAACAGGTAGTGAAACTTAGAACAGGCGAGGACCGGTATACAGAGAATGACAGAGAGGTGTGTGATGAACTCAACAAGAGGTTCCAAGAGGTCTTAACAACAGAACAAGGTGAGGTCACTGTGCTAGGAGAAAGGGAAGTAAACCAGGCGGCCTTGGAAGAGTTTGAAATTACGAGAGAGGAGGTCAAGAGACACCTGCTGGACCTGGATGTTAGAAAGGCTGTTGGTCCAGACGGGATCTCGCCATGGGTACTGAAAGAGTGTGTAGAGGCACTTTGTTTGCTACTCTCCATAGTGTATAGTAGGTCACTGGAGACGGGAGACCTACCAGAAATATGGAAGACGGCGAATGTGGTCCCAATATACAAAAATGGTGACAGGCAAGAGGCACTGAACTACAGGCCAGTATCCTTGACTTGTATACCATGCAAGGTGATGGAGAAGATCGTGAGAAAAAACCTTGTAGCTCATTTGGAGAGAAGGGACTTCGTGACAAATCGACAACATGGGTTCAGGGAGGGTAAATCTTGCCTGACAGGCTTAATAGAATTCTATGACCAGGTGACACAAATTAAGCAAGAAAGAGTGGGCTGGGCGGAGTGCATTTTCTTGGATTGTCGGAAAGCCTTTGACACAGTACCGCATAAGAGGCTGGTACATAAGCTGGAGAGACAGGCAGGTGTAGCTGGTAAGGTGCTCCAATGGATTAGGGAGTACCTAAGCAATAGGAAGCAGAGAGTTACGGTGAGGGGTGAGACCTCCGATTGGTGTGAAGTCACCAGTGGAGTCCCACAGGGCTCTGTACTCGGTCCTATCTTGTTTCTGATATATGTAAATGATCTCCCGGAGGGTATAGATTCATTTCTCTCAATTTTTGCGGACGATGCCAAAATTATGAGAAGGATTAAGCCAAAAGAGGACTGTTTGAGGCTTCAAGAAGACCTAGACAAACTGCAGGAATGGTCGAACAAGTAGTTGTTAGAGTTTAACCCAACCAAATGTAATATAATGAAAATAGGTTTAGGGAGCAGGTGGCCAAATACAAGGTATCATCTGGGAGAGGAAATTCTTCAGGAGTCAGAGAAAGAAAAAGACTTGGGAGTTGATATCACGCCAGACCTGTCTCCTGCAGCACATATCTAGAGGATAACATCAGCGGCATATGCCAGGCTGGCCAACATACGAACGGCATTCAGAAATTTGTGTAAAGAATCATTCAGAACTTTGTATACCACATATGTCAGACCAATCCAGGAGTATACAGCCCCAGCATGGAGTCCATATCTAGTCGAGGATAAGACTAAACTGGAAAAGGTTCAAAGATTTGCCACCAGACTAGTACCCGAGCTATGAGGAGAGACTATGGGAATTAAACCTCATTTCGCTGGAAGACAGAAGTGTTAGGGGGGACATGATCACCACATTCAAGATTCTCAAGGGAATTGATAGGGTAGATAAAGACAGGCTATTTAATACAAGGGGCACATGCACAAGGGGACACAGGTGGAAACTGAGCGCCCAAATGAGCCACAGAGATATTAGAAAGAACTTTTTTAGTGTCAGAGTGGTTGACAAATGGAATGCATTAGGAAGTGATGTGGTGGAGGCTGACTCCATACACAGTTTCAAGTGTAGATATGATAGAGCCCAATAGGCTCAAGAATCTGTACACCTGTTGATTGACAGTTGAGAGACGGGACCAAAGAGCCAGAGCTCAACACCCCGCAAACACAACTATGTGAGAACTAGGTGAGTACACACACACACACACACACACACACACACACACACACACACACACACACACACACACACACACACACACACACACACACACACACACACACACACACACACACACACACACACTCTCACACAGCTTGGGTCAGCCTTGAAAGGGAGCAGACATGTAGGGTCAGCGGTCAGCGTTAACGGAGGGAACAATAGGGTCAAGGGAGCGGGTGTACTGTGCAGTGAGAATCGGGACAGTGTAAATTGAGCAGTAGCATTGTAATGCAACACATTGATCACATCTCGTGGTGAATTATCTTTGTGAATTTAGAGAAGATAGCTAGTGAAGATCGACTTCCTGAGGCAGCATCAGTTGCATCAGCCGGGACTCACGTGGAGACCTGAAGACCTCACAGGATTACCGACGACACGCAGTGTATTCACCTAGAGTTCTTGTGGGGGAGGCTGGCTGGTAAGTGTCTCTCATAAGTCTCCAACAGTGTGCAAGGTTTATATAATATCATATCATAGACAATATTGCATTCCATTCATTAATACAATCGTAAGTGGTAGACAGGTAACAGGGACAGCAACTGTGAGCTCACTGGGAATCCAGATAAGCCGCTAATCCCTCCCCCACCGTAATCTGAAGACAACACCTCACCCACCTCCTCTTAATCCCCCAATCTCACTCTCCCAACACACTCCCCCCCCCCCCACCACTCCCACTCTCCGAAAACACTCCCCCTCCCTCCACCACTCCCACTCTCACACTAGGACTATTCTTGCTCTCTCTCTTGACAAGCGTAAAATGGCAGGTTGACGCAACAGGGACAAAAGGAACAGCCAGAGGGACCAACCGAAGGACATGTTAACCCAAGTTCTGAAGGAATTCAGGAAGGAGATGCAGGAAATGAGGATTACAATTAACAACCTGCAAAGTGAGCTGACATCAGCAAGGGAGAAGATCAAACCCATCACAGAGAAAAATAAAGAGACCGAGCATCAGATTATCATCCAAAGGGAGGGTTGGGAATGTTACATTGGAAGGAAATGCCTCTGTACCTGAAACATTTGCGGACATACTGAAAAAGAGCTCAGAAGCTATGGACACAGTGAGGGAGGTAGCCATGCAAGCAGCCACCTCACAGGAAGCAGCAAGGTGCACCACTCAGCTGCTGGAGAGAAAAAGATCAGTGGTAGTTGTAGGCATCAAAGAACAGGAAGGATCCAACAGGCAAGAATGGAATAGCAAGGATAGAGAGGCAGTACAGGGGCTACTGAAGGGGTTACAGATGGAAGGGGCTGAACGAAACATTGAGAAGGTTTTCAGGTTGGGCTGGTACAACAAGGACAGAAACCGGCTTGTAAAGGTGGTGTTTACAAACGAAACCACGAAGGAGGATATTCTCGAAAGGAAGAGTCGACTGTAGCATGTGGAGGGATACAAAAAAGTGTTCCTGCAGAGGGACAGGACGAAGAAGGAGAGAGCCAGGGTAGCAGAGGCAAGGAGAAAGCGCAGGGAGAGAGGAGCAAACCAGGAAATCACAGCCCACAACACAACAGTTCTAGAGACAAGAGGCGAACCCAAAACCAGCATCCCAGCAACACCAGAGGAGAGGGCAACACCACCACCCTCCTCTGCATAGAAACCCTCCCTTCCCCTAACCCTACCTTACCCCACCCAACCCTCCCTCCCCCCCCGCCCCATTCTTACCCTGTCACCCCTTCCCCATTCCCATCATGTCCCCCCCTCCCACCTTTCCCCCCCTGTCCCCCCCTCCCTTTTCATCCCATACCCTCCCTATCCCTCCACCCCCCTCACCCCGTATCCTCCATGTCCCTCCTATCTCCTTAATCCACACCCTACCTGTCCCCCCTTCCCTGAAACCACCCACCCCTCATCCCAAACTCCTCTGAGACCTTGCAAACCACCTCACAGATCTCACCCACGGAAAAGCTTCCCACACCAGCAGAATGCTCGCCAAGAAAGGGACAAGAAAATGAACTCAAGAAAGTGAGCTTCAAGGCAATGTACACTAACATAGATGGGATTACAAATAAAACAAGTGAACTCGGAGAATGGGCACTAGAAGAAAACCCAGACATAATGGCACTCACAGAAACAAAGCTAACGAACACCATAACAAACGCAGTGTTTCCACAGGGCTACTATGTAGTGAGGAAAGAGAGAGAAGGGAGAGGAGGAGGTGGTGTAGCTTAGCTAATAAGAGAAGGTTGGAGTTTCAAAAAGATGGTAATTCAGAACTGTGAAGGTTTCAGTGACTACATATCAGGCACCATAGCAACTGGAGGACAGAAAATTATAGTAGTAGTCATATAAACCCCCCCCCCCCCACCGAATGACAGAAGACCCAGACAGGAAAATGATAGAAACAACTTGGCCACCATCAATATAATAGAGAGAGCAGCTTCTGTGGCTAGCAGGAACAGATCCAGGCTACTAATCATGGGAGACTTCAACCATGGGAAGATAGATTGGGGGAACAGAGACCCACATAGAGGCCCAGACACATGGAGAGCTAAGCTGCTGGATGTGGCAACAAGAAACCTTCTAAGTCAACACGTCAAGAGAGTGACAAGAATGATAGGTGGGGATGAACCAGCCTTGCTTGATCTGATATTAACCCTAAATGAGTCTGATATAAGGGAAGTTAAGTTGTAAGCCCCCTTGGGAATGAGTAATCATAGTGCATTGAGCTTTGAGTACCTGGTTGAGCTAGGAATTATCACCCCCAAAAAAGAACTGGGAAACAAAGGGCTGGCGTACCGAAAGGGAAACTATGAGGAGATGAATAAATTCCTTTGGGATATACATTGGGACACAGAACTCGGAACCACGTCCGTACAAGACATGATGGACTATGTCACTCAAAAATATCAGGAGACTGTAAGCAGGTTTGTCCCAGCCCGACAGGAAAAAACAGAGAAGTAAAGGAAGAATCCGTGGTTTAATAGGGAATGTATGAAAGCAAAGATAATGAACAAAAGGGCATGGAGGAACTTCCATAATAACAGAACACCAGAAAGTAGAGAGAGATACCAGAGAACCAGGAACGAGTATGTTAGTGTGAGAAGAGCAGCTGAGAAAAGGTATGAAAATGATATAGCTAATAACGCCAAGAACGAACCAAAGCTACTACACAGTCACATCAGGAGGAAGACAACAGTGAAGGAACTGGCGATGAAACTTAGGGTGGGTGAGGACAGGTACACAGAGAATGACAAAGAGATGTGTGAAGAACTCAACAAAAGGTTCCAGGATGGTCTTTACAATAGAACAGGGAGACGTCACGGCGCTAGGAGAGGTGGCAGCAAACCAGGTGACCTTGGAACGGTTCGAAATTAGAAGAGATGAAGTCAAGAAGTACCTATTGGAACTGGATGTGAGAAAAGCTGATGGGCCGGATGGAATCTCACCATGGGTATTGAAAGAGTGTGCAGAAGCACTTTGCTTGCCACTCTCCATAGTGTATAGTAGGTCACTGGAAACGGGAGACCTACCAGAAATATGGAAGACTGCTAATGTAGTACCAATATTTAAAAAGGGTGACAGACAAGAGGCACTGAACTACAGGCCAGTGTCCTTAACTTGTATACCATGCAAGGTGATGGAGAAGATTGTGAGAAAAAACCTAATAACACATCTGGAGAGAAGTGACTTTGTGACAACCCATCAACATGGGTTCAGGGAGGGTAAATCTTGCCTTACAGGCTTGATAGAATTCTACGATCAGGTGACCAAGATTAAGCAAGAAAGAGAAGAATGGGCGGACTGCGTTTTTTTGGACTGTCGGAAAGTCTTTGACACAGTACCCCATAAAATGTTGATGCATAAGCTGGAGAAACAGGCAGGAGTAACTGGTAGGGCGCTCCAGTGGATAAGGGAGTACCTAAGCAATAGGAAGCAGAGAGTTATAGTGAGGGGTGAGACCTCAGAATGGCGTGAAGTCACCAGTGGAGTCCCACAGGGCTCTGTGCTTGGACCTATCCTGTTTCTGATATATGTAAATGATCTTCCAGAGGGTATAGACTCATTCCTCTCAATGTTTGCTGATGACGCAAAAATTTTGAGAAGGATTAAGACAGAAGAGAACAGCTTGAGGCTTCAAGAAGACCTGGACAAACTGCAGGAATGGTCGAACAAATGGTTGTTAGAGTTTAACCCAAGCAAATGTAATGTAATGAAGATAGGGGTTGGAAGCAGGAGACCAGATACAAGGTATCACTTGGGAGATGAAATACTTCAAGAGTCAGAGAGAGAGAGAAAGACCTGGGGGTTCATATCACGCCAGACCTGTCCCCTGAAGCTCATATCAGGAGGTTAACATCAGCAGCATATGGCAGGTTGGCTAACATAAGAACGACCTTTAGAAACTTGTGTATGGAATCTTTCAGAACATTATATACCACATATGTCAGACCAATCCTGGAGTATGCGGCTCCAGCATGGAGTCCATATCTAGTCAAGCATAAGACTAAACTGGAAAAGGTTCAAAGGTTTGCCACCAGACTAGTACCCGAGCTGAGAGGTATGAGCTACGAGGAGAGACAACGGGAATTGAACCTAACTTCGTTGGAAGACAGAAGAGTTAGGGGGGACATGATCACCACATTCAAGATTCTCAAGGGACTCGACAGGGTTGATAAAGACAGGCTATTTAACACAAGGGGTCACAGGTGGAAACTGAGTGCCCAAATGAGCCACAGAGATATTAGAAAGAACTTTTTTAGTGTCAGAGTGGTTGACAAATGGAATGCATTAGGAAGTAATGTGGTGGAGGCTGACTCCATACACAGTTTCAAGTGTAGATATGATAGAGCCCAATAGGCTCAGGAACCTGTACACCTGTTGATTGACGGTTGAGAGGCGGGACCAAAGAGCCAGAGCTCAACCCCCGCAAGCACAACTAGGTGAGTACACACAAACACACACACACACACACACACACACACACACACACACACACACACACACACACACACACACACACACACACACACACACACACACACACACACACACACACACAAATGCAAATGCAAACATTCAGTATGCATTGCATTCAGTACAATGCATGGTACTGAATGCAAAATTCCATGGAGTGTTCACTACCGAGCCTGAGCAGCTCCCATTGTTAGAAGAGATTACCCAAGATGAAAGACTATCAGATATAGAGGTGACAGCAGAGGATGTAATGAAACAGTTGACAACACTGGATGCAAATAAAGCTGTTGGACCAGACAAAGTATCACCGTGGATACTTAAAGAGGCAGCGCAGGCTCTCAGCGTGCCTCTGGCAATGATCTTCAATGAGTCACTTATGTCGGGAGAATTGCCCAGTTGCTGGAAGGAGGCAAATGTCGTACCGATTTTCAAAAAGGGGGATAGGGAGGAGGCACTTAACTACAGACCCGTATCACTGACAAGCATCCCCTGCAAAATACTTGAAAGAATAATTAGGCTAAGACTTGTTGAGCACCTGGAGAGCATTGGGTTTGTAAACAAGCACCAACATGGGTTCTGGACAGGGAAATCATGCCTAACAAACCTTTTAGAATTCTATGATAAAGTAACAAGGATAAGGCAGGACAGAGAAGGCTGGGCAGACTGCATATTTCTTGACTGCCAAAAGGCCTTTGATACGGTACCGCACATGAGACTGCTATACAAACTTGAGAGGCAGGCAGGAGTAAGCGGAAAGGCCCTAGTATGGGTGAAGAACTACCTAACAGGAAGGAGCCAGAGGGTAATGGTAAGGGGCGAAAAGTCGGACTGGCGAACAGTAACAAGTGGAGTACCTCAAGGATCGGTGCTGGGACCAATCCTCTTTCTAATTTACGTAAATGATATGTTTACAGGAGTGGAATCATACATGTCAATGTTTGCAGATGGCGCAAAATTAATGAGAAGAGTTGTGACAGACGAGGATTGTAGGATCCTCCAAGAGGACTTACACAGGCTGCAGAGATGGTCAGAGAAATGGCTACTGGAGTTTAACACCAGTAAATGTAAAGTTATGGAAATGGGATCAGGTGACAGGAGACCAAAGGGACAGTACACAATGAAGGGGAACAGCCTACCTGTAACGATTCGAGAAAGAGACCTGGGAGTGGATGTGACACCTAATCTAACTCCTGAGGCACATATAAATAGGATAACGACAGCAGCGTACTCTACACTGGCGAAAATTAGAACTTCATTCAGAAACCTAAATGAGGAAGCTTTTAGGGCGCTTTACACTGCCTACGTGAGACCCGTCTTAGAGTATGCCGCGCCATCATGGAGCCCCCACCTGAAGAAACACATAAAGAAACTGGAGAAGGTTCAGAGGTTTGCGACGAGGCTTGTCCCAGAGCTACGAGGGATGGGATATGAAGAGCGGCTGAAGGAACTGAACCTTACGACACTAGAGAAAAGAAGGGAGAGAGGAGATATGATAGGGACATATAAAATACTCAGGGGAATTGACAAAGTGGAAATAGATGAAATGTTCACACGTAATAATAACAGAACGAGGGGACATGGGTGGAAACTGGAAACTCAGATGAGTCACAGAGATGTTAGGAAGTTTTCTTTTAGCGTGAGAGTAGTAGAAAAATGGAATGCACTTGGGGAACAGGTTGTGGAAGCAAATACTATTCATACTTTTAAAACTAGGTATGATAGGGAAATGGGACAGGAGTCATTGCTGTAAACAACCGATAGCTAAAAAGGCGGGATCCAAGAGTCAATGCTCGATCCTGCAAGCACATATAGGTGAGTACATATAGGTGAGTACACACACACACACACACACACACACACACACACACACACACACACACACACACACACACACACACGCAAACACACACACACACACACACACACACACACACACACACACACACACACACACACACACACACACACACACACACACACACACACACACACACACACACACACACACACACACACACACACACACACACACACACACACACACACACACACACACACACACACACACACACACACACACACACACACACACACACACACACACACACACACCTAAGGGAGTACCTAAGCAACTGAAGACAACTAGTCAATGTTAGGGGTGAAGTCTCAGATTGGCATGACGTCACAAGTGAAGTCCCGCAGGGGTCAGTACCTGGACCTATACTGTTTCTGTTATATGTAATGATCTCCCAGATTGTATAGACTCGTTTCTCTCAATGTTTGCTAATGATGCAAAAATTATGAGGAGGATTGAAACAGAGGATGATAGTAGGAGACTACAGGACGACCTAGACAGACTGAATGAATGGTCCAACAAATGGCTGCTAAAGTTTAACCCGAGTAAATGCAAAGTAATGAAACTAGGCAGTGGAAACAGGAGGCCAGATACAGGATACAGAATAGGAGATGAAGTACCTAATGAAACGGACAGAGAGAAAGATCTAGGAATTGAAATCACACCAAACCTCTCTACTGAAGCCCACATAAAAATAATCACGTCTGCGGCATATGCGAGGCTGCTTAACATTAGAACAGCCTTCAAGAACCTATGTAAGGAATCATTCAGAAGCTTGTATACCTCATACGTAAGACCAATCCTGGAGTATGCGGCTCCAAGCACAAGACGAAGTTGGAAAAAGTTCAGAGGTATGCCACTAGACCATTCACAGAACTAAGAGGCATGAATTACGAGGAAAAGCTGCAGGAATTCACCTTACGACACTGGAAAACAGAAGAGTGAGGGGAGACATGATCACTACCTACAAAATCCTCAGGGAGAATTGACAGGATAGACATGGATAAACTATTAAACACTGGAGGTACGCGAAGAAGAGGACACAGGTGGAAGCTGAGTACCCACATGAGCCACAGGGACGACAGAAAGAACCTTTTCAGTGTCAAAGTAGTTAACAGGTGGAATGCATTAGGTAGCGATGTGGTGGAGGCTGACAACCTGTGCTCTTAAAAAATAACTTCGCTTTTGGCCGTTTGCCTGTATGGCCGAATATGGATGTAATTTGAAAATGAAACAAAAAATAAAATAAATTTGGGATTTTTTTTCAGTAACAGTAAGTTAAGGATCCTCTGATAGGTTAGGTGGGCAGGAAATTCTCATAAAGTTTTAAAATATTATGAAAAACGTTAATGGAAAGTTTCCCCTTCAAAGCTTGCCGAGTAAGCCGGACGACTCAAACAGAAAATGGAACAGTGCGTCACTTTTGAGAGTCGATTTCATTTTAAAATACATTTAAATTTGGCCATAGCGTGCATACGAGCGAAAAATGACGTTATTTTAAGAGGACGGGTTGGACTCCATACACAGTTTTAAATGAAGATATGAAAAAGCCCAGTAGGCTCAGGAATATGTACACCAGTTGATTGACAGGTGAGAGGTGGGGCCAAAGATCCAAATCTCAACCCCCGCATTTCCAAATAGGTGAGTACAAATAGGTGCGTACATAGACACATACACACACACACACACATGGGATGTGTGTGTGTAGGGATGTATTACACAAAGGACACAATTCTAACAAAGAAAAGCCACCTGCAACATGTGGGAGAATTCAAAAAAGTATTCCTCCAGAGGGACATGACGAGGGAGGAGAGGGCCATGGCGGGAGAAGCAAGGAAGAAGCGCAGGGCGAGTGGAGAAAACCAGGAAACCACATCTCCCAACACATCACCCCCACAGGCGAGGGGGGAACCCACAACCAGCTACCCAGTAACACGAGCAGGGAGGGCAACCCCAGAACCCTCCTCTGCATAGAAAACCCCCCTTTCCTTCCTGTCCTAACACCCCGTTCACCCCATACCCTCCCTGTCCTTCCCCCTTCACTTGACCCCCACCCCTCATCCCAGTATCCTCTGCAACCCTGGTATCCACCTCACAAATCCTCACACCCATGGCACAGCTTCCTCCACCAGCAGAACATTCACCAAGGAGGAGATTTGAGAAGGGACAGAAGAAAGTGAGCTTCAAGGCATTGTACACTAACTTAGATGGTATTACAAATAAGGCAAATGAACTTGGAGAATGGGTACTAGAGGAAAACCCAGACATAATATCTCTTACAGAAACAAAGCTGACAAAACCAATAACAAATACAATGTTCCCACAGGACTATTATGTTATGAGGAAAGAGAGAGAAGGAAGAGGTGGTGGTGGTGTAGCTCTGCTGGTAAAAAAAGGCTGGGATTTTGAGGAGTTGGTTGTTCAGGGATGTGAAGGTTTCAGTGACTACATAATAGGAACAATAAACAACTGGAGGGCAAAAATGTTTAGTCGTAGTCATATATAATCCACCACCAAATGACAGTAGACCCAGACAGGAATATGATAGAAACAATATGGCCACCATTAACATAACAGAGAGAGCAGCTTCTGTTGCTAGCAATAATGGATCTGGACTACTAATCATGGAAGACTTCAACCATGGGAAGATAGATTGGGAGAACAGAGACCCGCATGGAGGACCAGAAACATGGAGAGCTAAGATGCTGAACGTGGCAACAAGAAACTTTCTAAGCCAGCACATCAAGGATCCAACAAGAATGAGAGGAGAGGATGAACCAGCAATGCTTGATCTGATATTTACCCTAAATGAGTGGGATATAAGGGAAGTCAAGATGAAAGCTGCCTTGGGAATGAGTGATCACAGTGTATCGAACTTTGAGTACCTGGTAGAGGTAGGAATTATCCCCCCCCCCCGAAAAAGAACTAGGAACAAAAGGATGGCATACTGAAAGGAAAATTATGAGGAGATGAGAAGCTTCCTAAGGGAAATACCTTGGGACACAGACCTCAGAGCTAAGTCTGTACAAGATATGATGGACTATGTCACCCAAAAGTGTCAGGAGGCAGTATGCAGATACATCCCGGCCCAAAAGGAAAAATCCGAGAAACAAAAGGAGAATCCATGGTATAATAGGGCATGTATGGAAGCAAAGAAACTGAACAAAAGGGCGTGGAGGAACTTCCAGAATAACCGAATACCAGAAATCAGAGAGAGATACCAGAGAACCAGGAATGAGTATGTCAGGGTGAGAAGAGAAGCAGAGAAAAGTTGTGAAAATGATATAGCAAACAAAGCCAAGACCGAACCAAAGCTACTCCACAGTCACATCAGAAGGAAAACAACAGTGAAAGAACAGGTAGTGAAACTTAGAACAAGTGAGGACAGGAATGCAGAGAATGACAAAGAGGTGTGTGATGAACTCAACAAGAGGTCTTCACAATAGAACAAGGTGAGGTCACTGTGCTAGGAGAAAGGGAAGTAAACCAGGCGGCCTTGGAAGAGTTTGAAATTACGAAAGAGGAGGTCAAGAAACACCTGCTGGATCTGGATGTTAGAAAGGCTGTTGGTCCAGACGGGATCTCGCCATGGGTACTGAAAAAGTGTGCAGAGTCACTTTGCTTGCCACTCTCCATAGTGTATAGTAGGTCACTGGAGACGAGAGACCTTCCAGAAATATGGAAGACGGCGAATGTGGTCCCAATATACAAAATGGGTGACAGGCAAGAGGCACTTAACTACAGGCCAGTATCCTTGACTTGTATACCATGCAAGGTGATGGAGAAGATCGTGAGAAAAAACCTGGTAGGACATCTGGAGAGAAGGGACTTCGTGACAAATCGACAACATGGATTCAGGGAGGGTAAATCTTGCCTGACTGGCTTAATAGAATTCTATAACCAGGTGACACAGATTAAGCAAGAAAGAGAGAGCTGGGCGCACTGCATTTTCTGGATTGTCGGTAAGCCTTTGACACAGTACTGCATAAGAGGCTGGTACATAAGCTGGAGAGACAGGCAGGTGTAGCTGGTAAGGTGTTCCAGTGGATAAGGGAGTACCTAAGCAATAGGAAGCAGAGAGTTACGGTGAGGGGTGAGACCTCCGATTGGCGTGAAGTCACCAGTGGAGTCCCACAGGGCTCTGAGCTCGGTCCTATCTTGTTTCTGATATATGTAAATGATCTCCCGGAGGGTATAGATTCATTTCTCTCAATGTTTGCAGACGATGCCAAAATTATGAGAAGGATTAAGACAGAAGAGGACTGTTTGAGGCTTCAAGAAGACCTAGACAAACTGAAGGAATGGTCGAGCAAGTGGTTGTTAGAGTTTAACCCAACCAAATGAAATGTAATGAAGATAGGTGTAGGGAGCAGGAGGCCAAATACAAGGTATCATCTGGGAGAGGAAATTCTTCAGGAGTGAGAGAAAGAAAAAGACTTGGGAGTTGATATCACGCCAGACCTGTCTCCTGCAGCACATATCAAGAAGATAACATCAGCGGCATATGCCAGGCTGGCCAACATACGAACGGCATTCAGAAATTTGTGTAAAGAATCATTCAGAACTTTGTATACCACATATGTCAGGGCCAATTCTGGAGTATGCAGCCCCAGCATGGTGTCCATATCTAGTCAAGGATAAGACTAAACTGGAAAAGGTTCAAAGATTTGCCACCAGACTAGTACCCGAGCTGAGAGGTATGAACTACGAGGAGAGACTACGGGAATTGAACCTCACTTCGCTGGAAGACAGAAGAGTTAGGCGGAGACTTGATCACTACATTCAATATTCTCAAGGGAATTGATAGGGTAGATAAAGACAGGCTATTTAACACAAGGGGTACACGCACAAGGGGACACAGGTGGAAACTGAGCGACCAAATGAGCCACAGGGATATTAGAAAGAACTTTTTTAGTGTCAGAGTGGTTGACAAATGGAATGCATTAGGAAGTGATGTGGTGGAGGCTGACTCCATACACAGTTTCAAGTGTAGATATGATAGAGCCCAATAGGCTCAGGAATCTGTACACCAGTTGATTGACGGTTGAGAGGCGGGACCAAAGAGCCAGAGATCAACCCCCGCAAGCACAACTAGGTGAGTACACACATAGTTGATTGAGGTCCAGTTGATTGACAGTTGAGAGGCGGGCCCAATGAGCCAAAACTCAACCCCCGCAAGCACATTTAGGTGAGTACACACACACACACCTGCAACCATGCTATCCACCTCAGGATCCTCTGAGACCCTGTTACCCACCTCACAAATCCTCACACTTATGGAACAACGTCCCCCATCAGCAGAACGCTCCCCAAGAAGGGGACACGAGAAGAGACAGAAGGAAGTGAGTCTCAAGGCAATGTACACTGACACAGATGGAAATACAAATACAATAAATGAACTTCGAGAATGAGTACTAGAAGAAAACCCAAATATAATAGGACTCACAGAAACAAAGCTGAGTAAATCCCATAACAAATGCAGTATTTCTACAGGACTACTGTAAACATATTGTGAGGGAAAGAGAGATAAGGAAGAGGAGGTGGGGGGTGTACTCTGCTGGTAAGAAAAGGCTGGGGTTTTGGGGAGATGGTTATTCAGGGCTGTGACGGTTTCAGTGACTACATAACAGGTACCATAGCAACTACAGGACAAAAATACTATAGTCGTAGTCATATATAATCCACCACCAAATAACAGAAGACCCAGACAGGAATATGATAGAAACAATATGGCCACCATAAACATTATAGAAAGTGCAGCTTCTGTCGCTAGCAGGAATGGATCTAAACTACTAATCCTGGTGAGACTTCAACCACAGGAAGATAGATTGGGGAGAACAGAGACCCACATGGAGGACCAGATACATGAAGAGCTAAGCCGCTAGATGTGGCAACAAGAAACTTTCTAAGCCAACACATCAAGGAACCAACAAGATTGAGAGGTGAAGATGAACCAGTCATGTTTGATCTGATATTTACCCTACATGAGTGGGATTTAAGGGAAGTTAAATTGGAAGCACCCTTGGGAATGAGTGATCACAGTGAATTGAGCTTTGAGTACCTGGTAGAGCTAGGATTATCTCTTCCCCCCAAAAACTAGGAAACAAATGGCTGCCATCCGGAAAGGGGAATTATGAGATGAAAAGTTTCCTAAGGAATATACCATGGGACACAGACCTCAGAGTTAAGTCTGTACAAGATATGATGGACTATGTCACCCAAAAGTGTCAAGAGGCAGTAAACAGATTTATCCCGGCCCAAAAGGAAAAATCCAAGAAGCAAAAGAAAAATCCACGGTTTAATAGAGCATATATGGAAGCAAAGGAACTCAACAAAAGGTCGTGGAGGAACTTCCGAAATAACAGAACACCTGAAAGCAGAGAGAGATGCCAGAGAACCAGGAATGAGTATGTTATTGTGAGAAAAGAGGCAGAGAAAAATTTTGAAAATTATATTGCAAACAAAGCCAAGACCGAATCAAAGCTACTCCACAGTCACATCAGGAGGAAAACAAAAGTGAAAGAACAGGTAATGAAATTTAGAACAGACGAGGACAGGTATACAGAGAATGACAAAGAGGTGTGTGAAGAACTCAACAAAAGGTTCCAGGAAATCTTCACAATAGAACAGGGAGAGGTCTCTGCATTTGGAGAGGGCACAGTATACCAGATGGCCTTGGAAGGGTTTGAAATTACGAGATATGAGGTCAAGAGACACCTGTTGGATCCGGATGTGAGAAAGGCTGTTGGTCCAGACGGGATCTCACCCTGGGTACTGAAAGAGTGTGCAGAGGCACTTTTGCTTGCGACTCTCCATAGTGTATAGTAGATCAATGGAAACATGAGACCTACCAGAAATATGGAAGACAGCTAATGTAGTCCCAGTATACAAAAAAGGGTGGCAGACAAGAGGCACTGAATTACAGGCCAGTGTCTTTGACTTATATACCATGCAAGGTGATGGAGAAGATCGTGTGGAAAAAAAACCTAGTAACACATCTGGAGAGAAGGAACGTCATGACAACCCATCAATATGGGTTCAGGGAAGGTAAATCTTGCCTGACAGGCTTAATAGAATTCTACGACCAGGTGACAAAGATTAGGCAAGAAAGAGAAGGCTGGGTGGATTGCATTTTCTTGGATTGTCGGAAAGCCTTTGACACAGTACCCCAGAAGAGGATGGTGCATATGCTGGAGAGACAGGCAGGAGTAACTGGGTATGGAGATCCAGTGGATAATGGAGTACCTAAGAAAAAGGAAACAGAGAGTTACAGTGAGGGTTGAGACCTCAGAATAGCGTGATGTCAACAGTGGAGTCCACATGGATCTGTACTCTGTCCTATCCTTTTTCTGATATACGTAAATGATCTCCCAGAGGGAATTGACCCATTTCTCTCAATGTTTGCTGACGATGCAAAAATTATTAGAATGATAACGACAGAGGAGGGCTGCTTGAGGTTTGAAGAAGATCTAGACACACTGAAGGAATGATCGAAACTAATGGTTGTTAGAGTTTAACCCAAGCAAATGTAATGTAATGATGATAAGTGTAGGGAGCAGGAGGCCAGTTACAATGTATCATTTGGCAGATGAAACTCTTCAAGAGTCAGAGATGAGAGAAATACTTAGGGGTTGATATCATGCCAGACCTGTTTCCTGAAGCACATATGAAGAGGATAACATCAGCAGCATATGTCAGGCTGGCCAACATAAGAACGACATTTAGACACTTGTGCAAGGAATCATTCAGAACGTTGTATACCACATATGTCATAGCAATCCTGCAGTATGCAGCTTCAGCACGGAGTCCATAATCTAGTCAAGCATAAGACTAAACTGGAAAAGGTTCAAAAGTTTCCCACCAGACTAATACCCGAGCTGAGAGTTATGAGCTACGAGGAGAGACTACGGGAATTAAACCTCACGTCGCTGGAAGACAGTAGAGTTAGGGGGGACATGATCACCACATACAAGATTCCCATAGGAATTGATAGGGTAGATAAAGAAAGACTATTTAACACAAGGGGGCACACGCACCAGGTGGTACAGGTGAAAACTGAATGCCCAAATGAGCCACAGAGATATTAGAAAGAACTTTTTCAGTGCCAGAGTGGTTGACAAATGGAATGCATTAGGAAGTGATGTGGTGGAGGCAGATTCATACACAGTTACAAGTGTAGATATGATAGAGCCTAGTAGGCTCGGGAACCTGTAAACCAGTTGATTGACAGTTGAGAGGTGGGACCAAAGAGCAAGAGCTCAACCCCCGCAAGCACAAATAAGTGAGTACACACACACACGCAAATCGTCATTCACTTAAATTAGTTTTACTGTAATTTTTAATTAATCTTTTCCAAATATAAATGCAAAACTAGTTGATGAATACAACTTTGATTTCATTTGATTTTGAACTCTAGTATGATAGGGCAGTGTTTATTATCTCCAAGGGACATCTCTTACTTTGTATTTTCCATATATGCCACACTTTTGGTTAACTCTAGGGCTAGTGATGCTGGTGGGTTTTGATTGTAATAGTGTCACTTAATTTAAATTATTAAAACCATGGACGAGACAGAGCTTGTTAGGGGATAATATAAAAAAAATTCTTCTTTTACCATCATATGAAAGGAAACTGGAAAAAAATTCCAATAATCCCTAAGGAAAAAAATGCGACGTGAAAGGCGAGAAAACAAAAAGCCTACCATTTTTATTATTATTATTATTATTTTCTACCACAGACGTGGCCACACTTTTACAATGTTAACCAGCATATATACATTTTCTTCTGTCCGCCGTGGATAGGGTCAGAGATGTATAAACATATAGTTCAAGGGTTTATTGACAATCAACCACAGAAGGTGGTTCGGTGCTTTTAAAATGCTAAGCTAACCTACATACGTAAATACATAGATTCACAGATTTACGTATGCCCTACATAAAGTGTTCGATGTGTCTTTTACATAGAGTCATTAATGTGCATTTACAAAGGTGAAATGTAATTCTGATCAGATTCCATATATACTTTATACACATACAAATACATACACACACACATATACGTACACATACATATATGCACACACACACGCATTCACATACATATGTCTCTTTTACTCTGACAGAGTGAGATACCTGATAGAGAAACTAGTGTGCAATTAAGCACTTAATCACTGAAGGTGATTAAGGTGCTTTTACAAGATCAGGTTATATAGTTACATCACATACATACATTGTATAATTGATACATTACATGGTTAATCTTGGGTACAAGTCCAATATATCATCAAGTGTTCCAGTACTCATATAGTAATTACACAGTTCAGCATACCTTAGCCCAGGAGGGCGAAAGTCAGTCAATCAATATGGGACATTCTACAATATAATGTTCAAGAGAGTGCATGTTTTCTCTTTCACAAAGTTCACACATTGTGTACTTGACATTTGGGTTTTGAGAAAGCTGCCAGATACGTGTATATCCCAGGCGTATTCTGGCCACTATAACATCACATTGCCGGGTTCTTTTTCTATTAGTCCCAAATGTGAATGTCTCCTCACGATATCTATCATAATATTTAATGCTACATCTTTTCGGTCTTTGTGAATTTGTTAGGTCGGTGAGATCTTCATTATATATTTGTTTAAGTATTCTCTTTGTCACTGCTAATGAAACACCCATATCAATTTCTACCACTGGTTTTCTGCAGGCTGACTTAGCAAGCATATCAACAGTGTCATGCCTTGAGATGCCAACATGTGATGGTATCTATATGAATTTAATTTCAAATCTGTTTTCTTTAGCAGCTAAAACATTCATTCGAACATCGCTGACTATTTTCTGGGTGTCACTACTATGTGCGTTCAATGCCAGGAGTGCACTCTGCGAGTCACAGTATATAAGTCCACTGCCTTTGTCTTTTAAAAATTCAGTGGCAAGGTATATGCCTGCAAGTTCGGTTTGAGTTGTACTTGCCCAGTCATTGACGCGCTTCATTGCTGTATGTACGAGAGAAGATTGTTCAAATATATTGCATGCACATCCGGTACATCGTCCACCTTCTTCTACAGGGCCGTCGGTATAGCACTGATGCACATCGTTACCCATACTCTGAGTTCTTTCAGTGATGCTTTTCAGTGTTAACTGTTTTAATAATTTACAGTGCACACTATCTTTCTTGGGCGCATTTACAAAATCAACTGATAGATCCCAGTTATCCCATGGAGTAATTGTTTGATTAATCATTAATTGAGTTGGGTACATATTTAATATTTTGATGGCGTTGGCTACCTTGTAGAACCAAAATACATAATCAGATTTCGTTCTTCTTCTATAGACCTCAGGTGAGTGCAACATATTAAAAAGTTTAGCTTCAAACTTCATGTGTTGTCTAGATCTACTCAATGCCTTTACGCCGAAAACTGTGCTAATAGACAAAATTATCTCACTTATGGTAGGTAATTTTAACTCTGCTCTCATATTAACTATTCTCGTGGACTTTGGAACCCCAAGGATGAGACACATAGCTTCATTTTGCAAGGTTTCAAGAGATTTCTGTTGTTTGTCAGTATACAGTGTGAGATGTAGAGCATTGTTGTCAATCACAGAGCGTATAAATAATACATAAAACATTCTAGCAAGTCTCACGTTAATTCCATGACTGACACCAACAAGGACCCGCAAGAGCTTTAATCTCTCCCACAGTCTCCTCTTGAGAGAAGAAAAGTACCCAGGGTCGTTAATGCGGACACCAAGGTATCTGTAAGACTCGCAGTTCTCAAGTGCTCGCTCATCTATATGATAATTGGGTGGTGGAATACCACATGGAATGAGGGTACGAGTTGTCTGTACAGAGATAAGGAGGCCACATTCCTCCGGTCTAGTAGCAAAAGCGTCGAGCAGAACTTGCATTCTAGGCTCGGGGGCAGCCTGTAAACATATATCATCAACATAACAAATGACAGTGTCTTCATCCATTGAAATTGCTAAGTAATGAAAAAAACTGATTAAAACGGATTTTCTCTGCTGGTGAATAGAAAATGCTGAAATAGAAATAAAAGAAAGAACAACAGAAGAGAAAGAAAAAGAGTGTACATAATAGCTAAGCCTAAGTGTGATCATATGTGTTAAGGTTGTAGTATTTGACTATATATATTCAAGTAGGCAAGAGTCAACTACATAATGCCAGGATTACGGTTCATGTTGGGCATGTTGTTTACGAGAGGCGGTACTACAAGAGGACGTCTGTGAAGAGTACAGGCAGGAAAGATTAGTATAGACGAAGTGTATTCAATTGAATGATTAGTCTCTAACATGACAGAAGAGATAAATTTTAGTATCTACAGACTTGAAGCTTTTTGTGTGTTCCTCAAGTCTCTCATCAGGAGTATGATCAGTTTCACCAAAGTATTGGAGAGGATAAATAGAATAAACACCATTAGCATTGAAAACAGGTGAAGAAGTGTGAACAAGGTTACTACGAAGTATATTAGTCTGACGAAAGGCAAGTTCTTATCAAGACGACGAAGGATATTAGTCAGAATTTTAGTTCAGAATAGAAGAGAAGGCAAAGAAGAGTGTTTCATGTGTTGGGAGAAGGTTTAGGATGAAAGAAAATAGTTTTTAAGCGAAAGAACGATTTATAAATTATAGAAATTTCAGAATCAAGAAACTGGGGGTCAGGGCCAAAAGGAAGAGGCGACAGGAACAATTTTCTTAGCAGTAGAATGGTAGTAAATGAACTTAATCTAAGTACCACTGTTCATAGGTTTATGGTAGACAGAAAAGAAGAAGACAACCACACAGCTGTGAACATGTGCATGTAAGAAAGAAGGGAAGAAATTATATTCTAATTAAAGTTTGAAATTATATTATAATTAAAGTGATAAAAGACGCCAGACTGTTGAAAGAGGAGAGGAGAGGCTGGAAAGGACTGCGGTCATGAGGCCAAAAACCAAAAACGTCAGGAACATAGCGTAGCCAGGCAGAGGGACAGGTATCAATGGTACGAAAAACAGATTCATTGTCCTTAATACAGAGATGAGGAATACCCGAAAAAGAGAGGCGAACCCATTCCAACAACGAAATTTTATGAAAAATACTTCCCATTGAAATACATCTTCTCATGACTTCTGGCTACTGAGCTGTATCTCCCTCCTCCGACATGTATCCTGTTCCCTGCTCAAGCTTTCCGTATCCTCACTCCAGCATTCCATTCCCTGCTTACTTGCTCTAGGGTCCTTGGAACTTGGAACTTCCTCATTGAAATAAAAGTTAGTATCAGCTCAGAGTCTGCGCAGCAAAATATTGCTGCCCTTGTCCCCAGATAATTTTTAATAGAAAAGGTTACAGACGAGAACCTTGGGTCCTCCACTTGTGAATCTTCCCAATCTGATTTCTCTCCATTTATGATGACCATCAGTTTCGTGTCATAGATATTATACACTCATACAGATTTCGAACTCTCCTCTAATGTCATGTGAGACCGTCAAAATTCTATTAGAAATCTTCTTATATTATTTTGCAATCTTTTCCGTGGTTCACTTTTTTCAGATTTCTTGGAAAAAATTCATAGTATTTGTGTTAAGTACTGTGTAAAGTACTTTTGTAAAGCAGTGTTTTGAGGTATACCTTGAGGTTACCTTGAGGTGCTTCCGGGGCTTAGCGTCCCCGCGGCCCGGTCGTCGACCAGGCCTCCTGGTTGCTGGACTGATCAACCAGGCTGTTGGACGCGGCTGCTCGCAGCCTGACGTATGAGTCACAGCCTGGTTGATCAGGTATCCTTTGGAGGTGCTTATCCAGTTCTCTCTTGAACACTGTGAGGGGTCGGCCAGTTATGCCCCTTATGTGAAGCGGAAGCGTGTTGAACAGTCTCGGACCTCTGATGCTGATAGAGTTCTCTCTCAGAGTACCTGTTGCACCTCCGCTTTTCAACGGGAGTATTCTGCACATCCTGCCATGTCTTCTGGTCTCATGTGATGTTATTTCTGTGTGCAGGTTTGGGACCAGACCCTCTAACATTTTCCACGTGTAAATTATTATATATCTCTCCCGCCTGCGCTCAAGGGAGTACAGATTTAGGCTCTTTAGTCGGTCCCAATAGTTTAGGTGTTTTACTGAGTGAATTCTAGCCGTATAGGATCTCTGCACGCTCTCCAGGTTGGCAATTTCTCCAGCTTTGAAAGGGGCTGTCATTGTGCAGCAATACTCCACTCTAGAGAGCACAAGCGTTTTGAAAAGTATCATCATCGGTATAGCATCTCTAGTGTGAAAAGTTCTTGTTATCCAACCTGTCATTTTTCTTGCAGTTGTGACGGCTACTTTATTGTGTTCTTTAAAGGTAAGGTCTTCCGACATGAGTACACCCAGATCCTTATCATTGCCTTTTCGTTCTATGTCATGATTTGCCTGAGTTTTGTACGTGGTTTCCGTTTTTATATTTTCATTTTTTCCATAGCGCATGAGCTGGAACTTATCTTCGTTAAACACCACATTATTTTCTGTAGCCCATAAAAAGACCTGATCTACATCTGACTGGAGGTTTGCCGTGTCCTCTATGTTGGCTACTCTCATGAAGATCCTAGTGTCATCTGCAAAGGATGATACAGTGCTATAGGTTGTGTTCTTGTCTATGTCCGATATGAGGATGAGAAAAAGTACTGGAGCAAGCACAGTACCCTGGGGGACTGAGCTCTTCACGGTTGATGGGCTGGATTTTATTTTGTTGACTATTACACATTGGGTTCTGTTGGTCAGGTTATTGTAGATCTATCTGCCTATTTTTCCGGTAATTCCTTTTGAACGCATTTTATGTGCAATAACACCATTGTCACATTTATCAAAAGCTTTTGCGAAATCTGTGTAAATTACATCAGCGTTTTGTTTGTCTTCCATAGCATCTAATGCCATATCCTAGTGGCCCAGCAACTGCGACAGGCAAGAGCGCCCTCTTCTGAAATCGTGTTGTCCGGGGTTATGGAGATGCTGTGATTCCATGTATTTTGTGATGTTACTTCTTAGCACTCTCTCAAATTTTTTTATAATGTGCGATGTTAGTGCTATCGGTCTGTAATTTTTTGCCTCTGCCTTATTTCCTCCTTTTTGAAGTGGTGCTATCTCTGCTGTTTTTAGTATATCAGGAATAACGCCAGTATCTAGGCTTTGTCTCCACAGAATGTGGAGGGCCTGCGATATTGGTTTTTTACAGTTCTTGATGAATATGGAGTTCCAAGAATCCGGGCCTGGTGCAGAGTGCATAGGCATACTGTTAATGGCTTCTTCAAAATCTAGTGGGGATAGGGTGACGTCTGATATATGATTTGATGTTGGTATCATAACCATGAAAAATTCATTTGGGTTATCAATCTTTAGTGCGTTTAATGGCTCACTGAAAACAGAGTCGTACTGCTTCCTCAGTAGCTCGCTCATTTCTTTGTTGTCATCGGTGAAAGTTCCATCTACCTTTCGCAGGGGCCCGATACTAGATGTGGTTTTTTATCTTGATTTTGCATAGGAGAAAAAATATTTCGGATTTCTCTCTATTTCACTGATGGCCTTTTGCTCTCTTTGCCTCTCCTGGGTTTTGTATGATTCTTGTAGCTTGAGTTCAATTGTTTCTATTTCTCTACCTAACCTTCTTCGCCGTTCTTGAGATAAGGTGCGACTCTCAAGTTGTTCTGCGATTCGTTTTCTTCGCCTATATAGGGAACGACGTTCCCGTTCCAATCTGCATCTCATTCTCTTTTTTCTTAGGGGTATGCGGTTTGAACATATTTCTAGTGCTACTGAGCTTATTTTTTCCAGGCACTGGTTCAGGTTTGCATCTTCTAGCTGTTCTTCCCAGTTTATTTCTGTGAAGTCCTGGTTTATTTGCTCCCAGTTTATCTGTTTATTATTGAAGTTGAATTTGCTGAAATCTCCTCCACCGGGAATCTGAACTGGTTTTGAAGTTCTACTCCCCATGGTTGTCATAACTTCAATTAAGTTGTGATCTGAGTAACAGGTATTTGTAATCATTATTTTCCCTGATCAATTCATCATTATTAGTGAAAATGAGGTCCAGCGTGTTCTCCTTCCTAGTTGGTTCTACTATTTGCTGGTTTAAGGCAAACCTGTCGCTCATCCGTAGCAGGTCATTTGCATGTGCCTGTTCATTTAGGCTACTTTCTGGTATTCTTTCTGATATTACTGTATTAGCCAGGTGCTTCCATTTCAGGTGCCGTAGGTTAAAGTCCCCAAGCAGGATGATGTTCGGAGTATTACTTAATTAATTTTATATTATTCAATCTGATTTAGAATTTTATTCGTGACCCGAGTTTGTTTCGTTCTCGGCGGTATAGAAATTGAAAGTAACGTTTCCTTTCACCTAATGACTCGTTTGCAAAGAAGTAAATTGATTCTCAAGAGTTATGCGACAGTTTCAGGGTTGCATCTTTTGGAGGGTCAATAGTTTGATCTTGGGGACTGTGATACAGGCTAAGTATATACGTATACACAGGCTTCCCGTCCCTGACAAAATGTAATAAATTAAATTTGACTGGCATTTAAATATTTATACTATACTAAGAGGTCAGTTTTCTATGTTAATTTTATGAAATTAGTGCTACATACAAAACCATTCAAAATTGTTCTATCATACATAATAGTTATTAATAGGTGACTAGACTCCACCTAACATTCTTAAAAATACTTGAAATTACTTTGTTGGGGAATTGTTTGGTCTCAGCTATTATAATTGTTCAATAATATCTCTGCCAATAAGTACTTGTTTATAAATGTGTTAAATATCTTGTTAATTAGGAAGTTTTTTTCTAAACTGTAAAACAAAATCTAATAGGTTGGTTTGACTATTTTTAATCATTATTTATTATTTTATGTTCTGATTATTTTCAATTACCCAGTCTTTTCAATAAACTATATATCTGACTGATTTTGAATATCTATATAAGAGTACCTTTTGATTAGCCTTTGTTTATGAGGCTATTTTCGTTCGATATATGTATTATATATTCGATTCGTTCGAAATATGTTCTTGATATTATTATTACCTTAAAAAACTCTTCATCTTTAGCTATATATTTAGCTCTAGTTGTTCAAAATTTCTAACGCCTTTATTTTATGTTGCCCACAGGAGAAAAATAAAACTGTAGCTATACTTGTGGTAAAAATCACCTAACAAGAATATATTTATTTATTTAATAATTACTGATTACTTACTTTTTAATTATTTATATTAATGATTTAATTTATAATTAAAGCAGACAGTATATTCATAGCTGTCCTGCCAGGAGCCTCCCTTCACAACTTGGGGGAAGGGGTTATTTAATAACCAAATCTAAATTAATCGTTAAGCATAATATTACTACGTTTGGTTATTCTACTATGCCAAACTCGGTTATCAAAATGAAATATTCCTGCTTCGTTGTTATGTAGAATGTGGCTTGGTAATAAGCGAAGGCCATGTAATCAGGTAAGGTCTCTGAAGAAGGCCATGTAATCAGGTCTAAAAGCCTGATCTCGTGGATCAGGCTTTTATGGTGACGCAAACTCATCGTGTTGCACCAGGAAATATGTTGAAATTTCTCTTACCGTTTAGAATTCACCTGCCAAATATTTGCAGAATAGTAAACTGCAAACAAGATATGAAGATATATCAGGGAATGTATATTGTGAGTAATTAAACCAAGCCTCCCCATTTCGGAGGGGTTTGCATGTTATGGGCATAGTTTGCCATGCCCATAACTGGTCAACCTTAACCTACATTAATGACTACAAATGATCAGAAATAACAGATCACTAGGGTACAGAATACTTCCTTTATGGCAAGCGAAGTTATGCTGATCATACGAGACTCTGGTGTCCTCAGCACTGTAACACGCGGGAAGTTTCTCTGCGAGCTTGTGCAAGAGTGTTGGCATTGCCAAAGCTTGTTTATTAACAGGGAGGGAGAGTCTCCTCTCCCTCCCCGATCGAGTGATGCGTGGAGAGATCTGTTCAAGTTTGTGCCTTTTATAGACAATGAGAGGGAGTCCTTGGTTCTATATATGACTGACTTAAATCCAGTCATGATGTTTTTTTTCTCAAGTTTGTTTCCAGACTGGCAATTTAAAGATTATTGGATATAAACTTTATTGGTAAATATAAATTAGGTGATATGGCAAGATCTCTTACTAATTTCTTTGTATGGTTAATTAAGGTAAATTAATGGTTAGGTGTAATTGGTGTCTGAATTTACGAAAATACTGGAAGGTGGTTAGTAAGTATGTTTTTGTTGGTTCTGTTTGCTATTAAAATATAAATATTCATATTATGTAATTGCAAAGCATATACTAAGTAAATTACACATACAGAAAGGATATTGTTAAAAAATTATGATGCTACATTTTGTCCGGAAAACTTGACTATCAAAAATAGAGGTATGAGTTTTTATCCTGTCATCTCTTTAAATGTGACCAAATTCTAATAAAAATTTTTAACAGTTTAAACGAAGACATATCTTCATTAAACATTAACATTAAATATGACATTCATTATATTCATTGCGTTTCACTTACGAGATGGAGAAGGATGGGAAGCTGCCCTTTCTAGATGTAACAGTCATGGAAAGGAGCGGAGATTTCCACACTGCAGTCTACACTAAGGAAACAAACATAGGAATGTGCCTGAATGCCAACAGTGACTGCCCGGACAGGTACAAGAGGAGAGTTGTTAACGCTTATGTCGACCGTGCCCTCAGCCACAGCTCAGAATGGAAGCAAGTCGACGAAGAACTCTGTAGGGTAAGGCAGGTCCTAGTCAACAACGGCTTCTCCAATGGTTTCGTCGAAGACATCATAAGAAGGAAAGTGAAACGCCATGCAACCTCTGAAGAGACAACTAACACAACACCTATACCCCCTATTAGACTATTTTACAGGAACTTCTTTTCCACAGCTCATAAAACGGAGGAAAGGGTCCTGAAAGATATTGTTAATAGAAACGTTATCCCTACAGACAAAAATCAGAGGATACAACTGACGATTTACTATAAAACCAGAAAAACGGCCAGCCTACTCATGAGAAACTCTCCAGACACAAAACAGAACGCTTTAAAAGAGACTAATGTCGTCTATGCCTTCAAATGCCCACTTGGGGACTGTAAGCTCCAAAAAAACCAGTATATAGGCAAGACAACAACATCTCTTTCTAGGCGTTTAACGATGCATAAGCAACAGGGCTCCATTAAGGAACATATAATCTCTTCCCATAACCAAACCATCGCCAGAGAAATCCTAGTAAACAACACAGAAATCATCGATAGATACAGCGATAGCAGGCGGCTTGACGTTTGCGAGGCACTACACATCAAGAAGTCAACACCAGCAATCAACAGCCAATTATTGCACAACTATATTCTACCCACCTCAAGACTCCGCTCCAATATAGAAGCATCAAGAAATATGGACCAATAGGCTTTCTACAAACACTTCTATTCAATACCCATTGTTTCTGTTCTGTCTTGTGTTGAAACTTTTAATACCCTATTAATATCCCCTCCTGTTCTGTCTTGTGTTAATGCCACATCACCCTTCCCACCTCACTCAAATGTAGATATAAAATCAGAGATACGTTCTAATCAGTTGTGTATTTGTGAAGTCTTTGAAAATGTAATAAGTTTTACGAAAAGCGCCCGTGTCGCGGTCAGACTAGAAATAAAAATGAATTTTGGAGAAGTGATTTTTGATTTACCTCCAACAGTGAAGCGTAATGTACGAAAGATTGAGAAAATTCGTGTTAGAATTATTATCTTACTTTTTCGGTCATATTTAATAATATATATATATATATATATATGTCGTACCTAGTAGCCAGAACTCACTTCTCAGCCTACTATTCAAGGCCCGATTTGCCTAATAAGCCAAGTTTTCCTGAATTAATATATTTACTATAATTTTTTTCTTATGAAATGATAAAGCAACCCTTTTCTCTATGTATGAGGTCAATTTTTTTTTATTGGAGTTAAAATTAACGTAGATATATGACCGAACCTAACCAACCCTACCTAACCTAGCCTAACCTATATTTATAGGTAAGGTTAGGTTAGGTAGCCAAAAAAAGCTAGGTTAGGTTAGGTTAGGTAGGTTAGGTAGACGAAAAAATTAATTCATGAAAACTTGGCTTATTAGGCAAATCGGGCCTTGAATAGTAGGCTGAGAAGTGCGTTCTGGCTATTAGGTACGACATATATATATATATATATATATATATATATATATATATATATATATATATATATATATATATGTCGTACCTAGTAGCCAGAACGCACTTCTCAGCCTACTATGCAAGGCCCGATTTGCCTAATAAGCCAAATTTTCATGAATAAATTGTCTTTCGACAACCTAACCTGCCAAACCTAACCTAACTTTTTCGGCTACCTAACCTAACCTAACCTATAAAGATAGGTTGGGGTTTAGTTAGGTAGGGTTGGTTAGGTTCCGTCATATATCTTCGTTCATTTTAACTCCAATAAAAAAAATTGACCTCACACATAATGAAATAGGTAGCTTTATCATTTCAAAAGAAAAAAATTAGAGAAAATATTAATTTAGGAAAACTTGGCTTATTATTGAAATTGGGCCTTGCAAAATAGGCCGACTACGACGTTCTGGCTACTAGGTACAACATATATATATATATATATATATATATATATATATATATATATATATATATATGTCGTACCTAGTAGCCAGAACGCACTTCTCAGCCTACTATGCAAGGCCCGATTTGCCTATTAAGCCAAGTTTTCCTGAATTAATATATTTTCTCTAATTTTTTTCTTATGAAATGATAAAGCTACCCATTTCATTATGTATGAGGTCAATTTATTTTTATTGCAGTTAAAATTAACGTAGATATATGACCGAACCTAACCAACCCTACCTAACCTAACCTAACCTATCTTTATAGGTTAAGTTAGGTTAGGTAGCCGAAAAAGCTAAGTTAGGTTAGGTTAGGTAGGTTAGGTAGTCGAAAAAACATTAATTCATGAAAACTTGGCTTATTAGGCAAATCGGGCCTTGCATAGTAGGCTGAGAAGTGCGTTCTGGCTACTAGGTACGACATATATATATATATATATATATATATATATATATATATATATATGTCGTACCTAGTAGCCAGAACTCACTTCTCAGCCTACTATTCAAGGCCCGATTTGCCTAATAAGCCAAGTTTTACTGAATTAATATATTTTCTCTAATGTTTTTCTTATGAAATGATAAAGCTACCCATTTCATAATGTATGAGGTCAATTTTTTTTATTGGAGTTAAAATTAATGTAGATATGTGACCGAACCTAACCAACCCTACCTAACCTAACCTAACCTATCTTTATAGGTTAGGTTAGGTTAGGTAGCCGAAAACGTTAGGTTAGGTTAGGTTAGGTAGGTTAGGTAGTCGAAAAAACATTAATTCATGAAAACTAGGCTTATTTGGCAAATCGGGCCTTGCATAGTAGGCTGAGAAGTGCGTTCTGGCTACTAGGTACGACATATATATATATATATATATATATATATATATATATATATATATATATATTTATATATATATATATATATATATATATATATATATATATATATTTATATATATATATATATATATATATATATATATATATATATATATTTATATATATATATATATATATATATATATATATATATATATATATATATATATATATTTATATATTTATATATATATATATATAATTATATATATATATATATATATATAATATATTATTATATATATTATATATATATATATCGTACCTAGTAGCCAGAACGCACTTCTCAGCCTACTATGCAAGGCTCGATTTGCCTAATAAGCCAAGTTTTTATGAATTAACTGTTTTTCGACTACCTAACCTACCTAACCTAACCTAACCTAACTTTTTCGGCTACCTAACCTAACCTAACCTATAAAGATAGGTTAAGTTGGGTTAGGTAGGTTGGTTAGGTTCGGTCATATATCTACGTTAATTTTAACTCAACTTTAAAAAAAAATTCCTCAAACATTATGAAATGGGTAGCTTTATCATTTCATAAGAAAAAAATTAGAGAAAATATATTAATTAAGGAAAACTTGGCTTATTAGGCAAATCAGGCCTTGCATAGTAGGCTGAGAAGTGCGTTCTGGCTACTTGGTACGACATATATATATATATATATATATATATATATATATATATATATATATATATATATATATATTATATATATATATATATATATATATGCAATTGACGATCACAAAACACTGATCATTTTATGCGGAAAATCCACAGAGAAATATGAAAGGAGGTGAACGTTTCGGCTTTGTTAAAGCCTTTGTCAACACCAGACTGACTCATTTATATATTTATATATATATATATATATATATATATATATATATATATATATATATATATATATATATATATATATATATATATATATATAATATATATACATATATATTTATATATACATATAAGAAAAAAATTAGAGAAAATATATTAATTAAGGAAAACTTGGCTTATTAGGCAAATCAGGCCTTGCATAGTAGGCTGAGAAGTGCGTTCTGGCTACTTGGTACGACATATATATATATATATATATATATAAAGGGGATTTTTTATTTGCTGTGCCCAATGCAGCCCTGGGAACTCGCCTCAGTCATGACGCTCTCCGCATTGGAGTTGCCCTTCGCCTTGCCGCCCCCATCCTCACCGAACATAGGTGCATCTGCGGAACTGCGATGGCAGACCAATATGGTCGTCATGGTCTGGTATGTCGTAAATCACAGGGTAAAATTGCAAGACATGAAGAAGTCAACGACATCATCAAGAGGAGCCTCGCCACAGCCCGCTGCCCGGCACAAAGAGAACCACACTTATCCAGACCTAACGACCCTCAGAAGCGCCCTGATGGGGTCACCTTGCTACCTTGGAAGGATGGTAAGCAAGTGGTATGGGACTACACGTGTGCTGCCACACTGGCCAGTACCTACCTCCACTACAGCACACGTGAAAGCGGTGGTGCTGCTTCTTTCAGGGAATCGCAGAAAATTATTAAATACAGAGGTCTAGCACACTGCTACAGCTTTGTTCCGATCGGCTCGGAGACCCTCGGTTCGTGGGGAAAATGTGCATTGAAGTTCCTGAAGGAATTGGGGGACAAATTGATCAGCGCTACAAAAGACCAGAGAGCAAAAAGTTTCTTGTTCCAGCGCCTCAGTGTTGCGATTCAGAGGGGAAATGCCTGTTGCGTCTTGGGCACTAGTCCAACTTCAGAGGAATTCGAAGAAGTGTTTGACTTGCAACAATGATCGAACCCGTCTGTGACATTCATCAATGTTTCCCATTGTTGTGTTTTTCAAGAGATCCATAACCTTTAAGCACCTTTTTGCATTATTATTTTTGTATCAACCCATGTATATCTTGTAACCATCAAATGCATAATAAAGCACAAAAAATATTTAAGGAAGGGGGTGGTAGGAGAAAAGCACACAGAAACTGTATTGGAGGGGATCTAAACATTCCCTCTAATGCGTTATGCGTGGTTTCCTCCGAGGCTATGGGTCCCCCTTCTTCCAGCTAGAGGTGGTACTCCCTTCCTATATATATATATATATATATATATATATATATATATATATATATATATATATATATATAATATATTATTATATATATATATATATTATATATTTATATATATATATATATATATATATATATATATATATATTTGAGGGAATCTAGATTCCCTCAGCTAGTTTTCCTGAAACTAATGGAAACATGAACATGAAACAATGGGTATTGAATAGAAGTGATTGTAGAAAGCCTATTGGTCCATATTTTTTGATGCTTCTATATTGGAGCGGAGTCTTGAGGTGGGTAGAATATAGTTGTGCATTAATTGGCTGTTGATTGCTGGTGTTGACTTCTTGATGTGTAATGCCTCGCAAACGTCAAGCCGCCTGCTATCGCTGTATCTATCGATGATTTCTGTGTTGTTTACTAGGATTTCTCTGGCGATGGTTTGGTTGTGGGAAGAGATTATATGTTTCTTAATGGAGCCCTGTTGCTTATGCATCGTTAAACGCCTTGAAAGAGATGTTGTTGTCTTGCCTATATACTGGGTTTTTTGGAGCTTACAGTCCCCAAGAGGGCATTTGAAGGCATAGACGACGTTAGTCTCTTTTAAAGCGTTCTGTTTTGTGTCTGGAGAGTTTCTCATGAGTAGGCTGGCCGTTTTTCTGGTTTTATAGTAATCGTCAGTTGTATCCTCTGATTTTTGTCTGTAGGGATAACGTTTCTATTAACAATATCTTTCAGGACCCTTTCCTCCGTTTTATGGGCTGTGGAAAAGAAGTTCCTGTAAAATAGTCTAATAGGGGGTATAGGTGTTGTGTTGGTTGTCTCTTCAGAGGTTGCATGGCGTTTCACTTTCCTTCTTATGATGTCTTCGACGAAACCATTGGAGAAGCCGTTGTTGACTAGGACCTGCCTTACCCTACAGAGTTCTTTGTCGACTTGCTTCCATTCTGAGCTGTGGCTGAGAGCACGGTCGACATATGCGTTAACAACACTCCTCTTGTACCTATCTGGGCAGTCGCTTTTGGCATTTAGGCACATTCCTATGTTCGTTTCCTTAGTGTAGACTGCAGTGTGGAAACCTCCGCTCTTTTCCATGACTGTTACATCTAGAAAGGGCAGCTTCCCACCCTTTTACATCTCGTAAGTGAAACGCAGCACGGAACTCTGCTCAAATGCCTCCTTCAACTCCTGCAGATGTCTGACATCAGGTACCTGTGTAAAAATGTCGTCAACATACGTGCAGTATATGGTCGGTTTCATGTTCATGTCGACTAAGACTTTTTGCTCGATGGTACCCATGTAGAAGTTTGCAAACAGGACACCTATGGGAGAACCCATGGCGACCCCATCTACTTGCTTATACATGTGCCCATCCGGGCTCAAGAAGGGTGCCTCTTTAGTACAAGCTTGGAGTAGTTTCCTTAGGATATTTTCTGGTATGTCAAGAGGAGTACAGGCTGGATCACGATACACTCTGTCGGCTATCATCCCCATTTTCTCGTCCACTGGTACGTTAGTGAACAGGGATTCTACGTCCAACGAGGCTCTTATTCCTGTGGCCCGTGTGCCCCACAGTAAGTCAACAAATTCCTTTGGCGACTTCAGGCTGAAGGCGCAAGGGACATAAGGAGTCAGCAGGCCGTTGAGTCACTTCCCCAGTCTGTACGTGGGTGTGGGTATCTGCTAATGATTGGCCGAAGTGGGTTTCCAGGCCTGTGTGTCGTGACATTTCCATACGCATATCCAAGTTTATATTCCCCAATGATCTTTGGCAGGTGGAGTCCGGATTTCTTGGCGTTCACAGTTTCGATCAGTTTGTTGACCTTTGCTTTCAATTCGGCTGTAGTGTCCTTCGTTACCCTTTGGAATTTGGTTTGGTCAGAGAGTATGAGGTTCATTTTCACCAGATATTCGTCTTTTTTAAGAATGACATATATTGGCGACTTGTCACCTCTCCTGACAACTATATCCTTGTTCTCACGAAGCCTTTTAGCTGCCGCTTTGAGCTCGGGGGACAGTATGGTGCTTCTGTAATTGCTACTATATATGTCGTACCTAGTAGCCAGAACGCACTTTTTGGCCTACTATGCAAGGCCCGATTTGCCTAATAAGTCAAGTTTTCCTGAATTAATATATTTTCTCTAATTTTTCTCTCATGAAATGATAAATCTACCCATTTCATTATGTATGAGGTCAATTTTTTTTTATTGGAGTTAAAATTATCGTAAATATATGACCGAACCTAACCAACCCTACCTAACCTATCCTAACCTATCTTTATAGGTTAGGTTAGGTTAGGTAGCCAAAAAAGATAGGTTAGGTTAGGTTAGGTAGGTTAGGTAGTCGAAAAACAATTAATTCTTTTTTTTTTTTTGAGATATATACAAGAGTTGTTACATTCTTGTACAGCCACTAGTGCGCGTAGCGTTTCGGGCAAGTCCTTAATCCTACGGTCCCTGGAATACGATCCCCTGCCGCGAAGAATCGTTTTTTCATCCAAGTACATATTTTACTGTTGCGTTAAACAGAGGCTACAGTTAAGGAATTGCGCCCAGTAAATCCTCCCCGGCCAGGATACGAACCCATGACATAGCGCTCGCGGAACGCCAGGCGAGTGTCTTACCACTACACCACGGAGACTGGTTAATGATCTTGATGAGGTTAATTCATGAAAACGTGGCTTATTAGGCAAATTGGGCCTTGCATAGTAGGCTGAGAAGTGCGTTCTGGCTACTAGGTACAATATATGTTGTTTATATA
>NC_091177.1:33743448-33774469 GCF_040958095.1 Procambarus clarkii
TTAGGTTAGGTTAGGTAGCCGAAAAAGTTAGGTTAGGTTAGGTTAGGTAGGTTAGGTAGTCGAAAAACAGTTAATTCATAAAAACTTGGCTTATTAGGCAAATCGAGCCTTGCATAGTAGGCTGAGAAGTGCGTTCTGGCTACTAGGTACGATATATATATATATATATATATATATATATATATATATATATATATATATATATATATATATATATATATATATATATAAATATATATATATATATATATATATATATATATATATATATATATATATATATATATAAATATATATATATATATATATATATATATATATATATATATATATAAATATATATATATATATATATATATATATATATATATATATAAATATATATATATATATATATATATATATATATATATATATATATATATGTCGTACCTAGTAGCCAGAACGCACTTCTCAGCCTACTATGCAAGGCCCGATTTGCCAAATAAGCCTAGTTTTCATGAATTAATGTTTTTTCGACTACCTAACCTACCTAACCTAACCTAACCTAACGTTTTCGGCTACCTAACCTAACCTAACCTATAAAGATAGGTTAGGTTAGGTTAGGTAGGGTTGGTTAGGTTCGGTCACATATCTACATTAATTTTAACTCCAATAAAAAAAATTGACCTCATACATTATGAAATGGGTAGCTTTATCATTTCATAAGAAAAACATTAGAGAAAATATATTAATTCAGTAAAACTTGGCTTATTAGGCAAATCGGGCCTTGAATAGTAGGCTGAGAAGTGAGTTCTGGCTACTAGGTACGACATATATATATATATATATATATATATATATATATATATATATATATGTCGTACCTAATAGCCAGAACGCACTTCTCAGCCTACTATGCAAGGCCCGATTTTGCCTATAAGCCAAGTGTTTCATGAATTAATGTTTTTTCGACTACCTAACCTACCTAACCTAACCTAACCTAGCTTTTTTCGGCTACCTAACCTAACCTTAACCTATAAAGATAGGTTAGGTTAGGTTAGGTAGGGTTGGTTAGGTTCGGTCATATATCTACGTTAATTTTAACTGCAATAAAAATAAATTGACCTCATACATAATGAAATGGGTAGCTTTATCATTTCATAAGAAAAAAATTAGAGAAAATATATTAATTCAGGAAAACTTGGCTTAATAGGCAAATCGGGGCCTTGCATAGTAGCGCTGAGAAGTGCGTTCTGGCTACTAGGTACGACATATATATATATATATATATATATTAATATATATATATATATATATATATATGTTTGTACCTAGTAGCCAGAACGTCGTAGTCGGCCTATTTGTGCAAAGGCCCAATTTTCATAATAAGCCAAGTTTTCCTAAATTAATATATTTTCTCTAATTTTTTTCTTTTGAAAATGATAAAGCTACCTATTTCATTATGTGTGAGGTCAATTTTTTTATTGGAGTTAAAATGAACGAAGATATATGACGAACCTAACCAACCCTTACCTAACTAAACCCCAACTATCTTTATAGGTAGGTTGAGGTTAGGTAGCCCAAAAAAGTTAGGTTAGGTTTGGCAGGTTAGGTTGTCGAAAGACAATTTATTCATGAAAATTGGCTTATTAGGCAAATCGGGCCTTGCATAGTAGGCTGAGAAGTGCGTTCTGGCTACTAGGTACGACATATATATATATATATATATAATATATATATATATATATATATATATATATAATATATATATATATATATATATGTCGTACCTAATAGCCAGAACGCACTTCTCAGCCTACTATTCAAGGCCCGATTTGCCTAATAAGCCAAGTTTCATGAATTAATGTTTTTTCGTCTACCTAACCTACCTAACCTAACCTAACCTAGCTTTTTTGGCTACCTAAACCTAACCTTACCTATAAAGATAGGTTAGGCTAGGTTAGGTAGGGTTGGTTAGGTTCGGTCATATATCTACGTTAATTTTAACTCCAATAAAAAAAAATTGACCTCATACATAGAGAAAGGGTTGCTTTATCATTTCATAAGAAAAAAATTATAGTAAATATATTATTCAGGAAAACTTGGCTTATTAGGCAAATCGGGCCTTGAATAGTAGGCTGAGAAGTGAGTTCTGGCTACTAGGTACGACATATATATATATATATATATATATTATTAAATATGACCGAAAAAGTAAGATTAATAATTCTAACACGAATTTTCTCAATCTTTCGTACATTACGCTTCACTGTTGGAGGTAAATCAAAAATCACTTCTCCAAAATTCATTTTTATTTCTAGTCTGACGCGACACGGGCGCTTTTCGTAAAACTTATTACATTTTCAAAGACTTCACAAATACACAACTGATTAGAACGTATCTCTGATTTTATATCTACATTTGAGTGAGGTGGTAAGGGTGATGTGGCATTAACACAAGACAGAACAGGAGGGGATATTAATAGGGTATTAAAAGTATCAACACAAGACAGAACAGAAACAATGGGTATTGAATAGAAGTGTTTGTAGAAAGCCTATTGGTCCATATTTCTTGATGCTTCTATATTGGAGCGGAGTCTTGAGGTGGGTAGAATATAGTTGTGCAATAATTGGCTGTTGATTGCTGGTGTTTGACTTCTTGATGTGTAGTGCCTCGCAAACGTCAAGCCGCCTGCTATCGCTGTATCTATCGATGATTTCTGTGTTGTTTACTAGGATTTCTCTGGCGATGGTTTGGTTATGGGAAGAGATTATATGTTCCTTAATGGAGCCCTGTTGCTTATGCATCGTTAAACGCCTAGAAAGAGATGTTGTTGTCTTGCCTATATACTGGGTTTTTTGGAGCTTACAGTCCCCAAGTGGGCATTTGAAGGCATAGACGACATTAGTCCTCTTTTAAAGCGTTCTGTTTGTGTCTGGAGAGTTTCTCATGAGTAGGCTGGCCGTTTTTCTGGTTTTATAGTAAATCGTCAGTTGTATCCTCTGATTTTTGTCTGTAGGGAATAACGTTTCTATTAACAATATCTTTCAGGACCCTTTCCTCCGTTTATGAGCTGTGGAAAAGAAGTTCCTGTAAAATAGTCTAATAGGGGGTATAGGTGTTGTGTTAGTTGTCTCTTCAGAGGTTGCATGGCGTTTCACTTTCCTTCTTATGATGTCTTCGACGAAACCATTGGAGAAGCCGTTGTTGACTAGGACCTGCCTTACCCTACAGAGTTCTTCGTCGACTTGCTTCCATTCTGAGCTGTGGCTGAGGGCACGGTCGACATAAGCGTTAACAACTCTCCTCTTGTACCTGTCCGGGCAGTCACTGTTGGCATTCAGGCACATTCCTATGTTTGTTTCCTTAGTGTAGACTGCAGTGTGGAAATCTCCGCTCCTTTCCATGACTGTTACATCTAGAAAGGGCAGCTTCCCATCCTTCTCCATCTCGTAAGTGAAACGCAATGAATATAATGAATGTCATATTTAATGTTAATGTTTAATGAAGATATGTCTTCGTTTAAACTGTTAAAAATTTTTATTAGAATTTGGTCACATTTAAAGAGATGACAGGATAAAAACTCATACCTCTATTTTTGATAGTCAAGTTTTCCGGACAAAATGTAGCATCATAATTTTTTAACAATATCCTTTCTGTATGTGTAATTTACTTAGTATATGCTTTGCAATTACATAATATGAATATTTATATTTTAATAGCAAACAGAACCAACAAAAACATACTTACTAACCACCTTCCAGTATTTTCGTAAATTCAGACACCAATTACACCTAACCATTAATTTACCTTAATTAACCATACAAAGAAATTAGTAAGAGATCTTGCCATATCACCTAATTTATATTTACCAATAAAGTTTATATCCAATAATCTTTAAATTGCCAGTCTGGAAACAAACTTGAGAAAAAAAACATCATGACTGGATTTAAGTCAGTCATATATAGAACCAAGGACTCCCTCTCATTGTCTATAAAAGGCACAAACTTGAACAGATCTCTCCACGCATCACTCGATCGGGGAGGGAGAGGAGACTCTCCCTCCCTGTTAATAAACAAGCTTTGGCAATGCCAACACTCTTGCACAAGCTCGCAGAGAAACTTCCCGCGTGTTACAGTGCTGAGGACACCAGAGTCTCGTATGATCAGCATAACTTCGCTTGCCATAAAGGAAGTATTCTGTACCCTAGTGATCTGTTATTTCTGATCATTTGTAGTCATTAATGTAGGTTAAGGTTGACCAGTTATGGGCATGGCAAACTATGCCCATAACATGCAAACCCCTCCGAAATGGGGAGGCTTGGTTTAATTACTCACAATATACATTCCCTGATATATCTTCATATCTTGTTTGCAGTTTACTATTCTGCAAATATTTGGCAGGTGAATTCTAAACGGTAAGAGAAATTTCAACATATTTCCTGGTGCAACACGATGAGTTTGCGTCACCATAAAAGCCTGATCCACGAGATCAGGCTTTTAGACCTGATTACATGGCCTTCTTCAGAGACCTTACCTGATTACATGGCCTTCGCTTATTACCAAGCCACATTCTACATAACAACGAAGCAGGAATATTTCATTTTGATAACCGAGTTTGGCATAGTAGAATAACCAAACGTAGTAATATTATGCTTAACGATTAATTTAGATTTGGTTATTAAATAACCCCTTCCCCCAAGTTGTGAAGGGAGGCTCCTGGCAGGACAGCTATGAATATACTGTCTGCTTTAATTATAAATTAAATCATTAATATAAATAATTAAAAAGTAAGTAATCAGTAATTATTAAATAAATAAATATATTCTTGTTAGGTGATTTTTACCACAAGTATAGCTACAGTTTTATTTTTCTCCTGTGGGCAACATAAAATAAAGGCGTTAGAAATTTTGAACAACTAGAGCTAAATATATAGCTAAAGATGAAGAGTTTTTTAAGGTAATAATAATATCAAGAACATATTTCGAACGAATCGAATATATAATACATATATCGAACGAAAATAGCCTCATAAACAAAGGCTAATCAAAAGGTACTCTTATATAGATATTCAAAATCAGTCAGATATATAGTTTATTGAAAAGACTGGGTAATTGAAAATAATCAGAACATAAAATAATAAATAATGATTAAAAATAGTCAAACCAACCTATTAGATTTTGTTTTACAGTTTAGAAAAAAACTTCCTAATTAACAAGATATTTAACACATTTATAAACAAGTACTTATTGGCAGAGATATTATTGAACAATTATAATAGCTGAGACCAAACAATTCCCCAACAAAGTAATTTCAAGTATTTTTAAGAATGTTAGGTGGAGTCTAGTCACCTATTAATAACTATTATGTATGATAGAACAATTTTGAATGGTTTTGTATGTAGCACTAATTTCATAAAATTAACATAGAAAACTGACCTCTTAGTATAGTATAAATATTTAAATGCCAGTCAAATTTAATTTATTACATTTTGTCAGGGACGGGAAGCCTGTGTATACGTATATACTTAGCCTGTATCACAGTCCCCAAGATCAAACTATTGACCCTCCAAAAGATGCAACCCTGAAACTGTCGCATAACTCTTGAGAATCAATTTACTTCTTTGCAAACGAGTCATTAGGTGAAAGGAAACGTTACTTTCAATTTCTATACCGCCGAGAACGAAACAAACTCGGGTCACGAATAAAATTCTAAATCAGATTGAATAATATAAAATTAATTAAGTAATACTCCGAACATCATCCTGCTTGGGGACTTTAACCTACGGCACCTGAAATGGAAGCACCTGGCTAATACAGTAATATCAGAAAGAATACCAGAAAGTAGCCTAAATGAACAGGCACATGCAAATGACCTGCTACGGATGAGCGACAGGTTTGCCTTAAACCAGCAAATAGTAGAACCAACTAGGAAGGAGAACACGCTGGACCTCATTTTCACTAATAATGATGAATTGATCAGGGAAAATAATGATTACAAATACCTGTTACTCAGATCACAACTTAATTGAAGTTATGACAACCATGGGGAGTAGAACTTCAAAACCAGTTCAGATTCCCGGTGGAGGAGATTTCAGCAAATTCAACTTCAATAATAAACAGATAAACTGGGAGCAAATAAACCAGGACTTCACAGAAATAAACTGGGAAGAACAGCTAGAAGATGCAAACCTGAACCAGTGCCTGGAAAAAATAAGCTCAGTAGCACTAGAAATATGTTCAAACCGCATACCCCTAAGAAAAAAGAGAATGAGATGCAGATTGGAACGGGAACGTCGTTCCCTATATAGGCGAAGAAAACGAATCGCAGAACAACTTGAGAGTCGCACCTTATCTCAAGAACGGCGAAGAAGGTTAGGTAGAGAAATAGAAACAATTGAACTCAAGCTACAAGAATCATACAAAACCCAGGAGAGGCAAAGAGAGCAAAAGGCCATCAGTGAAATAGAGAGAAATCCGAAATATTTTTTCTCCTATGCAAAATCAAGATAAAAAACCACATCTAGTATCGGGCCCCTGCGAAAGGTAGATGGAACTTTCACCGATGACAACAAAGAAATGAGCGAGCTACTGAGGAAGCAGTACGACTCTGTTTTCAGTGAGCCATTAAACGCACTAAAGATTGATAACCCAAATGAATTTTTCATGGTTATGATACCAACATCAAATCATATATCAGACGTCACCCTATCCCCACTAGATTTTGAAGAAGCCATTAACAGTATGCCTATGCACTCTGCACCAGGCCCGGATTCTTGGAACTCCATATTCATCAAGAACTGTAAAAAACCAATATCGCAGGCCCTCCACATTCTGTGGAGACAAAGCCTAGATACTGGCGTTATTCCTGATATACTAAAAACAGCAGAGATAGCACCACTTCAAAAAGGAGGAAATAAGGCAGAGGCAAAAAATTACAGACCGATAGCACTAACATCGCACATTATAAAAAAATTTGAGAGAGTGCTAAGAAGTAACATCACAAAATACATGGAATCACAGCATCTCCATAACCCCGGACAACACGATTTCAGAAGAGGGCGCTCTTGCCTGTCGCAGTTGCTGGGCCACTAGGATATGGCATTAGATGCTATGGAAGACAAACAAAACGCTGATGTAATTTACACAGATTTCGCAAAAGCTTTTGATAAATGTGACAATGGTGTTATTGCACATAAAATGCGTTCAAAAGGAATTACCGGAAAAATAGGCAGATAGATCTACAATAACCTGACCAACAGAACCCAATGTGTAATAGTCAACAAAATAAAATCCAGCCCATCAACCGTGAAGAGCTCAGTCCCCCAGGGTACTGTGCTTGCTCCAGTACTTTTTCTCATCCTCATATCGGACATAGACAAGAACACAACCTATAGCACTGTATCATCCTTTGCAGATGACACTAGGATCTTCATGAGAGTAGCCAACATAGAGGACACGGCAAACCTCCAGTCAGATGTAGATCAGGTCTTTTTATGGGCTACAGAAAATAATGTGGTGTTTAACGAAGATAAGTTCCAGCTCATGCGCTATGGAAAAAATGAAAATATAAAAACGGAAACCACGTACAAAACTCAGGCAAATCATGACATAGAACGAAAAGGCAATGATAAGGATCTGGGTGTACTCATGTCGGAAGACCTTACCTTTAAAGAACACAATAAAGTAGCCGTCACAACTGCAAGAAAAATGACAGGTTGGATAACAAGAACTTTTCACACTAGAGATGCTATACCGATGATGATACTTTTCAAAACGCTTGTGCTCTCTAGAGTGGAGTATTGCTGCACAATGACAGCCCCTTTCAAAGCTGGAGAAATTGCCAACCTGGAGAGCGTGCAGAGATCCTATACGGCTAGAATTCACTCAGTAAAACACCTAAACTATTGGGACCGACTAAAGAGCCTAAATCTGTACTCCCTTGAGCGCAGGCGGGAGAGATATATAATAATTTACACGTGGAAAATGTTAGAGGGTCTGGTCCCAAACCTGCACACAGAAATAACATCACATGAGACCAGAAGACATGGCAGGATGTGCAGAATACTCCCGTTGAAAAGCGGAGGTGCAACAGGTACTCTGAGAGAGAACTCTATCAGCATCAGAGGTCCGAGACTGTTCAACACGCTTCCGCTTCACATAAGGGGCATAACTGGCCGACCCCTCACAGTGTTCAAGAGAGAACTGGATAAGCACCTCCAAAGGATACCTGATCAACCAGGCTGTGACTCATACGTCAGGCTGCGAGCAGCCGCGTCCAACAGCCTGGTTGATCAGTCCAGCAACCAGGAGGCCTGGTCGACGACCGGGCCGCGGGGACGCTAAGCCCCGGAAGCACCTCAAGGTAACCTCAAGGTATACCTCAAAACACTGCTTTACAAAAGTACTTTACACAGTACTTAACACAAATACTATGAATTTTTTCCAAGAAATCTGAAAAAAGTGAACCACGGAAAAGATTGCAAAATAATATAAGAAGATTTCTAATAGAATTTTGACGGTCTCACATGACATTAGAGGAGAGTTCGAAATCTGTATGAGTGTATAATATCTATGACACGAAACTGATGGTCATCATAAATGGAGAGAAATCAGATTGGGAAGATTCACAAGTGGAGGACCCAAGGTTCTCGTCTGTAACCTTTTCTATTAAAAATTATCTGGGGACAAGGGCAGCAATATTTTGCTGCGCAGACTCTGAGCTGATACTAACTTTTATTTCAATGAGGAAGTTCCAAGTTCCAAGGACCCTAGAGCAAGTAAGCAGGGAATGGAATGCTGGAGTGAGGATACGGAAAGCTTGAGCAGGGAACAGGATACATGTCGGAGGAGGGAGATACAGCTCAGTAGCCAGAAGTCATGAGAAGATGTATTTCAATGGGAAGTATTTTTCATAAAATTTCGTTGTTGGAATGGGTTCGCCTCTCTTTTTCGGGTATTCCTCATCTCTGTATTAAGGACAATGAATCTGTTTTTCGTACCATTGATACCTGTCCCTCTGCCTGGCTACGCTATGTTCCTGACGTTTTTGGTTTTTGGCCTCATGACCGCAGTCCTTTCCAGCCTCTCCTCTCCTCTTTCAACAGTCTGGCGTCTTTTATCACTTTAATTATAATATAATTTCAAACTTTAATTAGAATATAATTTCTTCCCTTCTTTCTTACATGCACATGTTCACAGCTGTGTGGTTGTCTTCTTCTTTTCTGTCTACCATAAACCTATGAACAGTGGTACTTAGATTAAGTTCATTTACTACCATTCTACTGCTAAGAAAATTGTTCCTGTCGCCTCTTCCTTTTGGCCCTGACCCCCAGTTTCTTGATTCTGAAATTTCTATAATTTATAAATCGTTCTTTCGCTTAAAAACTATTTTCTTTCATCCTAAACCTTCTCCCAACACATGAAACACTCTTCTTTGCCTTCTCTTCTATTCTGAACTAAAATTCTGACTAATATCCTTCGTCGTCTTGATAAGAACTTGCCTTTCGTCAGACTAATATACTTCGTAGTAACCTTGTTCACACTTCTTCACCTGTTTTCAATGCTAATGGTGTTTATTCTATTTATCCTCTCCAATACTTTGGTGAAACTGATCATACTCCTGATGAGAGACTTGAGGAACACACAAAAAGCTTCAAGTCTGTAGATACTAAAATTTATCTCTTCTGTCATGTTAGAGACTAATCATTCAATTGAATACACTTCGTCTATACTAATCTTTCCTGCCTGTACTCTTCACAGACGTCCTCTTGTAGTACCGCCTCTCGTAAACAACATGCCCAACATGAACCGTAATCCTGGCATTATGTAGTTGACTCTTGCCTACTTGAATATATATAGTCAAATACTACAACCTTAACACATATGATCACACTTAGGCTTAGCTATTATGTACACTCTTTTTCTTTCTCTTCTGTTGTTCTTTCTTTTATTTCTATTTCAGCATTTTCTATTCACCAGCAGAGAAAATCCGTTTTAATCAGTTTTTTTCATTACTTAGCAATTTCAATGGATGAAGACACTGTCATTTGTTATGTTGATGATATATGTTTACAGGCTGCCCCCGAGCCTAGAATGCAAGTTCTGCTCGACGCTTTTGCTACTAGACCGGAGGAATGTGGCCTCCTTATCTCTGTACAGACAACTCGTACCCTCATTCCATGTGGTATTCCACCACCCAATTATCATATAGATGAGCGAGCACTTGAGAACTGCGAGTCTTACAGATACCTTGGTGTCCGCATTAACGACCCTGGGTACTTTTCTTCTCTCAAGAGGAGACTGTGGGAGAGATTAAAGCTCTTGCGGGTCCTTGTTGGTGTCAGTCATGGAATTAACGTGAGACTTGCTAGAATGTTTTATGTATTATTTATACGCTCTGTGATTGACAACAATGCTCTACATCTCACACTGTATACTGACAAACAACAGAAATCTCTTGAAACCTTGCAAAATGAAGCTATGTGTCTCATCCTTGGGGTTCCAAAGTCCACGAGAATAGTTAATATGAGAGCAGAGTTAAAATTACCTACCATAAGTGAGATAATTTTGTCTATTAGCACAGTTTTCGGCGTAAAGGCATTGAGTAGATCTAGACAACACATGAAGTTTGAAGCTAAACTTTTTAATATGTTGCACTCACCTGAGGTCTATAGAAGAAGAACGAAATCTGATTATGTATTTTGGTTCTACAAGGTAGCCAACGCCATCAAAATATTAAATATGTACCCAACTCAATTAATGATTAATCAAACAATTACTCCATGGGATAACTGGGATCTATCAGTTGATTTTGTAAATGCGCCCAAGAAAGATAGTGTGCACTGTAAATTATTAAAACAGTTAACACTGAAAAGCATCACTGAAAGAACTCAGAGTATGGGTAACGATGTGCATCAGTGCTATACCGACGGCCCTGTAGAAGAAGGTGGACGATGTACCGGATGTGCATGCAATATATTTGAACAATCTTCTCTCGTACATACAGCAATGAAGCGCGTCAATGACTGGGCAAGTACAACTCAAACCGAACTTGCAGGCATATACCTTGCCACTGAATTTTTAAAAGACAAAGGCAGTGGACTTATATACTGTGACTCGCAGAGTGCACTCCTGGCATTGAACGCACATAGTAGTGACACCCAGAAAATAGTCAGCGATGTTCGAATGAATGTTTTAGCTGCTAAAGAAAACAGATTTGAAATTAAATTCATATAGATACCATCACATGTTGGCATCTCAAGGCATGACACTGTTGATATGCTTGCTAAGTCAGCCTGCAGAAAACCAGTGGTAGAAATTGATATGGGTGTTTCATTAGCAGTGACAAAGAGAATACTTAAACAAATATATAATGAAGATCTCACCGACCTAACAAATTCACAAAGACCGAAAAGATGTAGCATTAAATATTATGATAGATATCGTGAGGAGACATTCACATTTGGGACTAATAGAAAAAGAACCCGGCAATGTGATGTTATAGTGGCCAGAATACGCCTGGGATATACACGTATCTGGCAGCTTTCTCAAAACCCAAATGTCAAGTACACAATGTGTGAACTTTGTGAAAGAGAAAACATGCACTCTCTTGAACATTATATTGTAGAATGTCCCATATTGATTGACTGACTTTCGCCCTCCTGGGCTAAGGTATGCTGAACTGTGTAATTACTATATGAGTACTGGAACACTTGATGATATATTGGACTTGTACCCAAGATTAACCATGTAATGTATCAATTATACAATGTATGTATGTGATGTAACTATATAACCTGATCTTGTAAAAGCACCTTAATCACCTTCAGTGATTAAGTGCTTAATTGCACACTAGTTTCTCTATCAGGTATCTCACTCTGTCAGAGTAAAAGAGACATATGTATGTGAATGCGTGTGTGTGTGCATATATGTATGTGTACGTATATGTGTGTGTGTATGTATTTGTATGTGTATAAAGTATATATGGAATCTGATCAGAATTACATTTCACCTTTGTAAATGCACATTAATGACTCTATGTAAAAGACACATCGAACACTTTATGTAGGGCATACGTAAATCTGTGAATCTATGTATTTACGTATGTAGGTTAGCTTAGCATTTTAAAAGCACCGAACCACCTTCTGTGGTTGATTGTTCAATAAACCCTTGAACTATATGTTTAATACATCTCTGACCCTATCCACGGAGGACAGAAGAAAATGTATATATGCTGGTTAACATTGTAAAAGTGTGGCCACGTCTGTGGTAGAAAATAATAATAATAATAATAAAAATGGTAGGCTTTTTGTTTTCTCGCCTTTCACGTCGCATTTTTTTCCTTAGGGATTATTGGAATTTTTTTCCAGTTTCCTTTCATATGATGGTAAAAGAAGAATTTTTTTTATATTATCCCCTAACAAGCTCTGTCTCGTCCATGGTTTTAATAATTTAAATTAAGTGACACTATTACAATCAAAACCCACCAGCATCACTAGCCCTAGAGTTAACCAAAAGTGTGGCATATATGGAAAATACAAAGTAAGAGATGTCCCTTGGAGATAATAAACACTGCCCTATCATACTAGAGTTCAAAATCAAATGAAATCAAAGTTGTATTCATCAACTAGTTTTGCATTTATATTTGGAAAAGATTAATTAAAAATTACAGTAAAACTAATTTAAGTGAATGACGATTTGCGTGTGTGTGTGTACTCACTTATTTGTGCTTGCGGGGGTTGAGCTCTTGCTCTTTGGTCCCACCTCTCAACTGTCAATCAACTGGTTTACAGGTTCCCGAGCCTACTAGGCTCTATCATATCTACACTTGTAACTGTGTATGAATCTGCCTCCACCACATCACTTCCTAATGCATTCCATTTGTCAACCACTCTGGCACTGAAAAAGTTCTTTCTAATATCTCTGTGGCTCATTTGGGCATTCAGTTTTCACCTGTACCACCTGGTGCGTGTGCCCCCTTGTGTTAAATAGTCTTTCTTTATCTACCCTATCAATTCCTATGGGAATCTTGTATGTGGTGATCATGTCCCCCCTAACTCTACTGTCTTCCAGCGACGTGAGGTTTAATTCCCGTAGTCTCTCCTCGTAGCTCATAACTCTCAGCTCGGGTATTAGTCTGGTGGGAAACTTTTGAACCTTTTCCAGTTTAGTCTTATGCTTGACTAGATATGGACTCCGTGCTGAAGCTGCATACTGCAGGATTGCTATGACATATGTGGTATACAACGTTCTGAATGATTCCTTGCACAAGTGTCTAAATGTCGTTCTTATGTTGGCCAGCCTGACATATGCTGCTGATGTTATCCTCTTCATATGTGCTTCAGGAAACAGGTCTGGCATGATATCAACCCCTAAGTATTTCTCTCTCTCTGACTCTTGAAGAGTTTCATCTGCCAAATGATACATTGTAACTGGCCTCCTGCTCCCTACACTTATCATCATTACATTACATTTGCTTGGGTTAAACTCTAACAACCATTAGTTCGATCATTCCTTCAGTGTGTCTAGATCTTCTTCAAACCTCAAGCAGCCCTCCTCTGTCGTTATCATTCTAATAATTTTTGCATCGTCAGCAAACATTGAGAGAAATGGGTCAATTCCCTCTGGGAGATCATTTACGTATATCAGAAAAAGGATAGGACAGAGTACAGATCCATGTGGACTCCACTGTTGACATCACGCTATTCTGAGGTCTCAACCCTCACTGTAACTCTCTGTTTCCTTTTTCTTAGGTACTCCATTATCCACTGGATCTCCATACCCAGTTACTCCTGCCTGTCTCTCCAGCATATGCACCATCCTCTTCTGGGGTACTGTGTCAAAGGCTTTCCGACAATCCAAGAAAATGCAATCCACCCAGCCTTCTCTTTCTTGCCTAATCTTTGTCACCTGGTCGTAGAATTCTATTAAGCCTGTCAGGCAAGATTTACCTTCCCTGAACCCATATTGATGGGTTGTCATGACGTTCCTTCTCTCCAGATGTGTTACTAGGTTTTTTTTCCACACGATCTTCTCCATCACCTTGCATGGTATATAAGTCAAAGACACTGGCCTGTAATTCAGTGCCTCTTGTCTGCCACCCTTTTTTGTATACTGGGACTACATTAGCTGTCTTCCATATTTCTGGTAGGTCTCATGTTTCCATTGATCTACTATACACTATGGAGAGTCGCAAGCAAAAGTGCCTCTGCACACTCTTTCAGTACCCAGGGTGAGATCCCGTCTGGACCAACAGCCTTTCTCACATCCGGATCCAACAGGTGTCTCTTGACCTCATATCTCGTAATTTCAAACCCTTCCAAGGCCATCTGGTATACTGTGCCCTCTCCAAATGCAGAGACCTCTCCCTGTTCTATTGTGAAGATTTCCTGGAACCTTTTGTTGAGTTCTTCACACACCTCTTTGTCATTCTCTGTATACCTGTCCTCGTCTGTTCTAAATTTCATTACCTGTTCTTTCACTTTTGTTTTCCTCCTGATGTGACTGTGGAGTAGCTTTGATTCGGTCTTGGCTTTGTTTGCAATATAATTTTCAAAATTTTTCTCTGCCTCTTTTCTCACAATAACATACTCATTCCTGGTTCTCTGGCATCTCTCTCTGCTTTCAGGTGTTCTGTTATTTCGGAAGTTCCTCCACGACCTTTTGTTGAGTTCCTTTGCTTCCATATATGCTCTATTAAACCGTGGATTTTTCTTTTGCTTCTTGGATTTTTCCTTTTGGGCCGGGATAAATCTGTTTACTGCCTCTTGACACTTTTGGGTGACATAGTCCATCATATCTTGTACAGACTTAACTCTGAGGTCTGTGTCCCATGGTATATTCCTTAGGAAACTTTTCATCTCATAATTCCCCTTTCCGGATGGCAGCCATTTGTTTCCTAGTTTTTGGGGGGAAGAGATAAATCCTAGCTCTACCAGGTACTCAAAGCTCAATTCACTGTGATCACTCATTCCCAAGGGTGCTTCCAATTTAACTTCCCTTAAATCCCACTCATGTAGGGTAAATATCAGATCAAACATGACTGGTTCATCTTCACCTCTCAATCTTGTTGGTTCCTTGATGTGTTGGCTTAGAAAGTTTCTTGTTGCCACATCTAGCGGCTTAGCTCTTCATGTATCTGGTCCTCCATGTGGGTCTCTGTTCTCCCAATCTATCTTCCTGTGGTTGAAGTCTCACCAGGATTAGTAGTTTAGATCCATTCCTGCTAGCGACAGAAGCTGCACTTTCTATAATGTTTATGGTGGCCATATTGTTTCTATCATATTCCTGTCTGGGTCTTCTGTTATTTGGTGGTGGATTATATATGACTACGACTATAGTATTTTTGTCCTGTAGTTGCTATGGTACCTGTTATGTAGTCACTGAAACCGTCACAGCCCTGAATAACCATCTCCCCAAAACCCCAGCCTTTTCTTACCAGCAGAGTACACCCCCCACCTCCTCTTCCTTATCTCTCTTTCCTCACAATATGTTTACAGTAGTCCTGTAGAAATACTGCATTTGTTATGGGATTTACTCAGCTTTGTTTCTGTGAGTCCTATTATATTTGGGTTTTCTTCTAGTACTCATTCTCGAAGTTCATTTATTGTATTTGTATTTCCATCTGTGTCAGTGTACATTGCCTTGAGACTCACTTCCTTCTGTCTCTTCTCGTGTCCCCTTCTTGGGGAGCGTTCTGCTGATGGGGGACGTTGTTCCATAAGTGTGAGGATTTGTGAGGTGGGTAACAGGGTCTCAGAGGATCCTGAGGTGGATAGCATGGTTGCAGGTGTGTGTGTGTGTACTCACCTAAATGTGCTTGCGGGGGTTGAGTTTTGGCTCATTGGGCCCGCCTCTCAACTGTCAATCAACTGGACCTCAATCAACTATGTGTGTACTCACCTAGTTGTGCTTGCGGGGGTTGATCTCTGGCTCTTTGGTCCCGCCTCTCAACCGTCAATCAACTGGTGTACAGATTCCTGAGCCTATTGGGCTCTATCATATCTACACTTGAAACTGTGTATGGAGTCAGCCTCCACCACATCACTTCCTAATGCATTCCATTTGTCAACCACTCTGACACTAAAAAAGTTCTTTCTAATATCCCTGTGGCTCATTTGGTCGCTCAGTTTCCACCTGTGTCCCCTTGTGCGTGTACCCCTTGTGTTAAATAGCCTGTCTTTATCTACCCTATCAATTCCCTTGAGAATATTGAATGTAGTGATCAAGTCTCCGCCTAACTCTTCTGTCTTCCAGCGAAGTGAGGTTCAATTCCCGTAGTCTCTCCTCGTAGTTCATACCTCTCAGCTCGGGTACTAGTCTGGTGGCAAATCTTTGAACCTTTTCCAGTTTAGTCTTATCCTTGACTAGATATGGACACCATGCTGGGGCTGCATACTCCAGAATTGGCCTGACATATGTGGTATACAAAGTTCTGAATGATTCTTTACACAAATTTCTGAATGCCGTTCGTATGTTGGCCAGCCTGGCATATGCCGCTGATGTTATCTTCTTGATATGTGCTGCAGGAGACAGGTCTGGCGTGATATCAACTCCCAAGTCTTTTTCTTTCTCTCACTCCTGAAGAATTTCCTCTCCCAGATGATACCTTGTATTTGGCCTCCTGCTCCCTACACCTATCTTCATTACATTTCATTTGGTTGGGTTAAACTCTAACAACCACTTGCTCGACCATTCCTTCAGTTTGTCTAGGTCTTCTTGAAGCCTCAAACAGTCCTCTTCTGTCTTAATCCTTCTCATAATTTTGGCATCGTCTGCAAACATTGAGAGAAATGAATCTATACCCTCCGGGAGATCATTTACATATATCAGAAACAAGATAGGACCGAGCTCAGAGCCCTGTGGGACTCCACTGGTGACTTCACGCCAATCGGAGGTCTCACCCCTCACCGTAACTCTCTGCTTCCTATTGCTTAGGTACTCCCTTATCCACTGGAACACCTTACCAGCTACACCTGCCTGTCTCTCCAGCTTATGTACCAGCCTCTTATGCAGTACTGTGTCAAAGGCTTACCGACAATCCAAGAAAAATGCAGTGCGCCCAGCTCTCTCTTTCTTGCTTAATCTGTGTCACCTGGTTATAGAATTCTATTAAGCCAGTCAGGCAAGATTTACCCTCCCTGAATCCATGTTGTCGATTTGTCACGAAGTCCCTTCTCTCCAGATGTCCTACCAGGTTTTTTCTCACGATCTTCTCCATCACCTTGCATGGTATACAAGTCAAGGATACTGGCCTGTAGTTAAGTGCCTCTTGCCTGTCACCCATTTTGTATATTGGGACCACATTCGCCGTCTTCCATATTTCTGGAAGGTCTCTCGTCTCCAGTGACCTACTATACACTATGGAGAGTGGCAAGCAAAGTGACTCTGCACACTTTTTCAGTACCCATGGCGAGATCCCGTCTGGACCAACAGCCTTTCTAACATCCAGATCCAGCAGGTGTTTCTTGACCTCCTCTTTCGTAATTTCAAACTCTTCCAAGGCCGCCTGGTTTACTTCCCTTTCTCCTAGCACAGTGACCTCACCTTGTTCTATTGTGAAGACCTCTTGTTGAGTTCATCACACACCTCTTTGTCATTCTCTGCATTCCTGTCCTCACTTGTTCTAAGTTTCACTACCTGTTCTTTCACTGTTGTTTTCCTTCTGATGTGACTGTGGAGTAGCTTTGGTTCGGTCTTGGCTTTGTTTGCTATATCATTTTCACAACTTTTCTCTGCTTCTCTTCTCACCCTGACATACTCATTCCTGGTTCTCTGGTATCTCTCTCTGATTTCTGGTATTCGGTTATTCTGGAAGTTCCTCCACGCCCTTTTGTTCAGTTTCTTTGCTTCCATACATGCCCTATTATACCATGGATTCTCCTTTTGTTTCTCGGATTTTTCCTTTTGGGCCGGGATGTATCTGCATACTGCCTCCTGACACTTTTGGGTGACATAGTCCATCATATCTTGTACAGACTTAGCTCTGAGGTCTGTGTCCCAAGGTATTTCCCTTAGGAAGCTTCTCATCTCCTCATAATTTTCCTTTCAGTATGCCATCCTTTTGTTTCCTAGTTCTTTTTCGGGGGGGGGGATAATTCCTACCTCTACCAGGTACTCAAAGTTCGATACACTGTGATCACTCATTCCCAAGGCAGCTTTCATCTTGACTTCCCTTATATCCCACTCATTTAGGGTAAATATCAGATCAAGCATTGCTGGTTCATCCTCTCCTCTCATTCTTGTTGGATCCTTGATGTGCTGGCTTAGAAAGTTTCTTGTTGCCACGTTCAGCATCTTAGCTCTCCATGTTTCTGGTCCTCCATGCGGGTCTCTGTTCTCCCAATCTATCTTCCCATGGTTGAAGTCTTCCATGATTAGTAGTCCAGATCCATTATTGCTAGCAACAGAAGCTGCTCTCTCTGTTATGTTAATGGTGGCCATATTGTTTCTATCATATTCCTGTCTGGGTCTACTGTCATTTGGTGGTGGATTATATATGACTACGACTAAACATTTTTGCCCTCCAGTTGTTATTGTTCCTATTATGTAGTCACTGAAACCTTCACATCCCTGAACAACCAACTCCTCAAAATCCCAGCCTTTTTTTACCAGCAGAGCTACACCACCACCACCTCTTCCTTCTCTCTCTTTCCTCATAACATAATAGTCCTGTGGGAACATTGTATTTGTTATTGGTTTTGTCAGCTTTGTTTCTGTAAGAGATATTATGTCTGGGTTTTCCTCTAGTACCCATTCTCCAAGTTCATTTGCCTTATTTGTAATACCATCTAAGTTAGTGTACAATGCCTTGAAGCTCACTTTCTTCTGTCCCTTCTCAAATCTCCTCCTTGGTGAATGTTCTGCTGGTGGAGGAAGCTGTGCCATGGGTGTGAGGATTTGTGAGGTGGATACCAGGGTTGCAGAGGATACTGGGATGAGGGGTGGGGGGTCAAGTGAAGGGGGAAGGACAGGGAGGGTATGGGGTGAACGGGGTGTTAGGACAGGAAGGAAAGGGGGGTTTTCTATGCAGAGGAGGGTTCTGGGGTTGCCCTCCCTGCTCGTGTTACTGGGTAGCTGGTTGTGGGTTCCCCCCTCGCCTGTGGGGGTGATGTGTTGGGAGATGTGGTTTCCTGGTTTTCTCCACTCGCCCTGCGCTTCTTCCTTGCTTCTCCCGCCATGGCCCTCTCCTCCCTCGTCATGTCCCTCTGGAGGAATACTTTTTTGAATTCTCCCACATGTTGCAGGTGGCTTTTCTTTGTTAGAATTGTGTCCTTTGTGTAATACATCCCTACACACACACATCCCATGTGTGTGTGTGTGTGTATGTGTCTATGTACGCACCTATTTGTACTCACCTATTTGGAAATGCGGGGGTTGAGATTTGGATCTTTGGCCCCACCTCTCACCTGTCAATCAACTGGTGTACATATTCCTGAGCCTACTGGGCTTTTTCATATCTTCATTTAAAACTGTGTATGGAGTCCAACCCGTCCTCTTAAAAATAACGTCATTTTTCGCTCGTATGCACGCTATGGCCAAATTTAAATGTATTTTAAAATGAAATCGACTCTCAAAAGTGACGCACTGTTCCATTTTCTGTTTGAGTCGTCCGGCTTTTCCTTTACTCGGCAAGCTTTGAAGGGGAAACTTTCCATTAACGTTTTTCATAATATTTTAAAACTTTATGAGAATTTCCTGCCCACCTAACCTATCAGAGGATCCTTAACTTACTGTTACTGAAAAAAAATCCCAAATTTATTTTATTTTTTGTTTCATTTTCAAATTACATCCATATTCGGCCATACAGGCAAACGGCCAAAAGCGAAGTTATTTTTAAGAGCACAGGTTGTCAGCCTCCACCACATCGCTACCTAATGCATTCCACCTGTTAACTACTTTGACACTGAAAAGGTTCTTTCTGTCGTCCCTGTGGCTCATGTGGGTACTCAGCTTCCACCTGTGTCCTCTTCTTCGCGTACCTCCAGTGTTTAATAGTTTATCCATGTCTATCCTGTCAATTCTCCCTGAGGATTTTGTAGGTAGTGATCATGTCTCCCCTCACTCTTCTGTTTTCCAGTGTCGTAAGGTGAATTCCTGCAGCTTTTCCTCGTAATTCATGCCTCTTAGTTCTGTGAATGGTCTAGTGGCATACCTCTGAACTTTTTCCAACTTCGTCTTGTGCTTGGAGCCGCATACTCCAGGATTGGTCTTACGTATGAGGTATACAAGCTTCTGAATGATTCCTTACATAGGTTCTTGAAGGCTGTTCTAATGTTAAGCAGCCTCGCATATGCCGCAGACGTGATTATTTTTATGTGGGCTTCAGTAGAGAGGTTTGGTGTGATTTCAATTCCTAGATCTTTCTCTCTGTCCGTTTCATTAGGTACTTCATCTCCTATTCTGTATCCTGTATCTGGCCTCCTGTTTCCACTGCCTAGTTTCATTACTTTGCATTTACTCGGGTTAAACTTTAGCAGCCATTTGTTGGACCATTCATTCAGTCTGTCTAGGTCGTCCTGTAGTCTCCTACTATCATCCTCTGTTTCAATCCTCCTCATAATTTTTGCATCATTAGCAAACATTGAGAGAAACGAGTCTATACAATCTGGGAGATCATTACATATAACAGAAACAGTATAGGTCCAGGTACTGACCCCTGCGGGACTTCACTTGTGACGTCATGCCAATCTGAGACTTCACCCCTAACATTGACTAGTTGTCTTCAGTTGCTTAGGTACTCCCTTAGGTGTGTGTGTGTGTGTGTGTGGTGTGTGTGTGTGTGTGTGTGTGTGTGTGTGTGTGTGTGTGTGTGTGTGGTGTGTGTGTGTGTGGTGTGTGTGGTGTGTGTGTGTGTGGTGTGTGTGTGTGTGTGTGTGTGTGTGTGTGTGGTGTGTGTGTGTGTGTGTGTGTGTGTGTGTGTGTGTGTGTGTGTGTGTGTGTGTGTTTGCGTGTGTGTGTGTGTGTGTGTGTGTGTGTGTGTGTGTGTGTGTGTGTGTGTGTGTGTGTGTGTGTACTCACCTATATGTACTCACCTATATGTGCTTGCAGGATCGAGCATTGACTCTTGGATCCCGCCTTTTTAGCTATCGGTTGTTTACAGCAATGACTCCTGTCCCATTTCCCTATCATACCTAGTTTTAAAAGTATGAATAGTATTTGCTTCCACAACCTGTTCCCCAAGTGCATTCCATTTTTCTACTACTCTCACGCTAAAAGAAAACTTCCTAACATCTCTGTGACTCATCTGAGTTTCCAGTTTCCACCCATGTCCCCTCGTTCTGTTATTATTACGTGTGAACATTTCATCTATTTCCACTTTGTCAATTCCCCTGAGTATTTTATATGTCCCTATCATATCTCCTCTCTCCCTTCTTTTCTCTAGTGTCGTAAGGTTCAGTTCCTTCAGCCGCTCTTCATATCCCATCCCTCGTAGCTCTGGGACAAGCCTCGTCGCAAACCTCTGAACCTTCTCCAGTTTCTTTATGTGTTTCTTCAGGTGGGGGCTCCATGATGGCGCGGCATACTCTAAGACGGGTCTCACGTAGGCAGTGTAAAGCGCCCTAAAAGCTTCCTCATTTAGGTTTCTGAATGAAGTTCTAATTTTCGCCAGTGTAGAGTACGCTGCTGTCGTTATCCTATTTATATGTGCCTCAGGAGTTAGATTAGGTGTCACATCCACTCCCAGGTCTCTTTCTCGAATCGTTACAGGTAGGCTGTTCCCCTTCATTGTGTACTGTCCCTTTGGTCTCCTGTCACCTGATCCCATTTCCATAACTTTACATTTACTGGTGTTAAACTCCAGTAGCCATTTCTCTGACCATCTCTGCAGCCTGTGTAAGTCCTCTTGGAGGATCCTACAATCCTCGTCTGTCACAACTCTTCTCATTAATTTTGCGCCATCTGCAAACATTGACATGTATGATTCCACTCCTGTAAACATATCATTTACGTAAATTAGAAAGAGGATTGGTCCCAGCACGATCCTTGAGGTACTCCACTTGTTACTGTTCGCCAGTCCGACTTTTCGCCCCTTACCATTACCCTCTGGCTCCTTCCTGTTAGGTAGTTCTTCACCCATACTAGGGCCTTTCCGCTTACTCCTGCCTGCCTCTCAAGTTTGTATAGCAGTCTCATGTGCGGTACCGTATCAAAGGCCTTTTGGCAGTCAAGAAATATGCAGTCTGCCCAGCCTTCTCTGTCCTGCCTTATCCTTGTTACTTTATCATAGAATTCTAAAAGGTTTGTTAGGCATGATTTCCCTGTCCAGAACCCATGTTGGTGCTTGTTTACAAACCCAATGCTCTCCAGGTGCTCAACAAGTCTTAGCCTAATTATTCTTTCAAGTATTTTGCAGGGGATGCTTGTCAGTGATACGGGTCTGTAGTTAAGTGCCTCCTCCCTATCCCCCTTTTTGAAAATCGGTACGACATTTGCCTCCTTCCAGCAACTGGGCAATTCTCCCGACATAAGTGACTCATTGAAGATCATTGCCAGAGGCACGCTGAGAGCCTGCGCTGCCTCTTTAAGTATCCACGGTGATACTTTGTCTGGTCCAACAGCTTTATTTGCATCCAGTGTTGTCAACTGTTTCATTACATCCTCTGCTGTCACCTCTATATCTGATAGTCTTTCATCTTGGGTAATCTCTTCTAACAATGGGAGCTGCTCAGGCTCGGTAGTGAACACTCCATGGAATTTTGCATTCAGTACCATGCATTGTACTGAATGCAATGCATACTGAATGTTTGCATTTGCATTTGTGTGTGTGTGTGTGTGTGTGTGTGTGGTGTGTGTGTGTGTGTGTGGTGTTGTGTGTGTGTGTGTGTTGTGTGTGTGTGTGTGTGTGTGTGTGTGTGTTTGTGTGTACTCACCTAGTTGTGCTTGCGGGGTTGAGCTCTGGCTCTTTGGTCCCGCCTCTCAACCGTCAATCAACAGGTGTACAGGTTCCTGAGCCTATTGGGCTCTATCATATCTACACTTGAAACTGTGTATGGAGTCAGCCTCCACCACATTACTTCCTAATGCATTCCATTTGTCAACCACTCTGACACTAAAAAAGTTCTTTCTAATATCTCTGTGGCTCATTTGGGCACTCAGTTTCCACCTGTGACCCCTTGTGTTAAATAGCCTGTCTTTATCAACCCTGTCGAGTCCCTTGAGAATCTTGAATGTGGTGATCATGTCCCCCCTAACTCTTCTGTCTTCCAACGAAGTTAGGTTCAATTCCCGTTGTCTCTCCTCGTAGCTCATACCTCTCAGCTCGGGTACTAGTCTGGTGGCAAACCTTTGAACCTTTTCCAGTTTAGTCTTATGCTTGACTAGATATGGACTCCATGCTGGAGCCGCATACTCCAGGATTGGTCTGACATATGTGGTATATAATGTTCTGAAAGATTCCATACACAAGTTTCTAAAGGTCGTTCTTATGTTAGCCAACCTGCCATATGCTGCTGATGTTAACCTCCTGATATGAGCTTCAGGGGACAGGTCTGGCGTGATATGAACCCCCAGGTCTTTCTCTCTCTCTCTGACTCTTGAAGTATTTCATCTCCCAAGTGATACCTTGTATCTGGTCTCCTGCTTCCAACCCCTATCTTCATTACATTACATTTGCTTGGGTTAAACTCTAACAACCATTTGTTCGACCATTCCTGCAGTTTGTCCAGGTCTTCTTGAAGCCTCAAGCTGTTCTCTTCTGTCTTAATCCTTCTCAAAATTTTTGCGTCATCAGCAAACATTGAGAGGAATGAGTCTATACCCTCTGGAAGATCATTTACATATATCAGAAACAGGATAGGTCCAAGCACAGAGCCCTGTGGGACTCCACTGGTGACTTCACGCCATTCTGAGGTCTCACCCCTCACTATAACTCTCTGCTTCCTATTGCTTAGGTACTCCCTTATCCACTGGAGCGCCCTACCAGTTACTCCTGCCTGTTTCTCCAGCTTATGCATCAACATTTTATGGGGTACTGTGTCAAAGACTTTCCGACAGTCCAAAAAAACGCAGTCCGCCCATTCTTCTCTTTCTTGCTTAATCTTGGTCACCTGATCGTAGAATTCTATCAAGCCTGTAAGGCAAGATTTACCCTCCCTGAACCCATGTTGATGGGTTGTCACAAAGTCACTTCTCTCCAGATGTGTTATTAGGTTTTTTCTCACAATCTTCTCCATCACCTTGCATGGTATACAAGTTAAGGACACTGGCCTGTAGTTCAGTGCCTCTTGTCTGTCACCCTTTTTAAATATTGGTACTACATTAGCAGTCTTCCATATTTCTGGTAGGTCTCCCGTTTCCAGTGACCTACTATACACTATGGAGAGTGGCAAGCAAAGTGCTTCTGCACACTCTTTCAATACCCATGGTGAGATTCCATCCGGCCCATCAGCTTTTCTCACATCCAGTTCCAATAGGTACTTCTTGACTTCATCTCTTCTAATTTCGAACCGTTCCAAGGTCACCTGGTTTGCTGCCACCTCTCCTAGCGCCGTGACGTCTCCTGTTCTATTGTAAAGACCATCCTGGAACCTTTTGTTGAGTTCTTCACACATCTCTTTGTCATTCTCTGTGTACCTGTCCTCACCCACCCTAAGTTTCATCGCCAGTTCCTTCACTGTTGTCTTCCTCCTGATGTGACTGTGTAGTAGCTTTGGTTCGTTCTTGGCGTTATTAGCTATATCATTTTCATACCTTTTCTCAGCTGCTCTTCTCACACTAACATACTCGTTCCTGGTTCTCTGGTATCTCTCTCTACTTTCTGGTGTTCTGTTATTATGGAAGTTCCTCCATGCCCTTTTGTTCATTATCTTTGCTTTCATACATTCCCTATTAAACCACGGATTCTTCCTTTACTTCTCTGTTTTTTCCTGTCGGGCTGGGACAAACCTGCTTACAGTCTCCTGATATTTTTGAGTGACATAGTCCATCATGTCTTGTACGGACGTGGTTCCGAGTTCTGTGTCCCAATGTATATCCCAAAGGAATTTATTCATCTCCTCATAGTTTCCCTTTCGGTACGCCAGCCCTTTGTTTCCCAGTTCTTTTTTGGGGGTGATAATTCCTAGCTCAACCAGGTACTCAAAGCTCAATGCACTATGATTACTCATTCCCAAGGGGGCTTACAACTTAACTTCCCTTATATCAGACTCATTTAGGGTTAATATCAGATCAAGCAAGGCTGGTTCATCCCCACCTATCATTCTTGTCACTCTCTTGACGTGTTGACTTAGAAGGTTTCTTGTTGCCACATCCAGCAGCTTAGCTCTCCATGTGTCTGGGCCTCTATGTGGGTCTCTGTTCCCCCAATCTATCTTCCCATGGTTGAAGTCTCCCATGATTAGTAGCCTGGATCTGTTCCTGCTAGCCACAGAAGCTGCTCTCTCTATTATATTGATGGTGGCCAAGTTGTTTCTATCATTTTCCTGTCTGGGTCTTCTGTCATTCGGTGGGGGGGGGGGGTTTATATGACTACTACTATAATTTTCTGTCCTCCAGTTGCTATGGTGCCTGATATGTAGTCACTGAAACCTTCACAGTTCTGAATTACCATCTTTTTGAAACTCCAACCTTCTCTTATTAGCTAAGCTACACCACCTCCTCCTCTCCCTTCTCTCTCTTTCCTCACTACATAGTAGCCCTGTGGAAACACTGCGTTTGTTATGGTGTTCGTTAGCTTTGTTTCTGTGAGTGCCATTATGTCTGGGTTTTCTTCTAGTGCCCATTCTCCGAGTTCACTTGTTTTATTTGTAATCCCATCTATGTTAGTGTACATTGCCTTGAAGCTCACTTTCTTGAGTTCATTTTCTTGTCCCTTTCTTGGCGAGCATTCTGCTGGTGTGGGAAGCTTTTCCGTGGGTGAGATCTGTGAGGTGGTTTGCAAGGTCTCAGAGGAGTTTGGGATGAGGGGTGGGTGGTTTCAGGGAAGGGGGGACAGGTAGGGTGTGGATTAAGGAGATAGGAGGGACATGGAGGATACGGGGTGAGGGGGGTGGAGGGATAGGGAGGGTATGGGATGAAAAGGGAGGGGGGGACAGGGGGGGAAAGGTGGGAGGGGGGGACATGATGGGAATGGGGAAGGGGTGACAGGGTAAGAATGGGGCGGGGGGGAGGGAGGGTTGGGTGGGGTAAGGTAGGGTTAGGGGAAGGGAGGGTTTCTATGCAGAGGAGGGTGGTGGTGTTGCCCTCTCCTCTGGTGTTGCTGGGATGCTGGTTTTGGGTTCGCCTCTTGTCTCTAGAACTGTTGTGTTGTGGGCTGTGATTTCCTGGTTTGCTCCTCTCTCCCTGCGCTTTCTCCTTGCCTCTGCTACCCTGGCTCTCTCCTTCTTCGTCCTGTCCCTCTGCAGGAACACTTTTTTGTATCCCTCCACATGCTACAGTCGACTCTTCCTTTCGAGAATATCCTCCTTCGTGGTTTCGTTTGTAAACACCACCTTTACAAGCCGGTTTCTGTCCTTGTTGTACCAGCCCAACCTGAAAACCTTCTCAATGTTTCGTTCAGCCCCTTCCATCTGTAACCCCTTCAGTAGCCCCTGTACTGCCTCTCTATCCTTGCTATTCCATTCTTGCCTGTTGGATCCTTCCTGTTCTTTGATGCCTACAACTACCACTGATCTTTTTCTCTCCAGCAGCTGAGTGGTGCACCTTGCTGCTTCCTGTGAGGTGGCTGCTTGCATGGCTACCTCCCTCACTGTGTCCATAGCTTCTGAGCTCTTTTTCAGTATGTCCGCAAATGTTTCAGGTACAGAGGCATTTCCTTCCAATGTAACATTCCCAACCCTCCCTTTGGATGATAATCTGATGCTCGGTCTCTTTATTTTTCTCTGTGATGGGTTTGATCTTCTCCCTTGCTGATGTCAGCTCACTTTGCAGGTTGTTAATTGTAATCCTCATTTCCTGCATCTCCTTCCTGAATTCCTTCAGAACTTGGGTTAACATGTCCTTCGGTTGGTCCCTCTGGCTGTTCCTTTTGTCCCTGTTGCGTCAACCTGCCATTTTACGCTTGTCAAGAGAGAGAGCAAGAATAGTCCTAGTGTGAGAGTGGGAGTGGTGGAGGGAGGGGGAGTGTTTTCGGAGAGTGGGAGTGGTGGGGGGGGGGGAGTGTGTTGGGAGAGTGAGATTGGGGGATTAAGAGGAGGTGGGTGAGGTGTTGTCTTCAGATTACGGTGGGGGAGGGATTAGCGGCTTATCTGGATTCCCAGTGAGCTCACAGTTGCTGTCCCTGTTACCTGTCTACCACTTACGATTGTATTAATGAATGGAATGCAATATTGTCTATGATATGATATTATATAAACCTTGCACACTGTTGGAGACTTATGAGAGACACTTACCAGCCAGCCTCCCCCACAAGAACTCTAGGTGAATACACTGCGTGTCGTCGGTAATCCTGTGAGGTCTTCAGGTCTCCACGTGAGTCCCGGCTGATGCAACTGATGCTGCCTCAGGAAGTCGATCTTCACTAGCTATCTTCTCTAAATTCACAAAGATAATTCACCACGAGATGTGATCAATGTGTTGCATTACAATGCTACTGCTCAATTTACACTGTCCCGATTCTCACTGCACAGTACACCCGCTCCCTTGACCCTATTGTTCCCTCCGTTAACGCTGACCGCTGACCCTACATGTCTGCTCCCTTTCAAGGCTGACCCAAGCTGTGTGAGAGTGTGTGTGTGTGTGTGTGTGTGTGTGTGTGTGTGTGTGGTGTGTGTGTGTGTGTGTGTGTGTGTGTGTGTGTGTGGTGTGTGTGTGTGTGTGTGTGTGTGTGTGTGTACTCACCTAGTTCTCACATAGTTGTGTTTGCGGGGTGTTGAGCTCTGGCTCTTTGGTCCCGTCTCTCAACTGTCAATCAACAGGTGTACAGATTCTTGAGCCTATTGGGCTCTATCATATCTACACTTGAAACTGTGTATGGAGTCAGCCTCCACCACATCACTTCCTAATGCATTCCATTTGTCAACCACTCTGACACTAAAAAAGTTCTTTCTAATATCTCTGTGGCTCATTTGGGCGCTCAGTTTCCACCTGTGTCCCCTTGTGCATGTGCCCCTTGTATTAAATAGCCTGTCTTTATCTACCCTATCAATTCCCTTGAGAATCTTGAATGTGGTGATCATGTCCCCCCTAACACTTCTGTCTTCCAGCGAAATGAGGTTTAATTCCCATAGTCTCTCCTCATAGCTCGGGTACTAGTCTGGTGGCAAATCTTTGAACCTTTTCCAGTTTAGTCTTATCCTCGACTAGATATGGACTCCATGCTGGGGCTGTATACTCCTGGATTGGTCTGACATATGTGGTATACAAAGTTCTGAATGATTCTTTACACAAATTTCTGAATGCCGTTCGTATGTTGGCCAGCCTGGCATATGCCGCTGATGTTATCCTCTAGATATGTGCTGCAGGAGACAGGTCTGGCGTGATATCAACTCCCAAGTCTTTTTCTTTCTCTGACTCCTGAAGAATTTCCTCTCCCAGATGATACCTTGTATTTGGCCACCTGCTCCCTAAACCTATTTTCATTATATTACATTTGGTTGGGTTAAACTCTAACAACTACTTGTTCGACCATTCCTGCAGTTTGTCTAGGTCTTCTTGAAGCCTCAAACAGTCCTCTTTTGGCTTAATCCTTCTCATAATTTTGGCATCGTCCGCAAAAATTGAGAGAAATGAATCTATACCCTCCGGGAGATCATTTACATATATCAGAAACAAGATAGGACCGAGTACAGAGCCCTGTGGGACTCCACTGGTGACTTCACACCAATCGGAGGTCTCACCCCTCACCGTAACTCTCTGCTTCCTATTGCTTAGGTACTCCCTAATCCATTGGAGCACCTTACCAGCTACACCTGCCTGTCTCTCCAGCTTATGTACCAGCCTCTTATGCGGTACTGTGTCAAAGGCTTTCCGACAATCCAAGAAAATGCACTCCGCCCAGCCCACTCTTTCTTGCTTAATTTGTGTCACCTGGTCATAGAATTCTATTAAGCCTGTCAGGCAAGATTTACCCTCCCTGAACCCATGTTGTCGATTTGTCACGAAGTCCCTTCTCTCCAAATGAGCTACAAGGTTTTTTCTCACGATCTTCTCCATCACCTTGCATGGTATACAAGTCAAGGATACTGGCCTGTAGTTCAGTGCCTCTTGCCTGTCACCATTTTTGTATATTGGGACCACATTCGCCGTCTTCCATATTTCTGGTAGGTCTCCCGTCTCCAGTGACCTACTATACACTATGGAGAGTAGCAAACAAAGTGCCTCTACACACTCTTTCAGTACCCATGGCGAGATCCCGTCTGGACCAACAGCCTTTCTAACATCCAGGTCCAGCAGGTGTCTCTTGACCTCCTCTCTCGTAATTTCAAACTCTTCCAAGGCCGCCTGGTTTACTTCCCTTTCTCCTAGCACAGTGACCTCACCTTGTTCTGTTGTTAAGACCTCTTGGAACCTCTTGTTGAGTTCATCACACACCTCTCTGTCATTCTCTGTATACCGGTCCTCGCCTGTTCTAAGTTTCACTACCTGTTCTTTCACTGTTGTTTTCCTTCTGAAGTGACTGTGGAGTAGCTTTGGTTCGGTCTTGGCTTTGTTTGCTATATCATTTTCATAACTTGTCTCTGCTTCTCTTCTCACCCTGACATACTCATTCCTGGTTCTCTGGTATCTCTCTCTGCTTTCTGGTGTTCTGTTATTCCGGAAGTTCCTCCACGCCCTTTTGTTCAGTTTTTTTGCTTCCATACATGCCCTATTAAACCATGGATTCTTCTTTTGCTTCTCGGATTTTACCTTTTCGGCCGGGATGTATCTGCTTACTGCCTCCTGACACTTTTGGGTGACATTGTCCATCATATCTTGTGCAGACTTAGCTCTGAGGTCTGTGTCCCAAGGTATTTCCCTTAGGAAGCTTCTCATCTCATAATTTCCCTTTTGGTATGCCAGCCATTTGTTTCTTTTTTTTTCTTTTTTAGTTCTTTTTTTGGGGGGATAATTCCTAGCTCTACCAGGTACTCAAAGTTCAATACACTGCGATCACTCATTCCCAAGGGCGCTTCCATCTTGACTTCCCTTCTATCCCACTCATTTAGGGTAAATATCAGATCAAGCATTGCTGGTTCATCCTCTCCTCTCATTCTTGTTGGATCCTTGATGTGCTGGCTTAGAAAGTTTCTTGTTGCCACGTCCAGCAGCTTAGCTCTCCATATTTCTGGTCCTCCATGCGGGTCTCTGTTCTCCCAATCTATCTTCCCATGGTTGAAGTCTTTCATGATTAGTAGTCCAGATCCATTCCTGCTAGCAACAGAAGCTGCTCTCTCTATTATGTTAATGGTGGCCATTTTGTTTCAATCATATTACTGTCTGGGTCTTCTGTCATTTGGCGGCAGATTATATATGACTACGACTATAATTTTTTGCCCTCCAGTTGTTATTGTTCCTATTATGTAGTCACTGAAACCTTCACATCCCTAAAGAACCAACTCCTCAAAATCCCGGTCTTTCCTTACCAGCAGAGCTACACCACCCCTACACTTCTTCCTTGCTTCTCCCGCCATGGCCCTCTCCTCCCTCGTCATGTCCCTCTGGAGAAATACTTTTTTGAATTCTCCCACATGTTGCAGGTGGCTTTTCTTTGTTAGAATCGTGTCCTTTGTGTTCTCGTTTGCAAACATTATCTTTAACACACGGTCTCGGTCTTTTTTGTACCAGCCTAACCTGAAAACCTTCTCAATGCTATGCTCAGCCCCTTCCATGTCTAGTGCCTTCAGTATTTCATTCACTGCCACTTTGTCTTTATCATTCCACTCTTTCCTATTAGAGCCTTCCTGCTCTTTATTACCTACAGCTACCACTGCTCTTTTCCTTTCCAGCAGCTGGCTAGTGAAGCGTGCTGCTTCCTGTGAGGTGGCTGCTTTCATGGCTACCTCCATCACTGCAGACATTACTTCAGAGTTGTTGTTTTTTAGCATTTCTGCAAATGTTGCTTTTAATTTGGCATCCTCTTCCAAAGTACTATTACCACCTTCTCCCTGGGTGATTATCTGA
>NC_091177.1:33774969-33799969 GCF_040958095.1 Procambarus clarkii
GTCCATATCTAGTCGAGGATAAGACTAAACTGGAAAAGGTTCAAAGATTTGCCACCAGACTAGTACCCGAGCTATGAGGAGAGACTATGGGAATTAAACCTCATTTCGCTGGAAGACAGAAGTGTTAGGGGGGACATGATCACCACATTCAAGATTCTCAAGGGAATTGATAGGGTAGATAAAGACAGGCTATTTAATACAAGGGGCACATGCACAAGGGGACACAGGTGGAAACTGAGCGCCCAAATGAGCCACAGAGATATTAGAAAGAACTTTTTTAGTGTCAGAGTGGTTGACAAATGGAATGCATTAGGAAGTGATGTGGTGGAGGCTGACTCCATACACAGTTTCAAGTGTAGATATGATAGAGCCCAATAGGCTCAAGAATCTGTACACCTGTTGATTGACAGTTGAGAGACGGGACCAAAGAGCCAGAGCTCAACACCCCGCAAACACAACTATGTGAGAACTAGGTGAGTACACACACACACACACACACACACACACACACACACACACACACACACACACACACACACACACACACACACACACACACACACACACACACACACACACACACACACACACTCTCACACAGCTTGGGTCAGCCTTGAAAGGGAGCAGACATGTAGGGTCAGCGGTCAGCGTTAACGGAGGGAACAATAGGGTCAAGGGAGCGGGTGTACTGTGCAGTGAGAATCGGGACAGTGTAAATTGAGCAGTAGCATTGTAATGCAACACATTGATCACATCTCGTGGTGAATTATCTTTGTGAATTTAGAGAAGATAGCTAGTGAAGATCGACTTCCTGAGGCAGCATCAGTTGCATCAGCCGGGACTCACGTGGAGACCTGAAGACCTCACAGGATTACCGACGACACGCAGTGTATTCACCTAGAGTTCTTGTGGGGGAGGCTGGCTGGTAAGTGTCTCTCATAAGTCTCCAACAGTGTGCAAGGTTTATATAATATCATATCATAGACAATATTGCATTCCATTCATTAATACAATCGTAAGTGGTAGACAGGTAACAGGGACAGCAACTGTGAGCTCACTGGGAATCCAGATAAGCCGCTAATCCTCCCCCACCGTAATCTGAAGACAACACCTCACCCACCTCCTCTTAATCCCCCAATCTCACTCTCCCAACACACTCCCCCCCCCCCACCACTCCCACTCTCCGAAAACACTCCCCCTCCCTCCACCACTCCCACTCTCACACTAGGACTATTCTTGCTCTCTCTCTTGACAAGCGTAAAATGGCAGGTTGACGCAACAGGGACAAAAGGAACAGCCAGAGGGACCAACCGAAGGACATGTTAACCCAAGTTCTGAAGGAATTCAGGAAGGAGATGCAGGAAATGAGGATTACAATTAACAACCTGCAAAGTGAGCTGACATCAGCAAGGGAGAAGATCAAACCCATCACAGAGAAAAATAAAGAGACCGAGCATCAGATTATCATCCAAAGGGAGGGTTGGGAATGTTACATTGGAAGGAAATGCCTCTGTACCTGAAACATTTGCGGACATACTGAAAAAGAGCTCAGAAGCTATGGACACAGTGAGGGAGGTAGCCATGCAAGCAGCCACCTCACAGGAAGCAGCAAGGTGCACCACTCAGCTGCTGGAGAGAAAAAGATCAGTGGTAGTTGTAGGCATCAAAGAACAGGAAGGATCCAACAGGCAAGAATGGAATAGCAAGGATAGAGAGGCAGTACAGGGGCTACTGAAGGGGTTACAGATGGAAGGGGCTGAACGAAACATTGAGAAGGTTTTCAGGTTGGGCTGGTACAACAAGGACAGAAACCGGCTTGTAAAGGTGGTGTTTACAAACGAAACCACGAAGGAGGATATTCTCGAAAGGAAGAGTCGACTGTAGCATGTGGAGGGATACAAAAAAGTGTTCCTGCAGAGGGACAGGACGAAGAAGGAGAGAGCCAGGGTAGCAGAGGCAAGGAGAAAGCGCAGGGAGAGAGGAGCAAACCAGGAAATCACAGCCCACAACACAACAGTTCTAGAGACAAGAGGCGAACCCAAAACCAGCATCCCAGCAACACCAGAGGAGAGGGCAACACCACCACCCTCCTCTGCATAGAAACCCTCCCTTCCCCTAACCCTACCTTACCCCACCCAACCCTCCCTCCCCCCCGCCCCATTCTTACCCTGTCACCCCTTCCCCATTCCCATCATGTCCCCCCCTCCCACCTTTCCCCCCCTGTCCCCCCCTCCCTTTTCATCCCATACCCTCCCTATCCCTCCACCCCCTCACCCCGTATCCTCCATGTCCCTCCTATCTCCTTAATCCACACCCTACCTGTCCCCCCTTCCCTGAAACCACCCACCCCTCATCCCAAACTCCTCTGAGACCTTGCAAACCACCTCACAGATCTCACCCACGGAAAAGCTTCCCACACCAGCAGAATGCTCGCCAAGAAAGGGACAAGAAAATGAACTCAAGAAAGTGAGCTTCAAGGCAATGTACACTAACATAGATGGGATTACAAATAAAACAAGTGAACTCGGAGAATGGGCACTAGAAGAAAACCCAGACATAATGGCACTCACAGAAACAAAGCTAACGAACACCATAACAAACGCAGTGTTTCCACAGGGCTACTATGTAGTGAGGAAAGAGAGAGAAGGGAGAGGAGGAGGTGGTGTAGCTTAGCTAATAAGAGAAGGTTGGAGTTTCAAAAAGATGGTAATTCAGAACTGTGAAGGTTTCAGTGACTACATATCAGGCACCATAGCAACTGGAGGACAGAAAATTATAGTAGTAGTCATATAAACCCCCCCCCCCCCACCGAATGACAGAAGACCCAGACAGGAAAATGATAGAAACAACTTGGCCACCATCAATATAATAGAGAGAGCAGCTTCTGTGGCTAGCAGGAACAGATCCAGGCTACTAATCATGGGAGACTTCAACCATGGGAAGATAGATTGGGGGAACAGAGACCCACATAGAGGCCCAGACACATGGAGAGCTAAGCTGCTGGATGTGGCAACAAGAAACCTTCTAAGTCAACACGTCAAGAGAGTGACAAGAATGATAGGTGGGGATGAACCAGCCTTGCTTGATCTGATATTAACCCTAAATGAGTCTGATATAAGGGAAGTTAAGTTGTAAGCCCCCTTGGGAATGAGTAATCATAGTGCATTGAGCTTTGAGTACCTGGTTGAGCTAGGAATTATCACCCCCAAAAAAGAACTGGGAAACAAAGGGCTGGCGTACCGAAAGGGAAACTATGAGGAGATGAATAAATTCCTTTGGGATATACATTGGGACACAGAACTCGGAACCACGTCCGTACAAGACATGATGGACTATGTCACTCAAAAATATCAGGAGACTGTAAGCAGGTTTGTCCCAGCCCGACAGGAAAAAACAGAGAAGTAAAGGAAGAATCCGTGGTTTAATAGGGAATGTATGAAAGCAAAGATAATGAACAAAAGGGCATGGAGGAACTTCCATAATAACAGAACACCAGAAAGTAGAGAGAGATACCAGAGAACCAGGAACGAGTATGTTAGTGTGAGAAGAGCAGCTGAGAAAAGGTATGAAAATGATATAGCTAATAACGCCAAGAACGAACCAAAGCTACTACACAGTCACATCAGGAGGAAGACAACAGTGAAGGAACTGGCGATGAAACTTAGGGTGGGTGAGGACAGGTACACAGAGAATGACAAAGAGATGTGTGAAGAACTCAACAAAAGGTTCCAGGATGGTCTTTACAATAGAACAGGGAGACGTCACGGCGCTAGGAGAGGTGGCAGCAAACCAGGTGACCTTGGAACGGTTCGAAATTAGAAGAGATGAAGTCAAGAAGTACCTATTGGAACTGGATGTGAGAAAAGCTGATGGGCCGGATGGAATCTCACCATGGGTATTGAAAGAGTGTGCAGAAGCACTTTGCTTGCCACTCTCCATAGTGTATAGTAGGTCACTGGAAACGGGAGACCTACCAGAAATATGGAAGACTGCTAATGTAGTACCAATATTTAAAAAGGGTGACAGACAAGAGGCACTGAACTACAGGCCAGTGTCCTTAACTTGTATACCATGCAAGGTGATGGAGAAGATTGTGAGAAAAAACCTAATAACACATCTGGAGAGAAGTGACTTTGTGACAACCCATCAACATGGGTTCAGGGAGGGTAAATCTTGCCTTACAGGCTTGATAGAATTCTACGATCAGGTGACCAAGATTAAGCAAGAAAGAGAAGAATGGGCGGACTGCGTTTTTTTGGACTGTCGGAAAGTCTTTGACACAGTACCCCATAAAATGTTGATGCATAAGCTGGAGAAACAGGCAGGAGTAACTGGTAGGGCGCTCCAGTGGATAAGGGAGTACCTAAGCAATAGGAAGCAGAGAGTTATAGTGAGGGGTGAGACCTCAGAATGGCGTGAAGTCACCAGTGGAGTCCCACAGGGCTCTGTGCTTGGACCTATCCTGTTTCTGATATATGTAAATGATCTTCCAGAGGGTATAGACTCATTCCTCTCAATGTTTGCTGATGACGCAAAATTTTGAGAAGGATTAAGACAGAAGAGAACAGCTTGAGGCTTCAAGAAGACCTGGACAAACTGCAGGAATGGTCGAACAAATGGTTGTTAGAGTTTAACCCAAGCAAATGTAATGTAATGAAGATAGGGGTTGGAAGCAGGAGACCAGATACAAGGTATCACTTGGGAGATGAAATACTTCAAGAGTCAGAGAGAGAGAGAAAGACCTGGGGGTTCATATCACGCCAGACCTGTCCCCTGAAGCTCATATCAGGAGGTTAACATCAGCAGCATATGGCAGGTTGGCTAACATAAGAACGACCTTTAGAAACTTGTGTATGGAATCTTTCAGAACATTATATACCACATATGTCAGACCAATCCTGGAGTATGCGGCTCCAGCATGGAGTCCATATCTAGTCAAGCATAAGACTAAACTGGAAAAGGTTCAAAGGTTTGCCACCAGACTAGTACCCGAGCTGAGAGGTATGAGCTACGAGGAGAGACAACGGGAATTGAACCTAACTTCGTTGGAAGACAGAAGAGTTAGGGGGGGACATGATCACCACATTCAAGATTCTCAAGGGACTCGACAGGGTTGATAAAGACAGGCTATTTAACACAAGGGGTCACAGGTGGAAACTGAGTGCCCAAATGAGCCACAGAGATATTAGAAAGAACTTTTTTAGTGTCAGAGTGGTTGACAAATGAATGCATTAGGAAGTAATGTGGTGGAGGCTGACTCCATACACAGTTTCAAGTGTAGATATGATAGAGCCCAATAGGCTCAGGAACCTGTACACCTGTTGATTGACGGTTGAGAGGCGGGACCAAAGAGCCAGAGCTCAACCCCCGCAAGCACAACTAGGTGAGTACACACAAACACACACACACACACACACACACACACACACACACACACACACACACACACACACACACACACACACACACACACACACACACACACACACACACACACACAAATGCAAATGCAAACATTCAGTATGCATTGCATTCAGTACAATGCATGGTACTGAATGCAAAATTCCATGGAGTGTTCACTACCGAGCCTGAGCAGCTCCCATTGTTAGAAGAGATTACCAAGATGAAAGACTATCAGATATAGAGGTGACAGCAGAGGATGTAATGAAACAGTTGACAACACTGGATGCAAATAAAGCTGTTGGACCAGACAAAGTATCACCGTGGATACTTAAAGAGGCAGCGCAGGCTCTCAGCGTGCCTCTGGCAATGATCTTCAATGAGTCACTTATGTCGGGAGAATTGCCCAGTTGCTGGAAGGAGGCAAATGTCGTACCGATTTTCAAAAAGGGGGATAGGGAGGAGGCACTTAACTACAGACCCGTATCACTGACAAGCATCCCCTGCAAAATACTTGAAAGAATAATTAGGCTAAGACTTGTTGAGCACCTGGAGAGCATTGGGTTTGTAAACAAGCACCAACATGGGTTCTGGACAGGGAAATCATGCCTAACAAACCTTTTAGAATTCTATGATAAAGTAACAAGGATAAGGCAGGACAGAGAAGGCTGGGCAGACTGCATATTTCTTGACTGCCAAAAGGCCTTTGATACGGTACCGCACATGAGACTGCTATACAAACTTGAGAGGCAGGCAGGAGTAAGCGGAAAGGCCCTAGTATGGGTGAAGAACTACCTAACAGGAAGGAGCCAGAGGGTAATGGTAAGGGGCGAAAAGTCGGACTGGCGAACAGTAACAAGTGGAGTACCTCAAGGATCGGTGCTGGGACCAATCCTCTTTCTAATTTACGTAAATGATATGTTTACAGGAGTGGAATCATACATGTCAATGTTTGCAGATGGCGCAAAATTAATGAGAAGAGTTGTGACAGACGAGGATTGTAGGATCCTCCAAGAGGACTTACACAGGCTGCAGAGATGGTCAGAGAAATGGCTACTGGAGTTTAACACCAGTAAATGTAAAGTTATGGAAATGGGATCAGGTGACAGGAGACCAAAGGGACAGTACACAATGAAGGGGAACAGCCTACCTGTAACGATTCGAGAAAGAGACCTGGGAGTGGATGTGACACCTAATCTAACTCCTGAGGCACATATAAATAGGATAACGACAGCAGCGTACTCTACACTGGCGAAAATTAGAACTTCATTCAGAAACCTAAATGAGGAAGCTTTTAGGGCGCTTTACACTGCCTACGTGAGACCCGTCTTAGAGTATGCCGCGCCATCATGGAGCCCCCACCTGAAGAAACACATAAAGAAACTGGAGAAGGTTCAGAGGTTTGCGACGAGGCTTGTCCCAGAGCTACGAGGGATGGGATATGAAGAGCGGCTGAAGGAACTGAACCTTACGACACTAGAGAAAAGAAGGGAGAGAGGAGATATGATAGGGACATATAAAATACTCAGGGGAATTGACAAAGTGGAAAATAGATGAAATGTTCACACGTAATAATAACAGAACGAGGGGACATGGGTGGAAACTGGAACTCAGATGAGTCACAGAGATGTTAGGAAGTTTTCTTTTAGCGTGAGAGTAGTAGAAAAATGGAATGCACTTGGGGAACAGGTTGTGGAAGCAAATACTATTCATACTTTTAAAACTAGGTATGATAGGGAAATGGGACAGGAGTCATTGCTGTAAACAACCGATAGCTAAAAAGGCGGGATCCAAGAGTCAATGCTCGATCCTGCAAGCACATATAGGTGAGTACATATAGGTGAGTACACACACACACACACACACACACACACACACACACACACACACACACACACACACACACACACACGCAAACACACACACACACACACACACACACACACACACACACACACACACACACACACACACACACACACACACACACACACACACACACACACACACACACACACACACACACACACACACACACACACACACACACACACACACACACACACACACACACACACACACACACACACACACACACACACACACACACACACACACACACACCTAAGGGAGTACCTAAGCAACTGAAGACAACTAGTCAATGTTAGGGGTGAAGTCTCAGATTGGCATGACGTCACAAGTGAAGTCCCGCAGGGGTCAGTACCTGGACCTATACTGTTTCTGTTATATGTAATGATCTCCCAGATTGTATAGACTCGTTTCTCTCAATGTTTGCTAATGATGCAAAAATTATGAGGAGGATTGAAACAGAGGATGATAGTAGGAGACTACAGGGACGACCTAGACAGACTGAATGAATGGTCCAACAAATGGCTGCTAAAGTTTAACCCGAGTAAATGCAAAGTAATGAAACTAGGCAGTGGAAACAGGAGGCCAGATACAGGATACAGAATAGGAGATGAAGTACCTAATGAAACGGACAGAGAGAAAGATCTAGGAATTGAAATCACACCAAACCTCTCTACTGAAGCCCACATAAAAATAATCACGTCTGCGGCATATGCGAGGCTGCTTAACATTAGAACAGCCTTCAAGAACCTATGTAAGGAATCATTCAGAAGCTTGTATACCTCATACGTAAGACCAATCCTGGAGTATGCGGCTCCAAGCACAAGACGAAGTTGGAAAAAGTTCAGAGGTATGCCACTAGACCATTCACAGAACTAAGAGGCATGAATTACGAGGAAAAGCTGCAGGAATTCACCTTACGACACTGGAAAACAGAAGAGTGAGGGGAGACATGATCACTACCTACAAAATCCTCAGGGAGAATTGACAGGATAGACATGGATAAACTATTAAACACTGGAGGTACGCGAAGAAGAGGACACAGGTGGAAGCTGAGTACCCACATGAGCCACAGGGACGACAGAAAGAACCTTTTCAGTGTCAAAGTAGTTAACAGGTGGAATGCATTAGGTAGCGATGTGGTGGAGGCTGACAACCTGTGCTCTTAAAAATAACTTCGCTTTTGGCCGTTTGCCTGTATGGCCGAATATGGATGTAATTTGAAAATGAAACAAAAAATAAAATAAATTTGGGATTTTTTTTCAGTAACAGTAAGTTAAGGATCCTCTGATAGGTTAGGTGGGCAGGAAATTCTCATAAAGTTTTAAAATATTATGAAAAACGTTAATGGAAAGTTTCCCCTTCAAAGCTTGCCGAGTAAGCCGGACGACTCAAACAGAAAATGGAACAGTGCGTCACTTTTGAGAGTCGATTTCATTTTAAAATACATTTAAATTTGGCCATAGCGTGCATACGAGCGAAAAATGACGTTATTTTTAAGAGGACGGGTTGGACTCCATACACAGTTTTAAATGAAGATATGAAAAAGCCCAGTAGGCTCAGGAATATGTACACCAGTTGATTGACAGGTGAGAGGTGGGGCCAAAGATCCAAATCTCAACCCCCGCATTTCCAAATAGGTGAGTACAAATAGGTGCGTACATAGACACATACACACACACACACACATGGGATGTGTGTGTGTAGGGATGTATTACACAAAGGACACAATTCTAACAAAGAAAAGCCACCTGCAACATGTGGGAGAATTCAAAAAAGTATTCCTCCAGAGGGACATGACGAGGGAGGAGAGGGCCATGGCGGGAGAAGCAAGGAAGAAGCGCAGGGCGAGTGGAGAAAACCAGGAAACCACATCTCCCAACACATCACCCCCACAGGCGAGGGGGGAACCCACAACCAGCTACCCAGTAACACGAGCAGGGAGGGCAACCCCAGAACCCTCCTCTGCATAGAAAACCCCCCTTTCCTTCCTGTCCTAACACCCCGTTCACCCCATACCCTCCCTGTCCTTCCCCCTTCACTTGACCCCCCACCCCTCATCCCAGTATCCTCTGCAACCCTGGTATCCACCTCACAAATCCTCACACCCATGGCACAGCTTCCTCCACCAGCAGAACATTCACCAAGGAGGAGATTTGAGAAGGGACAGAAGAAAGTGAGCTTCAAGGCATTGTACACTAACTTAGATGGTATTACAAATAAGGCAAATGAACTTGGAGAATGGGTACTAGAGGAAAACCCAGACATAATATCTCTTACAGAAACAAAGCTGACAAAACCAATAACAAATACAATGTTCCCACAGGACTATTATGTTATGAGGAAAGAGAGAGAAGGAAGAGGTGGTGGTGGTGTAGCTCTGCTGGTAAAAAAAGGCTGGGATTTTGAGGAGTTGGTTGTTCAGGGATGTGAAGGTTTCAGTGACTACATAATAGGAACAATAACAACTGGAGGGCAAAAATGTTTAGTCGTAGTCATATATAATCCACCACCAAATGACAGTAGACCCAGACAGGAATATGATAGAAACAATATGGCCACCATTAACATAACAGAGAGAGCAGCTTCTGTTGCTAGCAATAATGGATCTGGACTACTAATCATGGAAGACTTCAACCATGGGAAGATAGATTGGGAGAACAGAGACCCGCATGGAGGACCAGAAACATGGAGAGCTAAGATGCTGAACGTGGCAACAAGAAACTTTCTAAGCCAGCACATCAAGGATCCAACAAGAATGAGAGGAGAGGATGAACCAGCAATGCTTGATCTGATATTTACCCTAAATGAGTGGGATATAAGGGAAGTCAAGATGAAAGCTGCCTTGGGAATGAGTGATCACAGTGTATCGAACTTTGAGTACCTGGTAGAGGTAGGAATTATCCCCCCCCCCCGAAAAAGAACTAGGAAACAAAAGGATGGCATACTGAAAGGAAAATTATGAGGAGATGAGAAGCTTCCTAAGGGAAATACCTTGGGACACAGACCTCAGAGCTAAGTCTGTACAAGATATGATGGACTATGTCACCCAAAAGTGTCAGGAGGCAGTATGCAGATACATCCCGGCCCAAAAGGAAAAATCCGAGAAACAAAAGGAGAATCCATGGTATAATAGGGCATGTATGGAAGCAAAGAAACTGAACAAAAGGGCGTGGAGGAACTTCCAGAATAACCGAATACCAGAAATCAGAGAGAGATACCAGAGAACCAGGAATGAGTATGTCAGGGTGAGAAGAGAAGCAGAGAAAAGTTGTGAAAATGATATAGCAAACAAAGCCAAGACCGAACCAAAGCTACTCCACAGTCACATCAGAAGGAAAACAACAGTGAAAGAACAGGTAGTGAAACTTAGAACAAGTGAGGACAGGAATGCAGAGAATGACAAAGAGGTGTGTGATGAACTCAACAAGAGGTCTTCACAATAGAACAAGGTGAGGTCACTGTGCTAGGAGAAAGGGAAGTAAACCAGGCGGCCTTGGAAGAGTTTGAAATTACGAAAGAGGAGGTCAAGAAACACCTGCTGGATCTGGATGTTAGAAAGGCTGTTGGTCCAGACGGGATCTCGCCATGGGTACTGAAAAAGTGTGCAGAGTCACTTTGCTTGCCACTCTCCATAGTGTATAGTAGGTCACTGGAGACGAGAGACCTTCCAGAAATATGGAAGACGGCGAATGTGGTCCCAATATACAAAATGGGTGACAGGCAAGAGGCACTTAACTACAGGCCAGTATCCTTGACTTGTATACCATGCAAGGTGATGGAGAAGATCGTGAGAAAAAACCTGGTAGGACATCTGGAGAGAAGGGACTTCGTGACAAATCGACAACATGGATTCAGGGAGGGTAAATCTTGCCTGACTGGCTTAATAGAATTCTATAACCAGGTGACACAGATTAAGCAAGAAAGAGAGAGCTGGGCGCACTGCATTTTCTTGGATTGTCGGTAAGCCTTTGACACAGTACTGCATAAGAGGCTGGTACATAAGCTGGAGAGACAGGCAGGTGTAGCTGGTAAGGTGTTCCAGTGGATAAGGGAGTACCTAAGCAATAGGAAGCAGAGAGTTACGGTGAGGGGTGAGACCTCCGATTGGCGTGAAGTCACCAGTGGAGTCCCACAGGGCTCTGAGCTCGGTCCTATCTTGTTTCTGATATATGTAAATGATCTCCCGGAGGGTATAGATTCATTTCTCTCAATGTTTGCAGACGATGCCAAAATTATGAGAAGGATTAAGACAGAAGAGGACTGTTTGAGGCTTCAAGAAGACCTAGACAAACTGAAGGAATGGTCGAGCAAGTGGTTGTTAGAGTTTAACCCAACCAAATGAAATGTAATGAAGATAGGTGTAGGGAGCAGGAGGCCAAATACAAGGTATCATCTGGGAGAGGAAATTCTTCAGGAGTGAGAGAAAGAAAAAGACTTGGGAGTTGATATCACGCCAGACCTGTCTCCTGCAGCACATATCAAGAAGATAACATCAGCGGCATATGCCAGGCTGGCCAACATACGAACGGCATTCAGAAATTTGTGTAAAGAATCATTCAGAACTTTGTATACCACATATGTCAGGCCAATTCTGGAGTATGCAGCCCCAGCATGGTGTCCATATCTAGTCAAGGATAAGACTAAACTGGAAAAGGTTCAAAGATTTGCCACCAGACTAGTACCCGAGCTGAGAGGTATGAACTACGAGGAGAGACTACGGGAATTGAACCTCACTTCGCTGGAAGACAGAAGAGTTAGGCGGAGACTTGATCACTACATTCAATATTCTCAAGGGAATTGATAGGGTAGATAAAGACAGGCTATTTAACACAAGGGGTACACGCACAAGGGGACACAGGTGGAAACTGAGCGACCAAATGAGCCACAGGGATATTAGAAAGAACTTTTTTAGTGTCAGAGTGGTTGACAAATGGAATGCATTAGGAAGTGATGTGGTGGAGGCTGACTCCATACACAGTTTCAAGTGTAGATATGATAGAGCCCAATAGGCTCAGGAATCTGTACACCAGTTGATTGACGGTTGAGAGGCGGGACCAAAGAGCCAGAGATCAACCCCCGCAAGCACAACTAGGTGAGTACACACATAGTTGATTGAGGTCCAGTTGATTGACAGTTGAGAGGCGGGCCCAATGAGCCAAAACTCAACCCCCGCAAGCACATTTAGGTGAGTACACACACACACACCTGCAACCATGCTATCCACCTCAGGATCCTCTGAGACCCTGTTACCCACCTCACAAATCCTCACACTTATGGAACAACGTCCCCCATCAGCAGAACGCTCCCCAAGAAGGGGACACGAGAAGAGACAGAAGGAAGTGAGTCTCAAGGCAATGTACACTGACACAGATGGAAATACAAATACAATAAATGAACTTCGAGAATGAGTACTAGAAGAAAACCCAAATATAATAGGACTCACAGAAACAAAGCTGAGTAAATCCCATAACAAATGCAGTATTTCTACAGGACTACTGTAAACATATTGTGAGGAAAGAGAGATAAGGAAGAGGAGGTGGGGGGTGTACTCTGCTGGTAAGAAAAGGCTGGGGTTTTGGGGAGATGGTTATTCAGGGCTGTGACGGTTTCAGTGACTACATAACAGGTACCATAGCAACTACAGGACAAAAATACTATAGTCGTAGTCATATATAATCCACCACCAAATAACAGAAGACCCAGACAGGAATATGATAGAAACAATATGGCCACCATAAACATTATAGAAAGTGCAGCTTCTGTCGCTAGCAGGAATGGATCTAAACTACTAATCCTGGTGAGACTTCAACCACAGGAAGATAGATTGGGAGAACAGAGACCCACATGGAGGACCAGATACATGAAGAGCTAAGCCGCTAGATGTGGCAACAAGAAACTTTCTAAGCCAACACATCAAGGAACCAACAAGATTGAGAGGTGAAGATGAACCAGTCATGTTTGATCTGATATTTACCCTACATGAGTGGGATTTAAGGGAAGTTAAATTGGAAGCACCCTTGGGAATGAGTGATCACAGTGAATTGAGCTTTGAGTACCTGGTAGAGCTAGGATTTATCTCTTCCCCCCAAAAACTAGGAAACAAATGGCTGCCATCCGGAAAGGGGAATTATGAGATGAAAAGTTTCCTAAGGAATATACCATGGGACACAGACCTCAGAGTTAAGTCTGTACAAGATATGATGGACTATGTCACCCAAAAGTGTCAAGAGGCAGTAAACAGATTTATCCCGGCCCAAAAGGAAAAATCCAAGAAGCAAAAGAAAAATCCACGGTTTAATAGAGCATATATGGAAGCAAAGGAACTCAACAAAAGGTCGTGGAGGAACTTCCGAAATAACAGAACACCTGAAAGCAGAGAGAGATGCCAGAGAACCAGGAATGAGTATGTTATTGTGAGAAAAGAGGCAGAGAAAAATTTTGAAAATTATATTGCAAACAAAGCCAAGACCGAATCAAAGCTACTCCACAGTCACATCAGGAGGAAAACAAAAGTGAAAGAACAGGTAATGAAATTTAGAACAGACGAGGACAGGTATACAGAGAATGACAAAGAGGTGTGTGAAGAACTCAACAAAAGGTTCCAGGAAATCTTCACAATAGAACAGGGAGAGGTCTCTGCATTTGGAGAGGGCACAGTATACCAGATGGCCTTGGAAGGGTTTGAAATTACGAGATATGAGGTCAAGAGACACCTGTTGGATCCGGATGTGAGAAAGGCTGTTGGTCCAGACGGGATCTCACCCTGGGTACTGAAAGAGTGTGCAGAGGCACTTTTGCTTGCGACTCTCCATAGTGTATAGTAGATCAATGGAAACATGAGACCTACCAGAAATATGGAAGACAGCTAATGTAGTCCCAGTATACAAAAAAGGGTGGCAGACAAGAGGCACTGAATTACAGGCCAGTGTCTTTGACTTATATACCATGCAAGGTGATGGAGAAGATCGTGTGGAAAAAAAACCTAGTAACACATCTGGAGAGAAGGAACGTCATGACAACCCATCAATATGGGTTCAGGGAAGGTAAATCTTGCCTGACAGGCTTAATAGAATTCTACGACCAGGTGACAAAGATTAGGCAAGAAAGAGAAGGCTGGGTGGATTGCATTTTCTTGGATTGTCGGAAAGCCTTTGACACAGTACCCCAGAAGAGGATGGTGCATATGCTGGAGAGACAGGCAGGAGTAACTGGGTATGGAGATCCAGTGGATAATGGAGTACCTAAGAAAAAGGAAACAGAGAGTTACAGTGAGGGTTGAGACCTCAGAATAGCGTGATGTCAACAGTGGAGTCCACATGGATCTGTACTCTGTCCTATCCTTTTTCTGATATACGTAAATGATCTCCCAGAGGGAATTGACCCATTTCTCTCAATGTTTGCTGACGATGCAAAAATTATTAGAATGATAACGACAGAGGAGGGCTGCTTGAGGTTTGAAGAAGATCTAGACACACTGAAGGAATGATCGAACTAATGGTTGTTAGAGTTTAACCCAAGCAAATGTAATGTAATGATGATAAGTGTAGGGAGCAGGAGGCCAGTTACAATGTATCATTTGGCAGATGAAACTCTTCAAGAGTCAGAGAGAGAGAAATACTTAGGGGTTGATATCATGCCAGACCTGTTTCCTGAAGCACATATGAAGAGGATAACATCAGCAGCATATGTCAGGCTGGCCAACATAAGAACGACATTTAGACACTTGTGCAAGGAATCATTCAGAACGTTGTATACCACATATGTCATAGCAATCCTGCAGTATGCAGCTTCAGCACGGAGTCCATATCTAGTCAAGCATAAGACTAAACTGGAAAAGGTTCAAAAGTTTCCCACCAGACTAATACCCGAGCTGAGAGTTATGAGCTACGAGGAGAGACTACGGGAATTAAACCTCACGTCGCTGGAAGACAGTAGAGTTAGGGGGGACATGATCACCACATACAAGATTCCCATAGGAATTGATAGGGTAGATAAAGAAAGACTATTTAACACAAGGGGGCACACGCACCAGGTGGTACAGGTGAAAACTGAATGCCCAAATGAGCCACAGAGATATTAGAAAGAACTTTTTCAGTGCCAGAGTGGTTGACAAATGGAATGCATTAGGAAGTGATGTGGTGGAGGCAGATTCATACACAGTTACAAGTGTAGATATGATAGAGCCTAGTAGGCTCGGGAACCTGTAAACCAGTTGATTGACAGTTGAGAGGTGGGACCAAAGAGCAAGAGCTCAACCCCCGCAAGCACAAATAAGTGAGTACACACACACACGCAAATCGTCATTCACTTAAATTAGTTTTACTGTAATTTTTAATTAATCTTTTCCAAATATAAATGCAAAACTAGTTGATGAATACAACTTTGATTTCATTTGATTTTGAACTCTAGTATGATAGGGCAGTGTTTATTATCTCCAAGGGACATCTCTTACTTTGTATTTTCCATATATGCCACACTTTTGGTTAACTCTAGGGCTAGTGATGCTGGTGGGTTTTGATTGTAATAGTGTCACTTAATTTAAATTATTAAAACCATGGACGAGACAGAGCTTGTTAGGGGATAATATAAAAAAAATTCTTCTTTTACCATCATATGAAAGGAAACTGGAAAAAAATTCCAATAATCCCTAAGGAAAAAAATGCGACGTGAAAGGCGAGAAAACAAAAAGCCTACCATTTTTATTATTATTATTATTATTTTCTACCACAGACGTGGCCACACTTTTACAATGTTAACCAGCATATATACATTTTCTTCTGTCCTCCGTGGATAGGGTCAGAGATGTATTAAACATATAGTTCAAGGGTTTATTGAACAATCAACCACAGAAGGTGGTTCGGTGCTTTTAAAATGCTAAGCTAACCTACATACGTAAATACATAGATTCACAGATTTACGTATGCCCTACATAAAGTGTTCGATGTGTCTTTTACATAGAGTCATTAATGTGCATTTACAAAGGTGAAATGTAATTCTGATCAGATTCCATATATACTTTATACACATACAAATACATACACACACACATATACGTACACATACATATATGCACACACACACGCATTCACATACATATGTCTCTTTTACTCTGACAGAGTGAGATACCTGATAGAGAAACTAGTGTGCAATTAAGCACTTAATCACTGAAGGTGATTAAGGTGCTTTTACAAGATCAGGTTATATAGTTACATCACATACATACATTGTATAATTGATACATTACATGGTTAATCTTGGGTACAAGTCCAATATATCATCAAGTGTTCCAGTACTCATATAGTAATTACACAGTTCAGCATACCTTAGCCCAGGAGGGCGAAAGTCAGTCAATCAATATGGGACATTCTACAATATAATGTTCAAGAGAGTGCATGTTTTCTCTTTCACAAAGTTCACACATTGTGTACTTGACATTTGGGTTTTGAGAAAGCTGCCAGATACGTGTATATCCCAGGCGTATTCTGGCCACTATAACATCACATTGCCGGGTTCTTTTTCTATTAGTCCCAAATGTGAATGTCTCCTCACGATATCTATCATAATATTTAATGCTACATCTTTTCGGTCTTTGTGAATTTGTTAGGTCGGTGAGATCTTCATTATATATTTGTTTAAGTATTCTCTTTGTCACTGCTAATGAAACACCCATATCAATTTCTACCACTGGTTTTCTGCAGGCTGACTTAGCAAGCATATCAACAGTGTCATGCCTTGAGATGCCAACATGTGATGGTATCTATATGAATTTAATTTCAAATCTGTTTTCTTTAGCAGCTAAAACATTCATTCGAACATCGCTGACTATTTTCTGGGTGTCACTACTATGTGCGTTCAATGCCAGGAGTGCACTCTGCGAGTCACAGTATATAAGTCCACTGCCTTTGTCTTTTAAAAATTCAGTGGCAAGGTATATGCCTGCAAGTTCGGTTTGAGTTGTACTTGCCCAGTCATTGACGCGCTTCATTGCTGTATGTACGAGAGAAGATTGTTCAAATATATTGCATGCACATCCGGTACATCGTCCACCTTCTTCTACAGGGCCGTCGGTATAGCACTGATGCACATCGTTACCCATACTCTGAGTTCTTTCAGTGATGCTTTTCAGTGTTAACTGTTTTAATAATTTACAGTGCACACTATCTTTCTTGGGCGCATTTACAAAATCAACTGATAGATCCCAGTTATCCCATGGAGTAATTGTTTGATTAATCATTAATTGAGTTGGGTACATATTTAATATTTTGATGGCGTTGGCTACCTTGTAGAACCAAAATACATAATCAGATTTCGTTCTTCTTCTATAGACCTCAGGTGAGTGCAACATATTAAAAAGTTTAGCTTCAAACTTCATGTGTTGTCTAGATCTACTCAATGCCTTTACGCCGAAAACTGTGCTAATAGACAAAATTATCTCACTTATGGTAGGTAATTTTAACTCTGCTCTCATATTAACTATTCTCGTGGACTTTGGAACCCCAAGGATGAGACACATAGCTTCATTTTGCAAGGTTTCAAGAGATTTCTGTTGTTTGTCAGTATACAGTGTGAGATGTAGAGCATTGTTGTCAATCACAGAGCGTATAAATAATACATAAAACATTCTAGCAAGTCTCACGTTAATTCCATGACTGACACCAACAAGGACCCGCAAGAGCTTTAATCTCTCCCACAGTCTCCTCTTGAGAGAAGAAAAGTACCCAGGGTCGTTAATGCGGACACCAAGGTATCTGTAAGACTCGCAGTTCTCAAGTGCTCGCTCATCTATATGATAATTGGGTGGTGGAATACCACATGGAATGAGGGTACGAGTTGTCTGTACAGAGATAAGGAGGCCACATTCCTCCGGTCTAGTAGCAAAAGCGTCGAGCAGAACTTGCATTCTAGGCTCGGGGGCAGCCTGTAAACATATATCATCAACATAACAAATGACAGTGTCTTCATCCATTGAAATTGCTAAGTAATGAAAAAAACTGATTAAAACGGATTTTCTCTGCTGGTGAATAGAAAATGCTGAAATAGAAATAAAAGAAAGAACAACAGAAGAGAAAGAAAAAGAGTGTACATAATAGCTAAGCCTAAGTGTGATCATATGTGTTAAGGTTGTAGTATTTGACTATATATATTCAAGTAGGCAAGAGTCAACTACATAATGCCAGGATTACGGTTCATGTTGGGCATGTTGTTTACGAGAGGCGGTACTACAAGAGGACGTCTGTGAAGAGTACAGGCAGGAAAGATTAGTATAGACGAAGTGTATTCAATTGAATGATTAGTCTCTAACATGACAGAAGAGATAAATTTTAGTATCTACAGACTTGAAGCTTTTTGTGTGTTCCTCAAGTCTCTCATCAGGAGTATGATCAGTTTCACCAAAGTATTGGAGAGGATAAATAGAATAAACACCATTAGCATTGAAAACAGGTGAAGAAGTGTGAACAAGGTTACTACGAAGTATATTAGTCTGACGAAAGGCAAGTTCTTATCAAGACGACGAAGGATATTAGTCAGAATTTTAGTTCAGAATAGAAGAGAAGGCAAAGAAGAGTGTTTCATGTGTTGGGAGAAGGTTTAGGATGAAAGAAAATAGTTTTTAAGCGAAAGAACGATTTATAAATTATAGAAATTTCAGAATCAAGAAACTGGGGGTCAGGGCCAAAAGGAAGAGGCGACAGGAACAATTTTCTTAGCAGTAGAATGGTAGTAAATGAACTTAATCTAAGTACCACTGTTCATAGGTTTATGGTAGACAGAAAAGAAGAAGACAACCACACAGCTGTGAACATGTGCATGTAAGAAAGAAGGGAAGAAATTATATTCTAATTAAAGTTTGAAATTATATTATAATTAAAGTGATAAAAGACGCCAGACTGTTGAAAGAGGAGAGGAGAGGCTGGAAAGGACTGCGGTCATGAGGCCAAAAACCAAAAACGTCAGGAACATAGCGTAGCCAGGCAGAGGGACAGGTATCAATGGTACGAAAAACAGATTCATTGTCCTTAATACAGAGATGAGGAATACCCGAAAAAGAGAGGCGAACCCATTCCAACAACGAAATTTTATGAAAAATACTTCCCATTGAAATACATCTTCTCATGACTTCTGGCTACTGAGCTGTATCTCCCTCCTCCGACATGTATCCTGTTCCCTGCTCAAGCTTTCCGTATCCTCACTCCAGCATTCCATTCCCTGCTTACTTGCTCTAGGGTCCTTGGAACTTGGAACTTCCTCATTGAAATAAAAGTTAGTATCAGCTCAGAGTCTGCGCAGCAAAATATTGCTGCCCTTGTCCCCAGATAATTTTTAATAGAAAAGGTTACAGACGAGAACCTTGGGTCCTCCACTTGTGAATCTTCCCAATCTGATTTCTCTCCATTTATGATGACCATCAGTTTCGTGTCATAGATATTATACACTCATACAGATTTCGAACTCTCCTCTAATGTCATGTGAGACCGTCAAAATTCTATTAGAAATCTTCTTATATTATTTTGCAATCTTTTCCGTGGTTCACTTTTTTCAGATTTCTTGGAAAAAATTCATAGTATTTGTGTTAAGTACTGTGTAAAGTACTTTTGTAAAGCAGTGTTTTGAGGTATACCTTGAGGTTACCTTGAGGTGCTTCCGGGGCTTAGCGTCCCCGCGGCCCGGTCGTCGACCAGGCCTCCTGGTTGCTGGACTGATCAACCAGGCTGTTGGACGCGGCTGCTCGCAGCCTGACGTATGAGTCACAGCCTGGTTGATCAGGTATCCTTTGGAGGTGCTTATCCAGTTCTCTCTTGAACACTGTGAGGGGTCGGCCAGTTATGCCCCTTATGTGAAGCGGAAGCGTGTTGAACAGTCTCGGACCTCTGATGCTGATAGAGTTCTCTCTCAGAGTACCTGTTGCACCTCCGCTTTTCAACGGGAGTATTCTGCACATCCTGCCATGTCTTCTGGTCTCATGTGATGTTATTTCTGTGTGCAGGTTTGGGACCAGACCCTCTAACATTTTCCACGTGTAAATTATTATATATCTCTCCCGCCTGCGCTCAAGGGAGTACAGATTTAGGCTCTTTAGTCGGTCCCAATAGTTTAGGTGTTTTACTGAGTGAATTCTAGCCGTATAGGATCTCTGCACGCTCTCCAGGTTGGCAATTTCTCCAGCTTTGAAAGGGGCTGTCATTGTGCAGCAATACTCCACTCTAGAGAGCACAAGCGTTTTGAAAAGTATCATCATCGGTATAGCATCTCTAGTGTGAAAAGTTCTTGTTATCCAACCTGTCATTTTTCTTGCAGTTGTGACGGCTACTTTATTGTGTTCTTTAAAGGTAAGGTCTTCCGACATGAGTACACCCAGATCCTTATCATTGCCTTTTCGTTCTATGTCATGATTTGCCTGAGTTTTGTACGTGGTTTCCGTTTTTATATTTTCATTTTTTCCATAGCGCATGAGCTGGAACTTATCTTCGTTAAACACCACATTATTTTCTGTAGCCCATAAAAAGACCTGATCTACATCTGACTGGAGGTTTGCCGTGTCCTCTATGTTGGCTACTCTCATGAAGATCCTAGTGTCATCTGCAAAGGATGATACAGTGCTATAGGTTGTGTTCTTGTCTATGTCCGATATGAGGATGAGAAAAAGTACTGGAGCAAGCACAGTACCCTGGGGGACTGAGCTCTTCACGGTTGATGGGCTGGATTTTATTTTGTTGACTATTACACATTGGGTTCTGTTGGTCAGGTTATTGTAGATCTATCTGCCTATTTTTCCGGTAATTCCTTTTGAACGCATTTTATGTGCAATAACACCATTGTCACATTTATCAAAAGCTTTTGCGAAATCTGTGTAAATTACATCAGCGTTTTGTTTGTCTTCCATAGCATCTAATGCCATATCCTAGTGGCCCAGCAACTGCGACAGGCAAGAGCGCCCTCTTCTGAAATCGTGTTGTCCGGGGTTATGGAGATGCTGTGATTCCATGTATTTTGTGATGTTACTTCTTAGCACTCTCTCAAATTTTTTTATAATGTGCGATGTTAGTGCTATCGGTCTGTAATTTTTTGCCTCTGCCTTATTTCCTCCTTTTTGAAGTGGTGCTATCTCTGCTGTTTTTAGTATATCAGGAATAACGCCAGTATCTAGGCTTTGTCTCCACAGAATGTGGAGGGCCTGCGATATTGGTTTTTTACAGTTCTTGATGAATATGGAGTTCCAAGAATCCGGGCCTGGTGCAGAGTGCATAGGCATACTGTTAATGGCTTCTTCAAAATCTAGTGGGGATAGGGTGACGTCTGATATATGATTTGATGTTGGTATCATAACCATGAAAAATTCATTTGGGTTATCAATCTTTAGTGCGTTTAATGGCTCACTGAAAACAGAGTCGTACTGCTTCCTCAGTAGCTCGCTCATTTCTTTGTTGTCATCGGTGAAAGTTCCATCTACCTTTCGCAGGGGCCCGATACTAGATGTGGTTTTTTATCTTGATTTTGCATAGGAGAAAAAATATTTCGGATTTCTCTCTATTTCACTGATGGCCTTTTGCTCTCTTTGCCTCTCCTGGGTTTTGTATGATTCTTGTAGCTTGAGTTCAATTGTTTCTATTTCTCTACCTAACCTTCTTCGCCGTTCTTGAGATAAGGTGCGACTCTCAAGTTGTTCTGCGATTCGTTTTCTTCGCCTATATAGGGAACGACGTTCCCGTTCCAATCTGCATCTCATTCTCTTTTTTCTTAGGGGTATGCGGTTTGAACATATTTCTAGTGCTACTGAGCTTATTTTTTCCAGGCACTGGTTCAGGTTTGCATCTTCTAGCTGTTCTTCCCAGTTTATTTCTGTGAAGTCCTGGTTTATTTGCTCCCAGTTTATCTGTTTATTATTGAAGTTGAATTTGCTGAAATCTCCTCCACCGGGAATCTGAACTGGTTTTGAAGTTCTACTCCCCATGGTTGTCATAACTTCAATTAAGTTGTGATCTGAGTAACAGGTATTTGTAATCATTATTTTCCCTGATCAATTCATCATTATTAGTGAAAATGAGGTCCAGCGTGTTCTCCTTCCTAGTTGGTTCTACTATTTGCTGGTTTAAGGCAAACCTGTCGCTCATCCGTAGCAGGTCATTTGCATGTGCCTGTTCATTTAGGCTACTTTCTGGTATTCTTTCTGATATTACTGTATTAGCCAGGTGCTTCCATTTCAGGTGCCGTAGGTTAAAGTCCCCAAGCAGGATGATGTTCGGAGTATTACTTAATTAATTTTATATTATTCAATCTGATTTAGAATTTTATTCGTGACCCGAGTTTGTTTCGTTCTCGGCGGTATAGAAATTGAAAGTAACGTTTCCTTTCACCTAATGACTCGTTTGCAAAGAAGTAAATTGATTCTCAAGAGTTATGCGACAGTTTCAGGGTTGCATCTTTTGGAGGGTCAATAGTTTGATCTTGGGGACTGTGATACAGGCTAAGTATATACGTATACACAGGCTTCCCGTCCCTGACAAAATGTAATAAATTAAATTTGACTGGCATTTAAATATTTATACTATACTAAGAGGTCAGTTTTCTATGTTAATTTTATGAAATTAGTGCTACATACAAAACCATTCAAAATTGTTCTATCATACATAATAGTTATTAATAGGTGACTAGACTCCACCTAACATTCTTAAAAATACTTGAAATTACTTTGTTGGGGAATTGTTTGGTCTCAGCTATTATAATTGTTCAATAATATCTCTGCCAATAAGTACTTGTTTATAAATGTGTTAAATATCTTGTTAATTAGGAAGTTTTTTTCTAAACTGTAAAACAAAATCTAATAGGTTGGTTTGACTATTTTTAATCATTATTTATTATTTTATGTTCTGATTATTTTCAATTACCCAGTCTTTTCAATAAACTATATATCTGACTGATTTTGAATATCTATATAAGAGTACCTTTTGATTAGCCTTTGTTTATGAGGCTATTTTCGTTCGATATATGTATTATATATTCGATTCGTTCGAAATATGTTCTTGATATTATTATTACCTTAAAAAACTCTTCATCTTTAGCTATATATTTAGCTCTAGTTGTTCAAAATTTCTAACGCCTTTATTTTATGTTGCCCACAGGAGAAAAATAAAACTGTAGCTATACTTGTGGTAAAAATCACCTAACAAGAATATATTTATTTATTTAATAATTACTGATTACTTACTTTTTAATTATTTATATTAATGATTTAATTTATAATTAAAGCAGACAGTATATTCATAGCTGTCCTGCCAGGAGCCTCCCTTCACAACTTGGGGGAAGGGGTTATTTAATAACCAAATCTAAATTAATCGTTAAGCATAATATTACTACGTTTGGTTATTCTACTATGCCAAACTCGGTTATCAAAATGAAATATTCCTGCTTCGTTGTTATGTAGAATGTGGCTTGGTAATAAGCGAAGGCCATGTAATCAGGTAAGGTCTCTGAAGAAGGCCATGTAATCAGGTCTAAAAGCCTGATCTCGTGGATCAGGCTTTTATGGTGACGCAAACTCATCGTGTTGCACCAGGAAATATGTTGAAATTTCTCTTACCGTTTAGAATTCACCTGCCAAATATTTGCAGAATAGTAAACTGCAAACAAGATATGAAGATATATCAGGGAATGTATATTGTGAGTAATTAAACCAAGCCTCCCCATTTCGGAGGGGTTTGCATGTTATGGGCATAGTTTGCCATGCCCATAACTGGTCAACCTTAACCTACATTAATGACTACAAATGATCAGAAATAACAGATCACTAGGGTACAGAATACTTCCTTTATGGCAAGCGAAGTTATGCTGATCATACGAGACTCTGGTGTCCTCAGCACTGTAACACGCGGGAAGTTTCTCTGCGAGCTTGTGCAAGAGTGTTGGCATTGCCAAAGCTTGTTTATTAACAGGGAGGGAGAGTCTCCTCTCCCTCCCCGATCGAGTGATGCGTGGAGAGATCTGTTCAAGTTTGTGCCTTTTATAGACAATGAGAGGGAGTCCTTGGTTCTATATATGACTGACTTAAATCCAGTCATGATGTTTTTTTTCTCAAGTTTGTTTCCAGACTGGCAATTTAAAGATTATTGGATATAAACTTTATTGGTAAATATAAATTAGGTGATATGGCAAGATCTCTTACTAATTTCTTTGTATGGTTAATTAAGGTAAATTAATGGTTAGGTGTAATTGGTGTCTGAATTTACGAAAATACTGGAAGGTGGTTAGTAAGTATGTTTTTGTTGGTTCTGTTTGCTATTAAAATATAAATATTCATATTATGTAATTGCAAAGCATATACTAAGTAAATTACACATACAGAAAGGATATTGTTAAAAAATTATGATGCTACATTTTGTCCGGAAAACTTGACTATCAAAAATAGAGGTATGAGTTTTTATCCTGTCATCTCTTTAAATGTGACCAAATTCTAATAAAAATTTTTAACAGTTTAAACGAAGACATATCTTCATTAAACATTAACATTAAATATGACATTCATTATATTCATTGCGTTTCACTTACGAGATGGAGAAGGATGGGAAGCTGCCCTTTCTAGATGTAACAGTCATGGAAAGGAGCGGAGATTTCCACACTGCAGTCTACACTAAGGAAACAAACATAGGAATGTGCCTGAATGCCAACAGTGACTGCCCGGACAGGTACAAGAGGAGAGTTGTTAACGCTTATGTCGACCGTGCCCTCAGCCACA
>NC_091177.1:33804969-33902469 GCF_040958095.1 Procambarus clarkii
ATATATATATATATATATATATATATATATATATATATATATATATATATATATATATTTAATATATATATATATATATATATATATATATATATATATATTTGAGGGAATCTAGATTCCCTCAGCTAGTTTTCCTGAAACTAATGGAAACATGAACATGAAACAATGGGTATTGAATAGAAGTGATTGTAGAAAGCCTATTGGTCCATATTTTTTGATGCTTCTATATTGGAGCGGAGTCTTGAGGTGGGTAGAATATAGTTGTGCATTAATTGGCTGTTGATTGCTGGTGTTGACTTCTTGATGTGTAATGCCTCGCAAACGTCAAGCCGCCTGCTATCGCTGTATCTATCGATGATTTCTGTGTTGTTTACTAGGATTTCTCTGGCGATGGTTTGGTTGTGGGAAGAGATTATATGTTTCTTAATGGAGCCCTGTTGCTTATGCATCGTTAAACGCCTTGAAAGAGATGTTGTTGTCTTGCCTATATACTGGGTTTTTTGGAGCTTACAGTCCCCAAGAGGGCATTTGAAGGCATAGACGACGTTAGTCTCTTTTAAAGCGTTCTGTTTTGTGTCTGGAGAGTTTCTCATGAGTAGGCTGGCCGTTTTTCTGGTTTTATAGTAAATCGTCAGTTGTATCCTCTGATTTTTGTCTGTAGGGATAACGTTTCTATTAACAATATCTTTCAGGACCCTTTCCTCCGTTTTATGGGCTGTGGAAAAGAAGTTCCTGTAAAATAGTCTAATAGGGGGTATAGGTGTTGTGTTGGTTGTCTCTTCAGAGGTTGCATGGCGTTTCACTTTCCTTCTTATGATGTCTTCGACGAAACCATTGGAGAAGCCGTTGTTGACTAGGACCTGCCTTACCCTACAGAGTTCTTTGTCGACTTGCTTCCATTCTGAGCTGTGGCTGAGAGCACGGTCGACATATGCGTTAACAACACTCCTCTTGTACCTATCTGGGCAGTCGCTTTTGGCATTTAGGCACATTCCTATGTTCGTTTCCTTAGTGTAGACTGCAGTGTGGAAACCTCCGCTCTTTTCCATGACTGTTACATCTAGAAAGGGCAGCTTCCCACCCTTTTACATCTCGTAAGTGAAACGCAGCACGGAACTCTGCTCAAATGCCTCCTTCAACTCCTGCAGATGTCTGACATCAGGTACCTGTGTAAAAATGTCGTCAACATACGTGCAGTATATGGTCGGTTTCATGTTCATGTCGACTAAGACTTTTTGCTCGATGGTACCCATGTAGAAGTTTGCAAACAGGACACCTATGGGAGAACCCATGGCGACCCCATCTACTTGCTTATACATGTGCCCATCCGGGCTCAAGAAGGGTGCCTCTTTAGTACAAGCTTGGAGTAGTTTCCTTAGGATATTTTCTGGTATGTCAAGAGGAGTACAGGCTGGATCACGATACACTCTGTCGGCTATCATCCCCATTTTCTCGTCCACTGGTACGTTAGTGAACAGGGATTCTACGTCCAACGAGGCTCTTATTCCTGTGGCCCGTGTGCCCCACAGTAAGTCAACAAATTCCTTTGGCGACTTCAGGCTGAAGGCGCAAGGGACATAAGGAGTCAGCAGGCCGTTGAGTCACTTCCCCAGTCTGTACGTGGGTGTGGGTATCTGGCTAATGATTGGCCGAAGTGGGTTTCCAGGCCTGTGTGTCGTGACATTTCCATACGCATATCCAAGTTTATATTCCCCAATGATCTTTGGCAGGTGGAGTCCGGATTTCTTGGCGTTCACAGTTTCGATCAGTTTGTTGACCTTTGCTTTCAATTCGGCTGTAGTGTCCTTCGTTACCCTTTGGAATTTGGTTTGGTCAGAGAGTATGAGGTTCATTTTCACCAGATATTCGTCTTTTTTAAGAATGACATATATTGGCGACTTGTCACCTCTCCTGACAACTATATCCTTGTTCTCACGAAGCCTTTTAGCTGCCGCTTTGAGCTCGGGGGACAGTATGGTGCTTCTGTAATTGCTACTATATATGTCGTACCTAGTAGCCAGAACGCACTTTTTGGCCTACTATGCAAGGCCCGATTTGCCTAATAAGTCAAGTTTTCCTGAATTAATATATTTTCTCTAATTTTTCTCTCATGAAATGATAAATCTACCCATTTCATTATGTATGAGGTCAATTTTTTTTTATTGGAGTTAAAATTATCGTAAATATATGACCGAACCTAACCAACCCTACCTAACCTATCCTAACCTATCTTTATAGGTTAGGTTAGGTTAGGTAGCCAAAAAAGATAGGTTAGGTTAGGTTAGGTAGGTTAGGTAGTCGAAAAACAATTAATTCTTTTTTTTTTTTTTGAGATATATACAAGAGTTGTTACATTCTTGTACAGCCACTAGTGCGCGTAGCGTTTCGGGCAAGTCCTTAATCCTACGGTCCCTGGAATACGATCCCCTGCCGCGAAGAATCGTTTTTTCATCCAAGTACATATTTTACTGTTGCGTTAAACAGAGGCTACAGTTAAGGAATTGCGCCCAGTAAATCCTCCCCGGCCAGGATACGAACCCATGACATAGCGCTCGCGGAACGCCAGGCGAGTGTCTTACCACTACACCACGGAGACTGGTTAATGATCTTGATGAGGTTAATTCATGAAAACGTGGCTTATTAGGCAAATTGGGCCTTGCATAGTAGGCTGAGAAGTGCGTTCTGGCTACTAGGTACAATATATGTTGTTATATATATATATACATATATATATATATATATATATATATATATATATATATATATATATATATATATATATATATATATATATATATATATATATATATATATATATATATATATATATATATATATATATATATATATGTCGTACCTAGTAGCCAGAACGAACTTCTCGGCCTACTATGCAAGGCCCGATTTAGCTAATAGACCGAGAGATTTTCTTTATTTTCAATAAATTGTTTCCTATTGGTTCATTTTAAATATTATTATTATATTATATAAAGAACATAAATTATTGATTTAGTTATGTTAGTTTAGGTTAGGTTAAGATAGGTTAGGTAAGGATAGGTTGGGTTGGTTAGGTTCGGTCATATAACTACGTTAGTTTTAACTAAAATTAAAAGAAAATAGCTCATTCATAATGAAATGAATAGCTTTATCATTTCATGAGAATAAAATGAGAAAAATATTGAAATTCTTGAAAACTTTGATTATTACGCAAATCGGGCATTGCATAGTAGGCTGAGAAGTGCGTTCTGGCTACTAGGTACGATATATATATATATATATATATATATATATATATATATATATATAAATATATATATATATATATATATATATATATATATATATATATGTCGTACCTAGTAGCCAGAACGCACTTCTCAGCCTACTATGCAAGGCCCGATTTGCCTAATAAGCCAAGTTTTCATGAATCAATTGTTTTTCAACAACCTAACCTACCTAACCTAACCTAACCTAACTTTTTCGGCTACCTAACCTAACCTAGCCTATAAAGATAGGTTAGGTTAGGTTAGGTAGGGTTGGTTAGGTTCGGTCATATATCTACGTTAATTTTAACTCCAATAAAAAAAAATTGACCTCATACATAATGAAATGGGTAGCTTTATCATTTCACAAGGAAAAAATTTGAGAAAATATATTAATTCAGGAAAACTTGGCTTATTAGGCAAATCGGGCCTTGCATAGCAGGCCGAGTACGACGTTCTGGCTACTAGGTACGACATATATATATATATATATATATATATATATATATATATATATATATATATATATATATATATATATATATATATATATATATATATATATATATATATATATATATATATATATATATGTCGTACCTAGTAGCCAGAACTCACTTCTCAGCCTACTATGCAAGGCCCGATTTGCCTAATAAGCCAAGTTTTCATGAATTAATTGTTTTTCGACTACCTAACCTACCTAACCTAACCTAACCTAACTTTCTCTACTACCTAACCTAACCTAACCTATAAAGATAGGTTAGGTTAGGTTAGGTAGGGTTGGTTAGGTTCGGTCATATATCTACGTTAATTTTAACTCCAATAAAAAAACATTGACCTCATACATAATGAAATGGGTAGCTTTATCATTTCATAAGAAAAAAATTATAGAAAATATATTAATTCAGGAAAACTTGGCTTATTAGGCAAATTTGGCCTTGCATAGTAGGCTGAGAAGTGCGTTCTGGCTACTAGGTACGACATATATATATATATATATATATATATATATATATATATATATATATATATATATATATATATATATATATATATATATATATATATATATATATATATGTTGTACCTAGTAGCCAGAACGTCGTACTCGGCCTACTATGCAAGGCCCGATTTGCCTTATAAGCCAAGTTTTCCTGAATTAATATATTTTATCTAATTTTTTTCTTATGAAATGGTAAAGCTACCCTTTTCATTATGTATGAGGTCAATTTTTTTTATTGGAGATAAAATTAACGTAGATATATGACCGAACCTAACCAACCCTACCTAACCTAACCTAACCTACCTTTATAGGTTAGGTTAGGTTAGGTAGCCGAAAAAGTTAGGTTAGGTTAGGTAGTCGAAAAACAATTAGTTCATGAAAACTTGGCTTATTAGGCAAATCAGGCCTTGCATAGTAGGCTGAGAAGTGCGTTCTGGCTACTAGGTACGACATATATATATATATATATATATATATATATATATATATATATATATATATATATGTCGTACCTCGTAGCCAGAACTCACTTCTCAGCCTACTATTCAAGGCCCGATTTGCCTAATAAGCCAAGTTTTCATGAATTAATGTTTTTTCGTCTACCTAACCTACCTAACCTAACCTAACCTAGCTTTTTTTGGCTACCTAACCTAACCTTACCTATAAATATAGGTTAGGTTAGGTTAGGTAGGGTTGGTTAGGTTCGGTCATATATCTACGTTAATTTTAGCTCCAATAAAAAAAAATTGACCTCATACATAGAGAAAAGGGTTGCTTTATCATTTCATAAGAAAAAAATTATAGTAAATATATTAATTCAGGAAAACTTGGCTTATTAGGCAAATCGGGTCTTGAATAGTAGGCTGAGAAGTGAGTTCTGGCTACTAGGTACGACATATATATATATATATATATATATATATATGTCGTACCTAGTAGCCAGAACTCACTTCTCATCCTACTATTCAAGGCCCGATTTGCCTAATAAGCCAAGTTTTCCTGAATTAATATATTTACTATATTTTTTTTCTTAAGAAATGATAAAGCAACCCTTTTCTCTATGTATGAGGTCATCTTTTTTTTATTGGAGTTAAAATTAACGTAGATATATGACCGAACCTAACCAACCCTACCTAACCTAACCTAACCTATATTTATAGGTAAGGTTAGGTTAGGTAGCCAAAAAAAGCTAGGTTAGGTTAGGTTAGGTAGGTTAGGTAGACGAAAAAACATTAATTCATGAAAACTTGGCTTATTAGGCAAATCGGGCCTTGAATAGTAGGCTGAGAAGTGCGTTCTGGCTATTAGGTACGACATATATATATATATATATATATATATATATATATATATATATATAACTGAAAACTCACACCGCAGAAGTGACTCGAACCCATACTCCCAGGAGCAACGCAACTGGTATGTACAGGGACGCCTTAATCCGCTTGACCATCACGACCGGACATAAGGAAGTGATAGCCGAAGCTATTTGAACCACTTCCCCGCCGGCACTCGGATGGTAATCTTGGGCATAGCATTTTATCAAATCACCTCATTCTTTGGGGCACACGTGAGGAACACAAATGCAAACAAGCCTGAATGGTCCCCAGGACTATATACAACTGAAATCTCACACCCCAGAAGTGACTCGAACCCATACTCCCAGGAGCAACGCAACTGGTATGTACAGGGACGCCTTAATCCGCTTGACCATCACGACCGGACATAAGGAAGTGATAGCCGAAGCTATTTGAACCACTTCCCCGCCGGCACTCGGATGGTAATCTTGGGCATAGCATTTTATCAAATCACCTCATTCTTTGGGGCACACGTGAGGAACACAAATGCAAACAAGCCTGAATGGTCCCCAGGACTATATACAACTGAAATCTCACACCCCAGAAGTGACTCGAACCCATACTCCCAGGAGCAACGCAACTGGTATGTACAGGGACGCCTTAATCCGCTTGACCATCACGACCGGACATAAGGAAGTGATAGCCGAAACTATTTGAACCACTTCCCTGCCGGCACTCGGATGGTAATCTTGGGCATAGCATTTTATCAAATCACCTCATTCTTTGGGGCACACGTGAGGAACACAAATGCAAACAAGCCTGAATGGTCCCCAGGACTATATACAACTGAAAACTCACACCCCAGAAGTGACTCGAACCCATACTCCCAGGAGCAACGCAACTGGTATGTACAGGGACGCCTTAATCCGCTTGACCATCACGACCGGACATAAGGAAGTGATAGCCGAAGTGATATAAAATGCTATGCCCAAGATTACCATCCGAGTGCCGGCGGGGAAGTGGTTCAAATAGCTTCGGCTATCACTTCCTTATGTCCGGTCGTGATGGTCAAGCGGATTAAGGCGTCCCTGTACATATATATATATATATATATATATATATATATATATATATATATATATATATATATATATATATATATATATATATATATATATATATATATATATGTATATATATATATAAGTCGTACCTAGTAGCCAGAACGCACTTCTCAGCCTACTATGCAAGGTCCGATTTGCCTAATAAGCCAAGTTTTCTTGAATTAATTGTTTTTCGACTACCTAACCTACCTAACCTAACCTAACTTTTTCGGCTACCTAACCTAACCTAACCTATAAAGATAGGTTAGGTTAGGTTAGGTAGGGTTGGTTAGGTTCGGTCATATATCTACGTTAATTTTAACTCCAATAACAAAAAATAAATCGCCCTTTATCTGTATCTTTGATACAGATCACCAAAGAAAGTAATTTGAATATTAGCAGTGGTCTATATAACTTAGATCCATTTCTAATAGATCAGCTAAAGGGCGATTCAAGTAGGATCATTGGAAAACATTTGTCTCACTAATTCATTGTATATATTGTCACGTGGGGGTGGGTGGTCCGGGGCTCTGCTAACACTCGGCTGCTAGGGGCTCAAAGGCCCAAATACTCAGCCCCTCCGACTCCCTGGATTCACCGGAGTCTCCTTGGTCACACAAGAGAGGACCAACAATGCCCACCTCCGCAGGTCTTTGCTTCCACCACAAAGGGGTGCCACTGATTCACCCTGGAAGCCCTTCAGTCAAACACGGGGAAACTGCTGTTAACAGTTCCGGCCTAGACCCGTGGGGGAGTGAAGGAAGACTCAGGCTTATCTATAACCATGACCTCCCTGAGTCTTGCCTGCCAGACAAAAAAGGTTGCAGGAACTCCTTTCCCGCCTGTTTTCTCTATCTTCCTCTTAGCAAGGTCGCCAGCTGGGTTATTATATCTGCGCCCCAGCAACGCAGTTCAGTGGGTGTATTATATATTGTTTGTAGCCAGAAATGTATGCTCATAGAGAAATATCATAAATGGAGGCACACTCAAACACAGTGATAAAATGTGTGGATTTACTGATGCAAATTACATGAACACACACACACACACAATCACAAGTAATACATGAATACGGAAATATGGATAATGAGTCTGGAGATCGTCAGCCTCTTCTTCCACGACCTCCAACCCTCCTTCAACTGGGCAGAAAGACAGGAGTCTCACACTCTCACAGGAGGGCCTCTTCACCACGTCGGCGCCTCTTCTTCACTGTCCTGCCATCCATACACACTGTCCTCTCTGACAGTCCTGGACTCAAGCTGCCTTGCAGCCTATTCTACTATTAAAGTAATCAAGTCTTGCTGCCACATACACAAGTAAATATTGTGGCCTAACTAGCCTACTCATACAAGGGGTAATGGGAGGGAAAATGATCTACCTTACATTCCTGGCTCACGACGCCTGTCCCTCGATGTTGTGAGGTTCCCACGCTTCCTTGGGTCGATCCTTGACGATCCAGGACGTTCCACAGGTCCTCAGGTGTCGTGGAGCCTTGGCGTCGTCGCCGTTCCAATCCCTGAGATTCAGCTGCCCCAATCCTGGTTCATCGATGGGCGCTGAGCTAATCACTATTTTCCCCACACTCGCCTCTCCCACAAGGCGTTGCTCCTTGTCCTAGGCACGGTGTCGTCCTTCCAAGATTCTCAGTGGATGTGACCCCAGTCACAGCTAGGCCTGCCCGCCCACCTTCCAGACCTCAACGTCCAGCCAGCGGCGCCGCCCAGCGTCGTCGCCGACTATTTTCCAAGTTTGGCACTTCTCTGCTCACTGAACTTGGTTCCTCTTTTGCTTCCCAGAAGCGCAGGGTCTCCAATAACTATGATGGGCTGCGATGGCCAGCTCAATCCACTGAACAAGGCTTGCAGAGCCTCCAATCCTTGAGAGCAGACCGAGGCGCGTCCTGTCGCTTCCAAGGTCAGAACAACTCTGACGTTGGCGCCGCCCGGGGCACTCGGTGACGTCAAAGCGGGCCCTGATTTGTCGCCCGCGACCTACGTCGGCCAATCCGCGATCGGCTAATGTCCCTTCCAAAAGGTCATATCTGCCGTAGGGGATACTGTTTCATTTTATATCAGGGCGCCAATTTCTCATTATTTACAACTTATAATGTAACTCCCTTCCATTAAATGGCAGCCGGTCTGGTCGCCACATATATCATTAGACTCCCTGAACCTCAGAGAATCAGTAGGGAGAGCTGATATGACTCTTTAAGCCGGCAAACGGAAGAAATAGGAGAGGGCACCGTAACATACCCCTCCCCTTAAAATAAGAGTCATATCGGAAGAGCAGCACTCAAGAGGGCAATCTATACTCTTGCTCCCTCCGTTCCTGAAGTGTCACTCCTCCAGTTGGTGACGTGGCTCGTACCACCTTGCCAGTCACTTGCCTCATTGTATCTCCACCTCGCATAGTACCGGGTGTGATGGGTGTTCCCTGAACACCTACAAGAAATCCCCTCTCCGTGGCTACGGGTGTACTCCCATGGCTCGTTACCACCGTAAGATTCAGTGCATGCAGCGCCTCCACCGCGTCGTGCACTCCGAGATAGTCTTGCATTTCCTCTGCGTCCTACAGGTACTCCATGTTTCCTCTCATGATCTCCTCTTCGCCAATCTTCTCTCTTCTCGGTTCCTCTTCTCCCGTAGGTGCGTTGTCTCCTCACAGTGGCACTTGTAACCTGTACTCCATCCAGCAGCTTCCTCTCTTCCACACTAGGCTTTTGCGATGGCCCAATGCCCCTCTGGTTAGGCTGGCGCCTACCCTGGGTGTACCTATTCCCTGCTTTCTTCGTATTGCCTTTCCTATACCACTCGCTCCTTCGTTCCCGACGAACATCTTCACTCCTCCATGAGATTCTCTTCCCTGCAGACGTCTTCTTCGGTTCGTGGTTGGGCTCATCCACCTCCCTGTGGCTCACCTCACCACGGTGGTTCATCTTGCACCTACCACTATTCATCTGGCCGGCATAGGGTGCCTTGCGTCGTGGCTCCTCCACTCTGCCCCTCACTGCCGTTCGCTCATCCACTGAGCTTACTTTATTTACGTTTCTGTATGGAGGGAGTGCGGTCTGCAGCCTCTTCACCGCCCCAGGCGTTTGTACAGCTGCTCCTCGCCACTCCTCCACACGCATCATCAGGCTTAGTCGGAGGGCTTCGTCGGGGTTTTCCACTACCTCCGACGACCTCTCTGCACTCTCGCCCTCGTTGTCGTCGTCTTTGGCGACGTTTCCCCTGGCGAAGTCGACTTCCTCTCTATCATCTGGAACGACCGATACCTCACCCGGCAGGGTTGTACCGCTGCTTGCAACATAAGCACTCCTGGCCCAATCGGGTTGTATCTTGCCTCCTCCGAGGTCATTACCCAGCACCATCTGTACATGCTCTAGGGGTAACTTAGGGGCTACAGCTACTATAGCTTTCTCGACTCCGCAGTCGGCAATCAGCTGTACTTCGTGAAGTGGCAACCTGTATTCCTCCCCCACACTGCGTATCCTCACCACTCCCACAGGTGATTCATTAAATTCCTTGGTTAGAATACTCCTGGTCACCATACTTATGTCAGCACCCGTATCTCGAAGCACAGCAACCTCCACTGGGTCTGACTTTCCAAACTTCACGTTGGCCCCGAAAACGAAGGGATGTTCACCCAACTTCATTTCCCAACCATTCACGTTGGGTCCACTATAATATGGGGTGTGAACAACCACTCTCTCCTCTTCCAACATTAATCCTACATTCCTTTGGTGCTCCTCACACTCGCGGGCATAATGTCCTCTCACACCACAGTTGTAGCATCGGCCACCTCCCCCGGGCGGCCACTCGCTAGTCACTCTGGCGGTACCACTCGCAGACGTCCCCTGGGTCCTCCTTGGACTCCCTGTCGTCGTATCCGGGACTGCAGCACTCGCTCTCGAGTTAGGTCCACTGCTCACAGCTTGGGGCTTCCTCCCCACGTCTCTTGAGCTCTTGAACTGCGTCACTTCATCGGGCACACTACTCATGGGAGAGTCCCCACTCGTCCTCGCTCCTCCTGAACTCCTAAGGTTCCCTCCCGACCTGGGGTAAGGCGAGTGTCTGGGCGGCCCCTCCCTCCTGATATGTAGCGCCTCCTCCAGCATGTCGGCTCGATCCGCTGCAGCCTTCAGGTCCTTAATACCTGCTTCTCTCAACCTTACTCGCAACTCAGGATGGAGCACTGACATAAACTTCTCCATCACTATCAGTCGTTTGATATCATCCACCGACTCCGCTTCCTCCGCCTTCAACCATCGTAGGAATTTCCGTTCCATATCCCTGGTGGTCTCGGCGTAAGTCTTTCCCGACGCTCTTGTACACTCTCTGAACCGCTTCCGGTACATCTCCGGAGTCAGCCGGAATGAGTGGAGAACCGCATTCTTAATCGCGTCATAACTAGTACACTCCTCTAGGTCCAGCATGTTATAGGCTTCCCGGGCCTCACCAGTCAACCTGCCCTGGACCAGAGCAGCCCAATCATCTTCCGGCCACTCCTTCAGAGTTGCTATCCGTTCAAAGTGTTCGAAGAACGCCTCAGCTTCTTGTGGTTCGAACGTAGGTAAGTCACGTTCCCTTACCTTGAGGTCATCCCGCCGTGCAGGTAGTGAGGGCAGACCACGTTCAACGCGACGCAATTCGACTTCTTTCTTTGCCTTTATCTCCTCCAGTCGCAGTTGTCTCTCTCCTTCTTCTCGCTGCAGCCGAGCTTCTCGCTCCTCTCGCTGCATTTGCGCTTCTCTCTCCTCTCGTCGCAGCTGGGCTTCCAGTTGCATCTTCATTATTTCCAGTTGCAGGCTCCTCTTACTACAGCTGGACCTTCCACTGCTCCCATGTTCACTGTGAATTCTCTCCACACTGGTAGGCGCTTGGGGAGGCCCTAGTCGGGACGGTTCACCTTGCGACGGCTCTCCTCGGGACGGCTCCTCTTGAGATGGCTCCTCTCCCGTCGCTTCCTCTCGAGCTGTGAGCTGTGCCATGATCTCTATCCTTCGCTCCGCTACCTTAGTCGTCCTCAACCTGATCCCAAAGTGGTTTGCCACTTGTTGGAGCTGGGCCTTGGTACACTCTTCCAAAATTCTCTCGTCCCTTGTGTCAATAAATTTCTTTACTTTGTCTTCCTCCATCTCTATATCATCAAGCATACACGACAGCACAGACAAGTTAGTAGGCACTAATTTCACCGTTTCAGTCCCTTAGCTGGTTGAGTAACAGTACCACCGAATTCACTGGCCACACTGTATTAGTACCCTGGCAACACTTGTCTTGAAATTTGGTCCACACTGAAGCTTGATCCACGCTTCCTGGCGAAGTTCCCAGTTCTTGGCTACTGGGGTTCGAATCCTGGCGAGGTCGCCAGTTCTCTTGTCACGTGGGGGTGGGTGGTCCGGGGCTCTGCTAACACTCGGCTGCTAGGGGCTCAAAGGCCCAAATACTCAGCCCCTCCGACTCCCTGGATTCACCGGAGTCTCCTTGGTCACACAAGAGGGGACCAACAATGCCCACCTCCGCAGGTCTTTGCTTCCACCACAAAGGGGTGCCACTGATTCACCCTGGAAGCCCTTCAGTCAAACACGGGGAAACTGCTGTTAACAGTTCCGGCCTAGACCCGTGGGGGAGTGAAGGAAGACTCAGGCTTACCTATAACCATGACCTCCCTGAGTCTTGCCTGCCAGACAAAAAAGGTTGCAGGAACTCCTTTCCCGCCTGTTTTCTCTATCTTCCTCTTAGCAAGGTCGCCAGATGGGTTATTATATCTGCGCCCCAGCAACGCAGTTCAGTGGGTGTATTATATATTGTTTGTAGCCAGAAATGTATGCTCATAGAGAAATATCATAAATGGAGGCACACTCAAACACAGTGATAAAATGTGTGGATTTACTGATGCAAATTACATGAACACACACACACAATCACAAGTAATACATGAATACGGAAATATGGATAATGAGTCTGGAGATCGTCAGCCTCTTCTTCCACGACCTCCAACCCTCCTTCAACTGGGCAGAAAGACAGGAATCTCACACTCTCACAGGAGGGCCTCTTCACCACGTCGGCGCCTCTTCTTCACTGTCCTGCCATCCATACACACTGTCCTCTCTGACAGTCCTGGACTCAAGCTGCCTTGCAGCCTATTCTACTATTAAAGTAATCAAGTCTTGCTGCCACATACACAAGTAAATATTGTGGCCTAACTAGCCTACTCATACAAGGGGTAATGTGAGGGAAAATGATCTACCTTACATTCCTGGCTCACGACGCCTGTCCCTCGATGTTGTGAGGTTCCCACGCTTCCTTGGGTCGATCCTTGACGATCCAGGACGTTCCACAGGTCCTCAGGTGTCGTGGAGCCTTCGCGTCGTCGCCGTTCCAATCCCTGAGATTCAGCTGCCCCAATCCTGGTTCATCGATGGGCGCTGAGCTAATCACTATTTTCCCCACACTCGCCTCTCCCACAAGGCGTTGCTCCTTGTCCTAGGCACGGTGTCGTCCTTCCAAGATTCTCAGTGGATGTGACCCCAGTCACAGCTAGGCCTGCCCGCCCACCTTCCAGACCTCAACGTCCAGCCAGCGGCGCCGCCCAGCGTCGTCGCCGACTATTTTCCAAGTTTGGCACTTCTCTGCTCACTGAACTTGGTTCCTCTTTTGCTTCCCAGAAGCGCAGGGTCTCCAATAACTATGATGGGCTGCGATGGCCAGCTCAATCCACTGAACAAGGCTTGCAGAGTCTCCAATCCTTGAGAGCAGACCGAGGCGCGTCCTGTCGCTTCCAAGGTCAGAACAACTCTGACGTTGGCGCCGCCCGGGGCACTCGGTGACGTCAAAGCGGGCCCTGATTTGTCGCCCGCGACCTACGTCGGCCAATCCGCGATCGGCTAATGTCCCTTCCAAAAGGTCATATCTGCCGTAGGGGATACTGTTTCATTTTATATCAGGGCGCCAATTTCTCATTATTTACAACTTATAATGTAACTCCCTTCCATTAAATGGCAGCCGGTCTGGTCGCCACATATATCATTAGACTCCCTGAACCTCAGAGAATCAGTAGGGAGAGCTGATATGACTCTTTAAGCCGGCAAACGGAAGAAATAGGAGAGGGCACCGTAACATACCCCTCCCCTTAAAATAAGAGTCATATCGGAAGAGCAGCACTCAAGAGGGCAATCTATACTCTTGCTCCCTCCGTTCCTGAAGTGTCACTCCTCCAGTTGGTGACGTGGCTCGTACCACCTTGCCAGTCACTTGCCTCATTGTATCTCCACCTCGCATAGTACCGGGTGTGATGGGTGTTCCCTGAACACCTACAAGAAATCCCCTCTCCGTGGCTACGGGTGTACTCCCACGGCTCGTTACCACCGTAAGATTCAGTGCATGCAGCGCCTCCACCGCGTCGTGCACTCCGAGATAGTCTTGCATTTCCACTGCGTCCTACAGGTACTCCATGTTTCCTCTCATGATCTCCTCTTCGCCAATCTTCTCTCTTCTCGGTTCCTCTTCTCCCGTAGGTGCGTTGTCTCCTCACAGTGGCACTTGTAACCTGTACTCCATCCAGCAGCTTCCTCTCTTCCACACTAGGCTTTTGCGATGGCCCAATGCCCCTCTGGTTAGGCTGGCGCCTACCCTGGGTGTACCTATTCCCTGCTTTCTTCGTATTGCCTTTCCTATACCACTCGCTCCTTCGTTCCCGACGAACATCTTCACTCCTCCATGAGATTCTCTTCCCTGCAGACGTATTCTTCGGTTCGTGGTCGGGCTCATCCACCTCCTTGTGGCTCACCTCACCACGGTGGTTCATCTTGCACCTACCACTATTCATCTGGCCGGCATTGGGTGCCTTGCGTCGTGGCTCCTCCACTCTGCCCCTCACTGCCGTTCGCTCATCCACTGAGCTTACTTTATTTACGTTTCTGTATGGAGGGAGTGCGGTCTGCAGCCTCTTCACCGCCCCAGGCGTTTGTACAGCTGCTCCTCGCCACTCCTCCACACGCATCATCAAGCTTAGTCGGAGGGCTTCGTCGGGGTTTTCCACTACCTCCGACGACCTCTCTGCACTCTCGCCCTCGTTGTCGTCGTCTTTGGCGACGTTTCCCCTGGCGAAGTCGACTTCCTCTCTATCATCTGGAACGACCGATACCTCACCCGGCAGGGTTGTACCGCTGCTTGCAACATAAGCACTCCTGGCCCAATCGGGTTGTATCTTGCCTCCTCCGAGGTCATTACCCAGCACCATCTGTACATGCTCTAGGGGTAACTTAGGGGCTACAGCTACTATAGCTTTCTCGACTCCGCAGTCGGCAATCAGCTGTACTTCGTGAAGTGGCAACCTGTATTCCTCCCCCACACTGCGTATCCTCACCACTCCCACAGGTGATTCATTAAATTCCTTGGTTAGAATACTCCTGGTCACCATACTTATGTCAGCACCCGTATCTCGAAGCACAGCAACCTCCACTGGGTCTGACTTTCCAAACTTCACGTTGGCCCCGAAAACGAAGGGATGTTCACCCAACTTCATTTCCCAACCATTCACGTTGGGTCCACTATAATATGGGGTGTGAACAACCACTCTCTCCTCTTCCAACATTAATCCTACATTCCTTTGGTGCTCCTCACACTCGCGGGCATAATGTCCTCTCACACCACAGTTGTAGCATCGGCCACCTCCCCCGGGCGGCCACTCGCTAGTCACTCTGGCGGTACCACTCGCAGACGTCCCCTGGGTCCTCCTTGGACTCCCTGTCGTCGTATCCGGGACTGCAGCACTCGCTCTCGAGTTAGGTCCACTGCTCACAGCTTGGGGCTTCCTCCCCACGTCTCTTGAGCTCTTGAACTGCGTCACTTCATCGGGCACACTACTCATGGGAGAGTCCCCACTCGTCCTCGCTCCTCCTGAACTCCTAAGGTTCCCTCCCGACCTGGGGTAAGGCGAGTGTCTGGGCGGCCCCTCCCTCCTGATATGTAGCGCCTCCTCCAGCATGTCGGCTCGATCCGCTGCAGCCTTCAGGTCCTTAATACCTGCTTCTCTCAACCTTACTCGCAACTCAGGATGGAGCACTGACATAAACTTCTCCATCACTATCAGTCGTTTGATATCATCCACCGACTCCGCTTCCTCCGCCTTCAACCATCGTAGGAATTTCCGTTCCATATCCCTGGTGGTCTCGGCGTAAGTCTTTCCCGACGCTCTTGTACACTCTCTGAACCGCTTCCGGTACATCTCCGGAGTCAGCCGGAATGAGTGGAGAACCGCATTCTTAATCGCGTCATAACTAGTACACTCCTCTAGGTCCAGCATGTTATAGGCTTCCCGGGCCTCACCAGTCAACCTGCCCTGGACCAGAGCAGCCCAATCATCTTCCGGCCACTCCTTCAGAGTTGCTATCCGTTCAAAGTGTTCGAAGAACGCCTCAGCTTCTTGTGGTTCGAACGTAGGTAAGTCACGTTCCCTTACCTTGAGGTCATCCCGCCGTGCAGGTAGTGAGGGCAGACCACGTTCAACGCGACGCAATTCGACTTCTTTCTTTGCCTTTATCTCCTCCAGTCGCAGTTGTCTCTCTCCTTCTTCTCGCTGCAGCCGAGCTTCTCGCTCCTCTCGCTGCATTTGCGCTTCTCTCTCCTCTCGTCGCAGCTGGGCTTCCAGTTGCATCTTCATTATTTCCAGTTGCAGGCTCCTCTTACTACAGCTGGACCTTCCACTGCTCCCATGTTCACTGTGAATTCTCTCCACACTGGTAGGCGCTTGGGGAGGCCCTAGTCGGGACGGTTCACCTTGCGACGGCTCTCCTCGGGACGGCTCCTCTTGAGATGGCTCCTCTCCCGTCGCTTCCTCTCGAGCTGTGAGCTGTGCCATGATCTCTATCCTTCGCTCCGCTACCTTAGTCGTCCTCAACCTGATCCCAAAGTGGTTTGCCACTTGTTGGAGCTGGGCCTTGGTACACTCTTCCAAAATTCTCTCGTCCCTTGTGTCAATAAATTTCTTTACTTTGTCTTCCTCCATCTCTATATCATCAAGCATACACGACAGCACAGACAAGTTAGTAGGCACTAATTTCACCGTTTCAGTCCCTTAGCTGGTTGAGTAACAGTACCACCGAATTCACTGGCCACACTGTATTAGTACCCTGGCAACACTTGTCTTGAAATTTGGTCCACACTGAAGCTTGATCCACGCTTCCTGGCGAAGTTCCCAGTTCTTGGCTACTGGGGTTCGAATCCTGGCGAGGTCGCCAGTTCTCTTGTCACGTGGGGGTGGGTGGTCCGGGGCTCTGCTAACACTCGGCTGCTAGGGGCTCAAAGGCCCAAATACTCAGCCCCTCCGACTCCCTGGATTCACCGGAGTCTCCTTGGTCACACAAGAGGGGACCAACAATGCCCACCTCCGCAGGTCTTTGCTTCCACCACAAAGGGGTGCCACTGATTCACCCTGGAAGCCCTTCAGTCAAACACGGGGAAACTGCTGTTAACAGTTCCGGCCTAGACCCGTGGGGGAGTGAAGGAAGACTCAGGCTTACCTATAACCATGACCTCCCTGAGTCTTGCCTGCCAGACAAAAAAGGTTGCAGGAACTCCTTTCCCGCCTGTTTTCTCTATCTTCCTCTTAGCAAGGTCGCCAGATGGGTTATTATATCTGCGCCCCAGCAACGCAGTTCAGTGGGTGTATTATATATTGTTTGTAGCCAGAAATGTATGCTCATAGAGAAATATCATAAATGGAGGCACACTCAAACACAGTGATAAAATGTGTGGATTTACTGATGCAAATTACATGAACACACACACACAATCACAAGTAATACATGAATACGGAAATATGGATAATGAGTCTGGAGATCGTCAGCCTCTTCTTCCACGACCTCCAACCCTCCTTCAACTGGGCAGAAAGACAGGAATCTCACACTCTCACAGGAGGGCCTCTTCACCACGTCGGCGCCTCTTCTTCACTGTCCTGCCATCCATACACACTGTCCTCTCTGACAGTCCTGGACTCAAGCTGCCTTGCAGCCTATTCTACTATTAAAGTAATCAAGTCTTGCTGCCACATACACAAGTAAATATTGTGGCCTAACTAGCCTACTCATACAAGGGGTAATGTGAGGGAAAATGATCTACCTTACATTCCTGGCTCACGACGCCTGTCCCTCGATGTTGTGAGGTTCCCACGCTTCCTTGGGTCGATCCTTGACGATCCAGGACGTTCCACAGGTCCTCAGGTGTCGTGGAGCCTTCGCGTCGTCGCCGTTCCAATCCCTGAGATTCAGCTGCCCCAATCCTGGTTCATCGATGGGCGCTGAGCTAATCACTATTTTCCCCACACTCGCCTCTCCCACAAGGCGTTGCTCCTTGTCCTAGGCACGGTGTCGTCCTTCCAAGATTCTCAGTGGATGTGACCCCAGTCACAGCTAGGCCTGCCCGCCCACCTTCCAGACCTCAACGTCCAGCCAGCGGCGCCGCCCAGCGTCGTCGCCGACTATTTTCCAAGTTTGGCACTTCTCTGCTCACTGAACTTGGTTCCTCTTTTGCTTCCCAGAAGCGCAGGGTCTCCAATAACTATGATGGGCTGCGATGGCCAGCTCAATCCACTGAACAAGGCTTGCAGAGTCTCCAATCCTTGAGAGCAGACCGAGGCGCGTCCTGTCGCTTCCAAGGTCAGAACAACTCTGACGTTGGCGCCGCCCGGGGCACTCGGTGACGTCAAAGCGGGCCCTGATTTGTCGCCCGCGACCTACGTCGGCCAATCCGCGATCGGCTAATGTCCCTTCCAAAAGGTCATATCTGCCGTAGGGGATACTGTTTCATTTTATATCAGGGCGCCAATTTCTCATTATTTACAACTTATAATGTAACTCCCTTCCATTAAATGGCAGCCGGTCTGGTCGCCACATATATCATTAGACTCCCTGAACCTCAGAGAATCAGTAGGGAGAGCTGATATGACTCTTTAAGCCGGCAAACGGAAGAAATAGGAGAGGGCACTGTAACAATATTTACCTCTTTATGATATAATTACCTATGTATGGTGTTTGTATGTCTGCTGTATCAGATGGGCCATTGGGCTACATCAGATGGGCCAATTGGGTGCATCTGATGGGCCAATGGGCCGTCTGCGTTGTCCAAGTATTGTACCTCACCTTACTTCACCGCTCTCTCCTGCCTATTTATACCCATCACTCGATCTGTAAAATCATTCCTTCTGAAGAAGTATTTAATATACGAAAGTACTTAAGGAAATTCCTGTTTCATTTTCCTCCGTGGTCTGACATTGTCATATATATATATATATATATATATATATATATATATATATATATATATATATATATATATATATATATATATATATATATATATATATATATATATATATATATATATATATATATATATATATATATATATATATATATATATATATATATATATATATATATATATATATATATATATATATATATGCGGAAAATCCACAGAGAAATATGAAATGAGGTGAACGTTTCGGCTTGTTAAAGCCTTTGTCAACACCAGACTACCGGACTCAGTCTGGTGTTGACAAAGGCTTTAACAAGCCGAAACGTTCACCTCATTTCATATTTCTCTATGGATTTTCCGCATAAAATGATCAGTGTTTTGTGATCGTCAATTGCATATATATATATATATATATATATATATATATATATATATATATATATATATATATATATATATATATATATATATATATATATATATATATATATATATATATATATATATATATATATATATATATATATATATGTATATATATATATGTATATATATATATATATATATATATATATATATATATATGTATATATGTATATATATATATATATATATATATATATATATATATATATATATATATATATATATATATATATATATATATATATATATATATATATATATATATGTCGTACCTAATAGCCAGAACGCACTTCTCAGCCTACTATGCAAGGTCCGATTTGTCGTCCAACAGAATCTCCAACTCCACTTTCTGGGCCATCTCACTCGGTCTGGACATAACGTGACAGTTTATACCCAGATTTAGGAGAGTGACTTGGTCCTCAGTGACCAAACTAACAACGTTATATGGAGGACCTATGGCAATTCCACGACCAAGAGATGGCTTCCTGAACCTTGCAGGAATCAACCTCACTGAGGACCAAGTCACTCTCCTAAATCTGGGTATATACTGTCACGTTATGTCCAGACCGAATGAGATGGCCCAGAAAGTGGAGATTCTGTTGGACGACATATTCGACCTCGAAGCACAAAAGAAGGTCACCACCAAAGATACCTTACAAGCAGAACTTATTGCGGAAGGAAGAAAGAATCGAGGCAACTACAGAAGCACCATACTGTCCCCCGAGCTCAAAGCGGCAGCTAAGAGCCTTCGTGAGAACAAGGAGATAGTTGTCAGGAGAGGCGACAAGTCGCCAATATACGTCATTCTTAAAAAAGACGAATATCTGGTGAAAATGAAACTCATACTCTCTGACAAAACTAAATTCCAAAGGGTAACGAAGGACACTACAGCCGAACTGAAAGCAAAGGTCAACAAATTGATCGAAACTGTGAACGCCAAGAAATCTGGACTCCACCTGCCAAAGATTATTGGGGAATATAAACCTGGATATGCATATGGAAATGTCAAGACACACAATCCTGGAAACCCACTTCGGCCAATCATCAGCCAGATACCCACTCCCACGTACAGACTGGCGAAACGACTCAACGGCTTGCTGACTCCTTATGTCCCTTGTGCCTTCAGCCTGAAGTTTTCAAAGGAATTTGTTGACTTGCTGCGGGGAACACGGGCCACAGGGATAAGAGCCTCGTTGGACGTAGAATCTCTGTTTACCAACGTACCTGTGGATTATACAATCGGGATGATAGCCAACAGAGTGTACCGTGATCCGGCCTGTACTCCTCTTGACATACCAGAAAACAGTCTAAGGAAACTACTCCAAGCTTGTACTAAAGAGGCACCCTTCTTGAGCCCGGATGGACACATGTATAAGCAAGTAGATGGGGTCGCCATGGGTTCTCCCCTAGGTGTCCTGTTTGCAAACTTCTACATGGGTACCATCGAGCAAAAAGTCTTAGACGACATGAACTTGAAACCGGCCATATACTGCAGGTATGTTGACGACATTTTTACACAGGTACCTGATGTCAGACATCTGCAGGAGCTGAAGGAGGCATTTGAGCAGAATTCTGTGTTGCGTTTCACTTACGAGATGGAGAAGGATGGGAAACTGCCCTTTCTAGATGTAACAGTCATGGAAAGCAGCGGAGTTTTCCACACTGCAGTCTACACTAAGGAAACGAACATAGGAATGTGCCTGAATGCCAACAGTGACTGCCCGGACAGGTACAAGAGGAGAGTTGTTAACGCTTATGTCGACCGTGCCCTTAGCCACAGCTCAGAATGGAAGCAAGTCGACGAAGAACTCTGTAGGGTAAGGCAGGTCCTAGTCAACAACGGCTTCTCCAATGGTTTCGTGGAAGACATCATAAGAAGGAAAGTGAAACGCCATGCAACCTCTGAAGAGACAAGTAACACAACACCTATACCCCCCTATTAGACTATTTTACAGGAACTTCTTTTCCACAGCCCATAAAACGGAGGAAAGGGTCCTGAAAGATATTGTCAGTAGAAACGTTATCCCTACAGACAAAAATCAGAAGATATAACTGACGATTTACTATAAAACCAGAAAAACGGCCAGCCTACTCATGAGAAACTCTCCAGATACAAAGCAGAACGCTTTAAAAGAGACCAACGTCGTCTATGCCTTCAAATGCCCTCTTGGGGACTGTAAGCCTAAAAAAAACAGTATATAGGCAAGACAACAACATTTCTTTCAAGGCGTTTAACGATGCATAAGCAACAGGGCTCCTTTAAGGAACATATAGCCTCGTCCCACAAACAAACCATCACCAGAGAAATCTTAGCAAACAACACAGAAATCATCGATAGATACAGCGATAGCAGGCGGCTAGACGTCTGCGAGGCACTACACATCAAGAAGTCAACACCAGCAATCAACAGCCAATTAATGCACAACTATATTCTACCCACTTCAAGACTCCGCTCCAATATAGAAGCATCAAGAAATATGGACCAATAGGCTTTCTACAATTACTTCCATTCAATACCCATTGTTTCGTGTTCTGTCTTGTGTTTGAATTTAATACCCATTCAATACCCATTGTTTCTTGTTCTGTCTTGTGTTGGAATTTAATACCTATTGAATACCCATTGTTGAAAGTTCGATTTTCACCTCATCCACCTCACCCAAGTGTAGATATAAACCTCGAAGATGTGTAAGCTCTATTCAGTTTCAGTTGTGGTTTTAAGCTAAAGTCTTTGAAAATGTAATAAGTTTTACGAAACGCGCTCAAGTGTCGCGTCAGACTAGAAATAAAAATGAATTATGGAGAATTGATCTTTGAATTACCATCAACAGTGAAAGAAACATAAGAAAGATCGAGAAAATTCGTGTTAGAATTATTAATCTTACTTTTTCGGTCATATTTAATTATATATATATATATATATGTATATATATATATATATATATATATATATATATATATATATATATATATATATATATATATATATATATATATATGTATATATTTAATATATATATATATATATATATATATATATATATATATATATATATATATATATATATATATATATATATATATATATATATATATATATATATATGTCGTACCTAATAGCCAGAACGCACTTCTCAGCCTACTATTCAAGGCCCGATTTGCCTAATAAGCCAAGTTTTCATGAATTAATGTTTTTTCGTCTACCTAACCTACCTAACCTAACCTAACCTAGCTTTTTTTGGCTACCTAACCTAACCTTACCTATAAATATAGGTTAGGTTAGGTTAGGTAGGGTTGGTTAGGTTCGGTCATATATCTTCGTTAATTTTAACTCCAATAAAAAAACATTGACCTCATACATAGAGAAAAGGGTTGCTCTATCATTTCATAAGAAAAAAATTATAGTAAATATATTAATTCAGGAAAACTTGGCTTATTAGGCAAATCGGGCCTTGAATAGTAGGCTGAGAAGTGAGTTCTGGCTACTAGGTACGACATATATATATATATATATATATATATATATATATATATATATATATGTCGTACCTAGTAGCCAGAACTCACTTCTGAGCCTACTATGCAAGGCCCGATTTGCCTAATAAGCCAAGTTTTCATGAATTAATTGCTTTTCGACTACCTAACCTACCTAACCTAACCTAACCTAACTTTTTCGGCAACCTAACCAAACCTAACCTATAAAGATAGGTTAGGTTAGGTTAGGTAGGGTTGGTTAGGTTCGGTCATATATCTACGTTAATTTTAACTCCAATAAAAAAAAAATGACCTCTTACATAATGAAATGGGTTGCTTTATCATTTCATAAGAAAAAAATTAGAGAAAATATATTAATTCATGAAAACTTGGCTTATTAGGCAAATCGGGCCTTGCATTGTAGGCTGAAAAGTGAGTTCTGGCTACTAGGTACGACATATATATATATATATATATATATATATATATATATATATATATATATATATATATATATATATGTCGTACCTAGTAGCCAGAACTCACTTCTCAGCCTACTATTCAAGGCCCGATTTGCCTAATAAGCCAAGTTTTCCTGAATTAATATATTTACTATAATTTTTTTCTTATGAAATGATAAAGCTACCCTTTTCACTATGTATGAGGTCAATTTTTTTTTATTGGAGTTAAAATTAACGTAGATATATGACCGAACCTAACCAACCCTACCTAACCTAACCTAACCTATATATATAGGTAAGGTTAGGTTAGGTAGCCAAAAAAAGCTAGGTTAGGTTAGGTTAGGTAGGTTAGGTAGACGAAAAAACATTAATTCATGAAAACTTGGCTTATTAGGCAAATCGGGCCTTGCATAGTAGGCTGAGAAGTGAGTTCTGGCTACTAGGTACGACATATATATATATATATATATATATATATATATATATATATATATATATATATATATATATATTTTTTTTTTTTTTTAATTGATCTATCAAAAATGATTCTAAGTTATATAAACTACTGCTGATGTTCAAATTACATTCCTTTATATCTGTATTTAAGCTGATTCAATTATGTTCCGATTAAAAGTGACTTTACAATTCTTTATTAAAGAAGCCATCTCCCAATCAATTTGGTGAGAATTTTCTGACAAATGAACAAACAAAGCGATAGACAACTGAACATTCCAAACCAACGACATCAAAATTATTTGCTTCCATATATGTCGCAATACAACATGTTTTAATTTTTGTAAGGGAAGTTGAACAAAGTTGTTATAACAAACAAGTCTATGTTACTATAGCTAAATATTAGATAAATATAAATCTCAAAATGTTCCAATATAAGTTTACAAAAGTTAGTTAGGATCAGATATCTGCAACCTGACCTACATAACCGCATTCAGTTAAAAAAAAAATAACCATTTCATAAAGCAGCTTTATAAGATCTTTTCTGTCAATTATTAGTTTAAGCATACTTTTTCTTATATCCATTAGGTATCATACTTTATATTCTTCAATTTTATCATTTATGTCTTCAGTTACCATCAAAATCTTGGAAAACTTTAATCAGGTTAACATTTCTCTCATATAGGTGAGTGAGGAAGAAGGTGGATTGCAGATGGTGAGGTGTAAGTAAGATACAATATACTCTCAACGTTACCATGATGACTGCAGTGATATTTCTGGTGCTGTTACTGGTTGTCACTTCCCTCCTGGCAACCTCGGACCTCCAGCCCTCCCACGGTATTTAACTATTAGCATCTTCTTCAAGGTTCATATTCTTTGTCCTTTCAGTTTTCTTTAAAACTTTTTTATGCTAAATTCAATTTTAACGTTCTGAATTAACTAATATGAATTGTTACTTAATTTTGTTTAATTAATTAAAGATATTATAAATTTGATCATAATACAATTATTATGTTTAGTAGAAATATAAGAATATTCCTTAGTTAAATATTTTTTTGCAGAGAGACATGATGCTGTAGCACTGTTGAGTGGTGGTGTGGAGGCTGTGTTGGCAACAGTGTCTCAGCCCCGCTGTTCCGTCATGTTCTTCACGGACGGCGCCTCAACCCTCAGCACTGTGACTAAGGTGAGTCTCAGCTTCACTGTTCCGTCATGTTCTTCACGGACGGCGCCTCAACCCTCAGCACGGTGGCTAAGGTGAGTCTCAGCCTCACTGTTCTGTCATGTTCTTCACGGATGGCGCCTCAACCCTCAGCACTGTGGCTAAGGTGAGTCTCAGCCTATTGTTCTGATATGTTCTTAAAAGGGAGTGAAATGAAAAATATTTTCATGCTCAAAGTGTCTCATTTTTTTTTTCTGAATCTACATAATAAATGTTTCAACTTTTCCTAAAGGATCACCATTGTAACAGGCGCACACAAAAAAATATATTAATAAGTTTAATTTTTTATTTTCAAATGAACTCTAAAAATGTCACAAATTGTATTTGTTATAATTATGGTCTAAGAATAGCATACGATCTTCATTTTGGTCTCTGTTGAACATAGTTTGGGAGTATAGATTGTTGTAAAAAAAATGTCGAAGTGTCTTTTAAAAAATACGATAAAATTAAACACAAAAATTGTATAACTCCAATATTTTGCGTTCATGGAAAAAAATAGCAGTACAGAATTGTAGAACAAAGATCTTTTCACATAATATTTAAAAATTGTGATAATCGATTACAAACTGAATTTATAATGATTTTTCAAAGTTGAAAATATTGTTCCCCATGTCAACTGAAGGTAAAGTTTACGACAATGAATAGGGTCGTTCTACTCTTTGGATTTTCTTGTAACTTTTCAAATATATTTCTGGGCATTCGTACTCTTTAATTTGTATGTCAATATGCGTTGAAATTAAGTCAAGAAAAAAATAACCGCCCTAGAAAACTAAATGGAGGGATAGGGATAATGGGTTAGGGATAACAGACATATATTTCAGAAACTTTATATAAGTGGTAAGACCCTCATTTGGTCCCCTTTCAGCAAAACAACCTAAAAAGTCAAAGATAATTGGGTTTGAAATCTGTAAATAAATCGTCTTCAAAAATAAAGAGTCACAACTTTTGCCACCTGTGGCTGATTCACATGTTGACCAAATTCGTTCAGTCTTCACATCCTTAGTGACGGGTATGCATTCTCCAAGATGTAGAAGTCACAAAAAATCAGCTGATAAACAAAGAAGCAGAAAGCAAACCCCCTCCCCCCAAAAAAAAAAAATAATTGGTTGACATTGGTGGAAATAACAGATATGAGCACTGGTCAATGTATTTGTATGATATATAACAAAATACAGCAAAATAACATACTTACTCATTCTTTGTGTTATTATGTATTACTCAACAATGCTAGAAAGGCACCATCTGCATATCCACTTTGGGAATCTCCTTACTAATAATCTTCTTTGTGCGTCGGACAGGGGCTTGCATCTCTTTATCACTGCATTATCTCTCAGTTCCAGTATATACGTGTTCTCCTTATCATCAGAACAAGATTTTTTTGTTAAAACCGTATGAAATCCATTTCTTGGCATATTAGGCTGAAATATTCACGACACTGATGCCAAATTACGTGGGATTTTTTTTTTTACTATATTTCATATTTTGACGAATATTTTTTGTTAACGATCCCCCTTAAAGGACGGCGCTTTCACCCTCACCACTGTGCTAAGGTGAGTCTGAGCCTTGCTGATCCGTCAAGTTCTTCACGGACGGCGCCGGATCGACGGATCAATCACAATAGAACCAAGGTGGTAATGTTTGGCGAGACATATGAAACAAACTGGCTCTTGCGGGTTTTCTTGCAGGTCTGGGCCAGAAAAGTATCAGTTGTGATGGTGGAGACAAGATTTCCAGCTCTCAGGCTTAGGGGGTATGGATGGCCCTACGGGCCACCGCACTCGCCTTCCGAAACAAATTAAAATAATCAAGCGTCTGTCGGCGTTTGTGTTTCTTCAAGGCTGCACGCTTACAGCGGACAGCCTGAGCACAGCCGCATTCCACCAGGGAACGCACTTCTGTGTGACCCGGGAGGTAGAACGAGGAACAGAGCGGAGGGCAGCATCGAAAAGTGTCATGATAAAAGAGGAGTGCTCGAGGAAGAACAGATCAGATAGGTTGGAAAAAGTAGCGCATAAGGTGAATAGATTCCGGTCAGCCTTGGCAAACTGCCACCAAGAAGGAAGGGAGAGGGGGAGGGTAAAAATAACAAGAAGGTGACATGGATGTGGAAATGGTGACAGTTATGGAGGTCATCAACAACCCTTCATGTGAAATCTAAAAAAAGAGAAGATGGCAGAGAGAAAGATCAAAACAGGAAAGGGTGCGAGTGTGTGAGTCAACATGAGTGAGCTCACCAGAATTCAGAAGAGACAGAGTAGAAGAGAAGACAAATGGCTCTAGAAGACGACTCCAGGTGTTTGTCAGACCATCGCCTCAAAGGGTATACCTACAGTTAAAAAATCAGCCAAAAGGAGCACAGACTGGTGTATAATATATGATGCAAACACCTGGAAGGAAGAAAAATGGAAAGAGAAAGTGTTTAAGGAAGAGAAAGAGGGACATTTGGGGGGAGACAATTGGAACAGACTGTGTACCATTTACTCACACGGATTCGGGCCGCAGAACACTGAATGTGCGACTGAAAAATGAGGGAGATGAAGTGAATATCATGACGGATCACGAGAGCAATAGAGTTATGGGCTCCAGCAAAAACTGGAGGGGGGGGGGGAGAAATGAATAACCACGGAAGTGATCAGAACGAGTGTCAAACATCGGCTCCTGGAGACAAACAGAAAGCGGGAAAGCTGAGTGATCAGAAGTGGGAGTTCATGGAAATTGGCAGAAAAAAACCTAGAATATTCCATTGAAGAATAGGCATGTCGAAAGTTGGGAGAACAGAAACAAAGATAACAAGGGAGAAACAAATGCAAAGAAAAACACAGAAGACTAAGTAAGATCAGGGTAATTTAAATCGGGGTTATGGGGCATAGGCGTTATAGGCCCTTGACTTCATTGCAAAGACAATGGAGTCAAAGAAATGGAAGACGGACCAGAGGTGGACTGACAGAGTCAGGAGCGGGATGAGGCATCGGAAAGGAGATGTCAAGGGAATCGGGGGCAAGAAGGAGAGAAACAGGTGAGTGCATTGGATCAGGGGCAGCATCCAAGAGTTTCAAGGATCAAGGGAACCTCTTTAGTTCAGACAGGCGACTCTGTCACTGAAATGGAAGGGGATGCAGAGATAGAGTCGAAGTCGGAAGGTGAGGAATATAACGATGCTTTCTTACCCGCCGGGCAGGAAGGAGTGGAGCCAGGTTTACGTTTCTGACGTAGAGTGACAAGCATACCAACAGCAATGTAATATTGTAACAACCTCTACAATCTCAACAGTAGTAGGAGAACGGGAGCGGTCAACACAAAGATTGCCGGGGACGAGGATTAACAACGGCCTGGATAGACAGGCGTTGTGGAGGGCCAAACAACAGAGGAAAGGGCCGAGAAGAAGGAATCGGGCGAGAAGGGAAGGAGGGCACAGGAAACAGGGAAGACTGGGAAGGAAGAAAGGAAACACCAGGCGAAGAACCAGTAGGAACACCCTCTGTCCCAGAACGAAAAGGAGCGGGTTAAGTGGTTGTGGAGGTCTCTGGGTCCAAGGCCTGGATACGGTTACGAAACTGAGAAAGGGGGAGAACCTTGAGGTTACCTTGAGGTGCTTCCGGGGCTTAGCGTCCCCGCGGCCCGGTCGTCGACCAGGAGAAGGTGAGAAGAATTGGAACGCAACACACGAGCATAAGACATGCCAGAAAAAAAGGGAAGATAGTGAATTTGGCGTCTCACCTGAGGAAAAAAAATAAGCAATTGCAATTTTTCAAATTGAGGATGGCTTCCCCAAATTTGTTGCGCACACACGTGCAGGAGAAGGCAGGATGGGCGTCACCACAATTGATACAGTGACCTTTGGAAGAAGAAGAGCACAAGAGGCATAGAGACACATCACTTGAGCACTTGAGGGACCATGCCCAAATCTCTAGCAGCTATAGCAGAGGAGAGGAGTGAGGATGAACTCCTGAAAGGAGCATCTTGCACCTGCAAGAATTACGGAAGATGGAGGGGCCCTACTGTTAAATGTGATCGTGAAGAAGCTGACGACGACGACGACGACAACGAGGGAGTCGAGTGAACGTATAAATCTGGAAAATAGAATGGCCTTGAGCCTCAAGGATATATTTAATATCCGCATGACAGTCTTTCAGTTCCGTATCATCAGTCGTAACAAGGTGCAGGTAAATAACTATGCCAATGTTGGTATTTAATTGGGTATTTTTGGAGATCCGAACAGGGGTCTCCCAATACTGGACAACGATGCAGGCAGTTACCCACGTCCTGAGAATGGGCTGCAACGACACGTGCACTAGTACAGGTTGGGTTAAAAGTGACCAAGGTATCTAACGTATCAACTATAGGTGTTTATAGATGAATAAATCATCAGGACGTGTAGAATCAACACGACTGAGATCGAAATAAAAACAAATCTTGAAATGTATTATATCGGGAATGAATCATGCGAGTGCGGAGGTGACTACGCTGAGCACATCAAGAAAGAGGGGGGGAGGGGTTAAAAAGCACAGTTGTTGCAACGAGAGATGAAGCCATTCCAGGTGATGAGGTGCTCACCATTACAAGGCTTAGATCTCAGTCCTGCCACGGAGGTGGGAGGGGAGGAAGGAGTCAGTCGGGAGAGTCAGAAAAGCCACATGGTCTGGGCCCAATGAAGCAGGGAATTCCATCACAGTCCAACTCAGGGGCCTGACCGCCCATCCCACGAGTCTGAGAAGTTGAAGGAGGGGTCAGATATCGGCATAGAAACAAACAGGAATAGAATTTCGTCTACGATTAAGCCCCCATGCCCACCATGGAGCCTCAATTAAGAGATAGGACACCCGGCAGGACAGACCCCCTCAGGGTTGCATCTTGGAAATACACCCTGCAATCGTTACCTTAAGAACAGTCGAGATCATTGAGATCGGGCTCAGCCACGAAGGCAACGTTTGACAATAAAAGCGTCCCCACGCTCGATAACGTCAGGTACAACAGTTATACGGGTGAGAGAGTGTGCCTCCCTAAACACCTGGCGTCAAAACAGAAGAAGATATCAGAAAGAATATTCAAGAATGGCAAAAAGTCGGCTGGAAAGAAAAGTTCGAAAGGAGAAGAGGGGGGAATGAAAAATTATACATGAGAAAGAGGAAAAAGCATCCAGCAAAATTAGTGAAGACAGCAGCAGGGGCATAAGGCTTCAAACGGACAAAGAACATGCCCCTATGAATAAGGTTAATAAAAAATGGGGAACATTTATAAATTTCAGTCTCTTTAATCAATTTTATAAAGGGGATTTCATATTTAGCCATAAAATTTTTATTTGAAGGCCACAAAAAACACAAAATAACATTAACATACCTAACCCAAAGAATGAATCCAGAAATTTTATAAAGAAATTTGTTGTCAAAAATTAATTATTCAATAATATTATAAGATAGTTCATTCGAGTTTATTTGTTAGTAGTTTTTCTTGTAGACATTTGTAATTAAATGACACAAGGGGTTAGGTTAATGACTCTAGCATGACTCTGCATCTATAATGTTTTGGTACACTTAGGAATGAAGTTGAAAAAACTCTCCAAGGATCATAATAGTTTTATTTCACTTGGTACATGTCGGTGAAGGATGTGTTTCACCGAAGCTCTTTTCAACATCTTTAGAAACATTGGATACATGGCTCCTGTGAGTCCAAATACACACCAAACAGGATGAGGCGATTTAAGTAACTTAATCTTTTTGAAATGTATGTTGTCGTTTTCCTTCGCCAGATGCAGGCTAGAACATATCTCTATTTTTTTGTGCCTGTATTTTACATTGCGTGAACACTAGCTTCAAATGAAAGAAAATGTTGCCCATACCCTTCTGTCCAGACTTTGGAGTTTACCCTGAGATCTTTGTGCTGGGACCCTACAAAAAGGGTCCCACCACAAAGTAAAAAAATCTTTGACGAGAGCAATGACGAGTGACAATGTCACTCGTCATTGCTCTACGGAAAATAAACTGCATATTTTAGATGTATCGAGGTATCACCTCTGGTGCAGTTGTAGGGACCCATAGCCTTAGAGAAGAGAATAAAGGTTATTCGTAGAAGACCTTGAGGATTCTCCCTAAAAACTTGAGTATTTTCTTCTCCTACTACCCTTACTTTTTCAATTTTATAGAATATGATATATTTATTTGATACCGTTTATTTAATTGTGTAACAATTTACAGAAAACACACACGCATATAGCAATCAATGGTTGAAGACCTCATCCAGCTCTTCAGAGGTTGGGTGCGTACCCAAAATACAGCAAATATTTACTCTCTGGATTGTGACAGTGAAGCGCTGGAACAGGAAACTGATCGCTCTTGAGTCTCTAGTTTGCCAAATGAGTTCCTCACCCACCTCTGTTAAACACTTAAGTGGTCTATCCCAGGGGTCATTGGTTCAGTACCTATCGACATGAAATTATAACAATGTTTTTATTCTTTACACTCCTAATTGTAAGAAACTGCCACGGGAAGTCTCCGTGGCGCAGTGGTAAAGCACTCGCCCGACGCTTCGCGAACGCTTTGGCCCGAGTTTGTATCCTCACCAGGGAGGATAAACTGGGTGCCAATCCATAACTGTAGCTTCTGTTCACCCAGCAGTAAATGGGTACCTGGTTGTTAAACGATTTGGTTAATCATATTCTGAAGAAAATTAGGATAAAGCACCTGTCCGAAATGTTTTGCGTGGTAGTGGCTTTATAGGATTGTATTAACTCTTGTATAAATAAATAAATAAATAAATAAATAAATAAATAAATAAATAAATAAATAAATAAATAAATAAAACTAATTAGTTTTCATGTCTCCCTAAAGGTGGCAGCCCCACTACCCTCAGCTGTACTGTGAGGTAGATACATATGAAGCAATGAAAATGCACACGTGTAGACTCACACAACCTATTTACCATACATTCATAGTTGCAGAGCAACTTATCTGGGCGTTTGTGATGGTTGGCAGGTCTGCAAAATTGAGGTTCCTCTTGTGCTGGACACGCAGCTGTAGCCAAACTTCTCTAGGTCGCTTCATGTCTTCTTGAGATTATTTTGAGATGATTTCGGGGCTTTAGTGTCCCCGCAGCCCGGTCCTCGACCAGGCCTCAACCCCCAGGAAGCAGCCCGTGACAGCTGACAAACACCCAGGTACCTATTTTACTGCTAGGTAACAGGGGCATAGGGTGAACGAAACTCTGCCCATTGTTTCTTGCCGGCGCCCGGGATCGAACCCGGGACCACAGGATCACAAGTCCAGCGCGCTGTCCGCTCGGCTCCCGTATGATATGTATAAATCAATGAAAATGCACACGTGTAGACCCATGTCTAGCAGTCTTTCCTTATAACTTACGACAGATAAGACTATAGCTGCCATATTGGTCAATTGACGTATAGCCGCAGATACACTGTTGCTCGGTGCAGTAAGGGGCAGCCAGGTGCAGATCAACACCAATAATGTCTCGATGGTGCAGGCGGGTGACAAAGGCGGAATTAGGGATAGCCAACAAGAAGTCCCAAGCATGGGGATGCTTGCACAGTTCGGGGGTATGCTTTGTATTTCCAAGAATTGGAAGGCTCCAATCCCAACAAGAATGCTCCAGCTTTGCTGTTGCAAATCTACAAGGGCCGTGACGAGGGTTCGAACCTACGTCCGAGAGAATCCCAGACGATGGGATCTATTGTTGTTGCAATGTTCACCTCTATGGGTATATCCCACGTGTTCTGTTTGAGGTCTTTTGGAAACGTTGGTCACAGTTGAGAGTTTGCAAGAGTGTTCCACTGACTGGCTCCTTCAGTGAATTTGGGATCATAAATACCATTGGAGTCTTTTAGGTATTCTGGTAGGATATCTTTCACCAATTCTCTCGTAACACTGGTTGATGAAAAGAATACAGACAATGCTCTCTGTGCTGCCTGTGTTGTTGAGTCTAAGTCGGAGCGTAGCTTTGTCCCATTGGTCATCTTTTAGGGAGAGGTTTAACACTTTCATGACTATTGCTTTAAGGAGTTGATTATATTCTGTTTATTTTAGTCTTTCGAAAGAGGGAGCATACTTTAAGAAATATGTGAGCCTGGTCAAAATTGGACACCTTGTGTGGAGGTACAAATCATAATGTGCATCCAGAGCCACTATTCTTTCCTCCATCCTCCTCATGTCGTCCAGCTTCTCTTACAGGGTTACAACAATGGTATTTGAACCCAAAGGGGCCCCTAGTAGCAAAATGTTGGCGGAGGAGTTACTGGGGGGCTGTTGGTAAGATAGTTCTTACTGCATCTATGATTGGCTGGCTAGATGAAAAGATTTTGCACTTTCTTGGATTTAGTGTGAGACCTAAGTCCTCTTACTTAGGTTCCTCCAGCTGTAGATCCCCTAGAAATGTCTTCTGTGTCCCGGCTAGGGTGCCATCGTCCAGGAACCAGATGTTGAGCTCGCTGGTCAACCTGCTTGTAACGTCTTTAGAAGCCACGCAGAAAAGGAAAGTAGCAATTAGGTTTCCCTGCTGGACACCTTCAAAAGAAACTATTTCATGTTCCCAAATAACAGTGTCGATTTCCTACTGTATTCTGTTGAAACGAAGGGGAGTAGACAAGGAAAATTAGTTTGACCTGCTTCCAGTACCAAATCTCTTTTCACCTGGTAGAAGGCATTTTAAAATCTAATTTAATTAATGCCATGTTATCTGGGCGGAGATTAATAAAGGCTCGTGCTGCGTGATCTGCTGATTCACTGCCACTGGAAACACCAAAACCTAGTTGACGGGGTCGAAGCATCATCGCAAGTTCCGTATGGATGTTTTTGATAGCTGCCCTCGGAACGAGGCTCAGAAGTGTGTTGCCCACAGTATTAGCTCGGAATCCACCATCCATCTTCTTTACAACATAAAGGGGAGCTCTTAAGAATAAGGTTTAATTATGTCTCAGATCAGCCCAGAGAGACAGTTGTTTACATACAGATGGTTTGCTATCTCCTTGAGGTGTTGAGGTCCTAGTCCAGTGTACCCCAATACTGAGCCTGACATTGCATTTTATATATAATCCAGATTTTTTTCAATCAATAATATAAAACCATTTGGACATAAATAATATGTGAGCTGTTGATGCTCATAATATCTTATGAGCATCACAGTACATTAAATCCAGGAATCAGACACTCATAGAAATCGGCATAGTGATGCAAAAGATACAAATACAGTAAAATACAGTAAATGAGATAATTAATATACATTATAAATAACTTTTAACATTCCAGGAATTTGTAAATTCTCAAATAAAAAAAATATTATTTTTATCCACAAACTGGATTAAGGTCACATAATAATGTTTAAACGTTTCTTCACAGAACACTTTGATAAACCTTCATCAAGATCTTTTACGGAGTTCCTCGAGTGTGTCAATGTGGGAGGTGGCAGTGGACGGCCAGGACGCTAATGTGATGCTCTCCATGGTGATGGACCAGGCTCGGCGGGTAGGTCACTCTCACATTATTGCTGACGTGGGTAGGTCACTCTCACATTATTGCTCCTGTGGGTAGGTCACTCTCACATTATTGCTCCTGTGGGTAGGTCACTCTCACATGACTGCTGACGTGGGTAGGTCACTCTCACATTACTGCTGCTGTGGGTAGGTCACTCTCACATTATTGCTCCTGTGGGTAGGTCACTCTCACATGACTGCTGACGTGGGTAGGTCACTCTCACATTACTGCTGACGTGGGTAGGTCACTCTCACATGACTGCTGACGTGGGTAGGTCACTCTCACATTATTGCTCCTGTGGGTAGGTCACTCTCACATTACTGCTGACGTGGGTAGGTCACTCTCACATTATTGCTCCTGTGGGTAGGTCACTCTCACATGACTGCTGAGCTGGGTAGGTCACTCTCACATGACTGTTGAGCTGGGTAGGTCACTCTCACAAATTTGATGAAGCATGAAGGTCACCTTCACATAACTGCTGATAGGTATCTCACATTCACATTACTTCTGACACCAGTTGTGAGAGGAAAGAATACCAGCTAGTTTAAAATGTGTGGTGGAGAGTGCACACCGTCATTTGAACCCCTTACATGAGTGCACAGGTCGTGCACCACAAGCTAATTTCGTTATTATGACAGCTAGTCTTGTGTTGTCGGATATCAAGGGACAGCGTATGTCGTCAGCTGTAAGTTAAAACCACGTTGGCCGACGTGGGAATTTTCATAAGGAAATTACAGCCCATGTAATATGCATTACATTAGTTAACTCTCGGGCTTTGAAAATCTATTTATAGAGTCAGAGGGTATTGTGGCTGCCTTGTGGTTGGAGAAGGCTTGGCCTTCGACCATCTGTGTAAACACAGGCCTATTCTAGTGACTTCACGAGACTCCACGTGACCTAAGGTAGACTCGTGATTCGTGTGGCATGCCTCCTTCTGCTTGGCTCTTTCAAAGAACAGTGGGGACAACGTTCAGCCCGGGAGTCCAGGCAGCTTGGTGTCGTTCTCGGCATCCTGAAGTCGTCCTTGCACCTGATAGGTCGTGTAATCCTTAGTTGTGGCCACAACTATAGGAACACCGTTTAAACGTGACCTTATGCTTAGCTTGATATTTCCATTCCATCCTTGTGGTCCAGTCTACAGAATCTGGGTGTCATGAAGATGGGAATTAATAATATTACGAGTAAAAACGAGATATATAAAATATAACTCAAACATGGTTTCAGCAGAGTGATACAGACTGCAAGAGATCATCTGCTGGTATCGTAACCATCCATCACCATCCACAAGTCTAAAGCTACGTGGGTGTTGACTAGTGGCTAAGCAATTGTTCCCCAGTGTGCGAGAAATTTCCCAGCGTGAAATAACTTAACTACAGCCCTTTCTGGGGACACTTCTTTTCCCACCACCCCGTGTGACCCCACCAAGTGTGCTCCACTCAGTGCGAGCATGCGTGATTAGCACCCTGTGTCAGACTATCACTCCCCAGCTCAGTAAGCTGGAACTGCGTTTCACGCGGTTAATTTGTGTTTGTTGGTCAGCCTAACTCGTGGTCTCACACGTAAACCACGTGCGGTCGAGTTGTGAGAAAAGTGCAACGTATGTTTCTGCATCTACCACCTGTACTGGTCGTCGTTCCCGCATCTACCACGTGCGAGAAACTACTAGAAGAACCACTCCAGAGTACACCTGTGTGTTCATGATTGTTGAGTGACAAAAGGTCGGTCTAATATTTATGTGAGTACAAATATTATATGTTCTTTGTTGTTGTGCAAAAATTCCTTGTGTTCATTTCATTATCAACCATTCGACTTCAGAGTCTTGATTCAGCCTGAAACAGGCGTGAGAACGAGACAAGGAAGCACGTTAAAAGTGACTGTTATAGTACGTCTGAGTGATTTCTGTTATTCGTCTCTGAGTGTAAATGTTACACGTAATCACACACTTAGATAGGGTAAACTAATTGTGTGTGAAGGTGTGGTTCAATGATACTGATACTGTATATGTGTCCCATGTGGCTCCTTGATATCGTTTCACAAGCAAACCAGACTTATGAAAGTCAATTGTGGGTTGTCTCAGTGATACGCAGAGGATTGATTATTGTGTGATTATTGATTAATGTCTTTGTGATTATTTATTACTAGCTGAACCCAGCCACACATTGATGTTGCTCAGCAATGTATTGCGTTTCTGTGTGGCTCAGTGTTGCTGAACCACAGCAACCCTCCCTTGTCCCCTCGTCCTCCCCATCATACCCCATTTTCCCGTCCCATCGTCCTCCCCACTATTCCCCCCTCCCTCTTCCCCTCGTATTCTCAACCATTCCCTCAAATGAGAAACCCAGTTTTTAAAAAATACTTGGTTTTACCTGTCACAGGTTTGACGTCTATATTGTAGATATATAAAACACATGCATATTCAAATACAATGTGTCAAAATTTCAAAACAATCGGTGAAGAACTTTTAAAGATTACAGTGTGTGTGTTGCTTTAAAATCCAACAGGTGACACAGTTTTTAATAAAAGCATGCTTTTACCTGTCACAGGAGTGGCATCTATATAGTAGGTTTATACAAACATGTTCATATTCAAATGAAACATTGTGTGAAAATATCAAAGGAATCGGTGAAGAACTTTCGGAGATTACTGCGTGTGATGATTTTACGTCCAACAGATGGCGCAGTTTAAAAAAAATATATATATATTAGGTATATAAAAATATGGGCTTATTCGAATGTAACAGTGTATAAAAATTTCAAAGCAATCGATAAAGGGGTTGCGGAGATTCCCCTCACATGAAAACTCACATGAAAAACACAGTTTAAAAAAAATACATGTCACATGTGTGGCATCTATTTAGTAGGTATATAAAAAGAAATGCGTATTAAAATGGAACGTTGAGAGTAACAACGTTCAACGTTCAAGGCAATCGTTCTTCACTGATTGCCTTGAAATTTTCACACAACTTTCCATTCGCATCCGAGCGGGTTTTTATAGTCATACTATATAGATGTCACGTTTGTGACGGGAAAAAAAACATTTTTTTAAAAGCTGTGTTTTTGTGTGTTTTTCATGTGATGGAAATCTTTGAAACCTCTTTACCGATTGCTTTGAAATTTTGACACTGCATTGCATTCGAATAGGCAAGTGTTTTTATATACCTACTATATACATGCCTCACCTGTGACAGGAAAAAAGCATGCTTATTTTGAAAAACAGCACCATCTGTAGGATAAGAGGAACACAAGCTGTAATCTTCAAATGTTCTTCATGGATTGCTTTGTAATTTTGACACAACGTTCCATTCGAATGTGTGAGTAGGGTAAAGTGCGACTAGAACCGCGCGCACCAGCTGCCAGGTGGCACTCCATGGAGTGCCAGCCGCCAGGTGGTGCGCAGGTGTCTAGTCACACCGGGTTTTGGGGGAATTTCCCGGAAGTTTTGGCGTGTTTCGGACGCGTGTGAGCGTGTTGTGTTTGGGTATGTGGTCATGAAAGAGGGGAGGTCATGTTGTTGAGTGCCAGGTGGCGCGCGGGTGTCTAGTCACATAGGGTTTTTGGGGAATTTCCCGGATGTTATGACGTGTGGCATCCGGCCAGACGTCACTTGAGAGAGTGTCATGTTGGGGTTGGAAGCTAAGTGGTTGGTAAGCAGTCATGTAGGGAGGAGGGGGAAGAGGAGGAGTGTAGGTTATGTTGTGAAGGGAGGGGGGAGCCCCAATACCTGAGAGGATATCAATGACGTCCATTAGTTCTCCCCCTACATGGGCAGGAAGTGATGAGGGGAGCGTGAGAGACCAGTGTCTTAAGAATGGAGGGGGAGAAGGAGGGGAAAGGGAGGTAACAGCTGGCAGTGGGTTTGTGTGTGTGAAAGTAGTCATTATTTTTTCTTAAAGAATGACAGTTTTATGTAGCCTCTCTGCTTCCAGAGCGCTAAGGATATGTTGGCTATACCTACCACGTAGCTATGACGAGTGACACCACATGTCCACACGGGTTTCCTCTTCAAAGGCTGAGGTCTAACTGTTGCGAATGTCATCATCAACCTCTAACATAGTCAGTCAGTCATCCCCCCCCCCCACACCCCCTCCATCCACATAGCAGGACATACCCACATACCATCACCACCACCACACTGCTGGGAGTGACAGCAATATGGCATACCATACTCTCTCATGACACAGCTCTCACCGGCACATAGCATTGAGTGTGGCAATGTTCTTTCTCAAAGGTGAGCCATGAGCGCAACATACAAATTCCAAAATGCCGTCCTGGGAGTTTGACACGTTGATTAACAAGCTATTTGATTATTTATACAGCTTCTCTCTCTCTACATTATATGCGGGTTACATAGTGTGTCAAGAACTCTCTCTGTCTCTGTCTCTCTCTCTCTCTCTCTCTCTCTCTCTCTCTGTCTCTGTCTCTGTCTCTCTCTGTCTCTCTCTCTCTCTCTCTCTATGTCTCTCTGTCTCTCTCTCTCTGTCTCTCTCTCTCTATGTCTCTCTCTCTGTCTGTCTCTCTCTCTGTCTCTCTCTCTCTCTCTCTCTTTCTCTCTCGCTCTCTCTCACCCTCTCTAAAGTCCACCACACGACCCTTCACTTAGTAAACTCAGTCAAAGTCAGTAGGTTAGCGTTTACTAAAAGAGAGAAACATTTCACATCGTCACGGAGACGCGATCTCTACCTACAAATTGTTCTTGTTAACTGTGATCACAACATCTGCTGGCCAAATAAATATCATTGAAATGTATGCATGTTTACTCAATCTCCATCACCTCTTCGTCCTACATCCATAGCAAGACTCCTGAATGAATGAACCGGCAGCCCCTCTCGCTGCAGTCTCACCTTCGTGATGGTTTGAGGTGTATTGAGATGGAGGATGTAATGGCTCGGCCTTACCCTCTCCCCGTCCACCCCCACTTACCCTTACCCCTACCACCCCCCTCCATGGCCAAACCATCACTTCCCCCATTCCCAGACCGGATGTTCTGTTCTAAGCTTTAGTATCACCATTCTTTGCTCAAATAGTATTTTTTTTAAGAATATCCAGTCATAAGCTGGTCTTCAATCTTATTATTATAACAAATCATAATTTGCTGTTCTCTCTCTCTGTCTCTCTGTCTCCCTGTCTCTCTCTCTCTCTCTCTCTCTCTCTGTCTCCATGTCTCTCTCTCTCTATCTCTCGCTCTGTCTCTGTCTCTGTCTCTGTCTCTCTCTCTCTCTCTCTCTCTCTCTCTCTCTCTCTCTCTCTCTCTCTCTCTCTCTCTCTCTCTCTCTCTCTCTCTCTCTCTCTCTCTCTCTCTCTCTCTCTCTCTCTCTCTCTCTCTCTCTCTCTCTCTCTCTCTCTCTCTCTCTCTCTCTCTCTCTCTCTCTCTCTCTCTCTCTCTCTCTCCAGATCATTTAATAGTTGGGGAAAGTAACATCATTTTCCTTTCTCCTGCTGCCGCTGTTCAAATATCTTTCTCAATTTCACTTAGACTGACAACGCATCAGAGGATGATCACCATGTCAATTTTCAAGCCCGCCTTCACTCTCACCCTTACATCCTTGTAAGGTAACACGACCAATATGCTAACTTCGTTCTTTACCCAATATCATTAATGTAACGTGGAGAATATACCAACTTCATTCGTTCTTTGCCCAAATAACATTTTAAGAGTAACGATCTGTCTCTCTGTCTGTCTCTGTCTCTGTCCCTGTCTCGCTCAGTCTCTCTCTCTCTCTCTCTCTCTCTGTCTCCCTGTCTCTCTCTCTCTCTCTCTCTCTCTCTCTCTCTCTCTCTCTCTCTCTCTCTCTCTCTCTCTCTCTCTCTCTCTCTCTCTCTCTCTCTCTCTCTCTCTCTCTCTCTCTCTCTCTCTCTCTCTCTCTGTCTCTCTCTGTCTCCCTGTCTCTCTCTCGCTCTATCTCTCTCCCTCTCTCTCCTTCGTATTGTTCATTCATTCATAGTTCCTTTCATTAAAACTATTTCAGTTTTACTTATATAAACAAAGCCATCTCCCGCTCTTGTCCCCGGCTTAGTTCATTTGTACAAGATCGTTAGTAATAGATCAATTTTCCGAAATTTAAAGCAGTCATACTTCAAAGTTAGTAAATAATATCAAGTCAGTTACTGAGCTCTAGCTCTCTCGTATATTTGTAAATAACCCAACATTTTCACTGTAATTTCTACCCTCTGTATTTCATAGTAAATATGATGTAAACAATTATAAAACTCTAGCTCCTGTCCTCTGTCCAAGTCCACTCCTATAAATTTATTTCTATCAGTCCAATTCTCCTGAGATTTGAACACCAACTACATTTTCAGTCATAGTAAATAAAAACCGGTTCAGTTATCAAGTTTCAACTCTTGCCCCTCAGCTTAGTTCATTTTTTTTGTACAAGTTCTTTATTTTCCAACTAAATCACCTTGAGATTTAAGATCGCTTTATTTCTAACGTAGTAAAATTAATCTGGACATTAACCAAGCTCCATTTTCCTCAGTCTTAGATCATCGAACATAATTATATCCGTTCAAGCCCCTCTCCAGCCTAATTAGCCCTCTGTAACACAATGTAACGCAACGTAGCGTAACGCAAATCAACTTTTTGCAGTCCAAAATGTCATTTTGAAACGAAAAGTGCGGGCTAGCCCATCTCCATTACATCTCTTACCATATAAATAATTGATGTCTATCAGTTTTAGCCCTCTGTAACACAATGTACCGTGACGTAACGTAACGCAAATCAACTTTTTGCAGTCCGAAATGACATTTTTAAATAAAAAGTATGACTTAGCCCATCTCCATTACATCTCCTTCCATATGAATATTACGGTCTACCAGTTTTAGCCCTCTGTAACACAATGTAACGTAACGGGAAAATCAACTTTCTCGGATGAGCAAATAACATTATTGAAAATGACATCAATGTTTTGCCTTTACATCCAAACACAAGAAAAATATTACCGCTTTTCTTGAGAAACTTATATGTGGAGATCATATCTCCAGAGTCCACACAATAAGCCACACATCACACATCTTCTGTTTTCAATTCGCAGCTCGCATCTAATTTAATGTTATTTTTTTTTGCAGAAACTATGTTTTTGAGATTATGCTCAATGTCGGCAATTACTATTCGTATCATCAAACTCCTTCAGTCAACAAATTCACATTTCATATCGTGTGTGTAGATTAGAGAGAGAAGGCAAACTTAGCGTGCAGCTAGTCAAAACTTATCATAACAGATATGATTTCACAGAGTTTTCAACCTTTGCCAGTTTTTTCAATATTAGCTCTTCACTCGTGCTAAGTGAGTCAGACAAAAAATGTGACATTTCATTTCATTATTAGCCATGCAATATGCTATTAGCTAGGTAGTCAAAACATATAACAAGCATTATTTCACAGGAATTTTTTCTAGCAAATATGCTTCCTTTAAGCAGTTCAACACATCAAACACCAGAAGTCCGTGAAATTCCCTTTAGTCAATAATCATCCTTTACAGTATTTCTTGACTAAAATAGCACTCCAAAACATAAGTGGTCATTTTTATTCTCACTGTCGCACTATAGTCAATAGGTTGTTTCGCAGAGTGACAAGTTATGCATATTGACGAGATTTCATGGTGTGCATAGTTTAAGAGAGTTCATACTGTATTAATTACGGCCATGGATATCTTATGTTATGTTTATGAAGACCATCACTTCTTATTTTTATCATTTTCTAGCCCCACAGCTTTACAGTCTTCTCTTATTCTTTTTCAAATAAAGTTTGCTTACTGTTTTCCATTGTTATATGATTTACTTCGTCGGAATCTCCAAGGTGGGTTCACCAGTGTAACGAGACAGTACACGAATGTGGAGAACAGGCACACAGGCTTAGATCTCATGTTTCATTGTCATTTCATAACTAAAATCATCCATCAATCAACAGAAAAAGTCATATTCATCATCATTGTTCCTAACTAAAATTATATGTCGTTAAGTAAGAAATATAGTCAAAGACACTCTTCGAGACATCAAGGACTTACTTCTTAACTAAAGTAGCCTTCACTTTGCTAAAATAGTCTTATTCATCATTGTTCATAACTAAAATTATATGACGTTAAGTAAGAAATATAGTCAAAGACACTCTTCGAGACATCAAGGACTTACTCAAAGACATCAAAGTTGATCTGCAAGATATCTTCGAGACATCAAAGTTACTCTTCATTACATCAAAGTCTCATTCAAATACTACTCAGGTTCTCAGAAGTCATTCTCAAAGTCCTCACTGATTTTCTCAGAGTCTGCAAAGTTATTCTCGGAGTCACCTTCGTTCTTCAGAGAAACTTTCCAAAACATCTTTGTTCATCAAAGTTATTCTCGGAGTCATCAAAGGTATTCTCTAACTCACTTTGGTCATTAAAGTTAATTTCTATGTTATAAAAGTTTGTCTCAGAGACATCTAAGTTCATCTTAGAGTCATCAAATGTAATCTCTAACTCACTTTTGTTCACCAAAGTTGATCTCAGAGTTAACAAAGGTAATCTCTAACTCACTCTCGTTCATCAAAGTTGTTTCAAAGACATCGAAGTTAATCTCAGAGTTATCCAAAGATATTCTCATGTCCACAAAGTTATTCCAAGAGACGTCAAAGTCAGTCTCAGACATCTTCGTTCATAAAAGTTATTCTCAGAGACAACTAAAGTTATTCTCTAAGAGCTATCAAAAGTTATTCTCAGTCAAGATATGTTATTCTCTAAGTAACCTTCCGTTCATCAAAGACATTCTCTAAGCTCTCAAAGTTATTCTCTAAGACAACAAAGTCATTCTCAGTCATCAAAAGTTATTATCAGACTCACCTTCGTTATTCAAAGAAGCCTTCCGAGACATCCTCGTTCAACAAAACTAACCTCAGAGCCATCAAAAAGTTAAATACACTCATCAAAGTTATTCTCTAAGTAACTTTTCGTTCATCAGAGAAGCTTTCTAAGTCATCTTTGTTCATCAAAGTTGATCTCTAAGACATCAATGTTGTTCTCTAAGACATCAATGTTGTTCTCTAAATCATAAAAGTTAATCTCTAAGACATCAATGTTGTTCTCTAAATCATAAAAGTTAATCTCTAAGGCACCTTCGTCTACTAGAGAAACTTTCCAATCCATCTTCGTTGATCAAAGTTATTCTCAGAATCATCAAATAGATCTCTAATTCACTTTCGTTCACCAAAAGTTGTTCTCTAAGACACATTCGTTCATCAAAGAAACTCTCCGTCCATCATGTTATTCTTCAAGTCATCTTCAGTCATAAAATTTCTCTCCAAAATGTAACTAGTTCAGCTTTTCATACCAAACCCGCGCTTCTGTTAAATATATTTTCTTAGTCACTTTACCCTAAAACTGTTCTCAGAACTACACTGTCCAAATCCTACGTAACCTATCCTCTCCACCCAATGTTACTTAGTTAGCGCAACGTTCCTAAACCTGACTTTACCTATCCTAACTTAACTTACCTTACCTTTACCTATCGTACCTAACTTAACCTGCATAACATAACTTTACCTATCCTAACAGGACTTACCTTACATTACTTATCTTACTTAACTTAACCTACACAACCTAACTTACATAACTTATCTTACATGTCCTAAAGTAACCTAACTTGCTTTACCTAACTTAATCTACATTCCCAAACTGCTGTATCCTAACTTATCTAGTCCAAACCAGCCATGATCTAACTTACATAATTATTCCTGCTTGTCTTTGTGTTTCGTCAATCATTGTCTCATATTCATTTACTCATTTCAAGGGTTAATTTCTCAAATGGACATTTTGCATTTCAAGTGTTATTTGTTCAAGATTGTGTGTTTAACCATTTCAAAGGATTTTTGGTATATATGGGAATTTACTCGTTTCAAGGGCAAATTTCTCAGGGCAAATTTCTCAAATGGTCATTTTTGCAGATCAAGGGTTATTTGTTAAAGTTCATCAAGTTGCTCATAAGTTGTATTTATTATGTTTGTTATTATTTATTTATTCGTATTCCCCAACCTTTTAACCTAACCTTTCAGATGTAGTTTATGGTGTTTTTGACAGATTTGTTGAATATATTATCCTTTTCCTAACCTTTCAGATGTAGTTTTGTTTCTCCTTTGTATATTTTTACCCAAACCCACCATCCCACTTAACCTTCTTTCCTTCTTTACTTTGTTTTCACATATAAGTTCATTCTTTATCTTAGTAATAATAAAAATTACAATAGTAAAGAATCAGATCTACTAAGAAAAACAAGAGAGCAAGTGAGTGAGAGCATGAAACGAGGAGAAAAGAGTAAGAGAGAGGGGGGAGGAAGAGCATGGGAGCACTAGACTTGAATTTGAGAAAGAAGGTTAAGTGGGATGGTGGGTTTGGGTAAAAATATACAAAGGAGAAACAAAACTACATCTGAAAGGTTAGGAAAAGGATAATATATTCAACAAATCTGTCAAAAACACCATAAACTACATCTGAAAGGTTAGGTTAAAAGGTTGGGGAATACGAATAAATAAATAATAACAAACATAATAAATACAACTTATGAGCAACTTGATGAACTTTAACAAATAACCCTTGATCTGCAAAAATGACCATTTGAGAAATTTGCCCTGAGAAATTTGCCCTTGAAACGAGTAAATTCCCATATATACCAAAAATCCTTTGAAATGGTTAAACACACAATCTTGAACAAATAACACTTGAAATGCAAAATGTCCATTTGAGAAATTAACCCTTGAAATGAGTAAATGAATATGAGACAATGATTGACGAAACACAAAGACAAGCAGGAATAATTATGTAAGTTAGATCATGGCTGGTTTGGACTAGATAAGTTAGGATACAGCAGTTTGGGAATGTAGATTAAGTTAGGTAAAGCAAGTTAGGTTACTTTAGGACATGTAAGATAAGTTATGTAAGTTAGGTTGTGTAGGTTAAGTAAGATAAGTAATGTAAGGTAAGTCCTGTTAGGATAGGTAAAGTTATGTTATGCAGGTTAAGTTAGGTACGATAGGTAAAGGTAAGGTAAGTTAAGTTAGGATAGGTAAAGTCAGGTTTAGGAACGTTGCGCTAACTAAGTAACATTGGGTGGAGAGGATAGGTTACGTAGGATTTGGACAGTGTAGGTCTGAGAACAGTTTTAGGGTAAAGTGACTAAGAAAATATATTTAACAGAAGCGCGGGTTTGGTATGAAAAGCTGAACTAGTTACATTTTGGAGAGAAATTTTATGACTGAAGATGACTTGAAGAATAACATGATGGACGGAGAGTTTCTTTGATGAACGAATGTGTCTTAGAGAACAACTTTTGGTGAACGAAAGTGAATTAGAGATCTCTTTGATGATTCTGAGAATAACTTTGATCAACGAAGATGGATTGGAAAGTTTCTCTAGTAGACGAAGGTGCCTTAGAGATTAACTTTTATGATTTAGAGAACAACATTGATGTCTTAGAGATTAACTTTTATGATTTAGAGAACAACATTGATGTCTTAGAGAACAACATTGATGTCTTAGAGATCAACTTTGATGAACAAAGATGACTTAGAAAGCTTCTCTGATGAACGAAAAGTTACTTAGAGAATAACTTTGATGAGTGTATTTAACTTTTTGATGGCTCTGAGGTTAGTTTTGTTGAACGAGGATGTCTCGGAAGGCTTCTTTGAATAACGAAGGTGAGTCTGAGAATAACTTTTGATGACTGTGAATGACTTTGTTGTCTTAGAGAATAACTTTGAGAGCTTAGAGAATGTCTTTGATGAACGGAAGGTTACTTAGAGAATAACATATCTTGACTGAGAATAACTTTTGATAGCTCTTAGAGAATAACTTTAGTTGTCTCTGAGAATAACTTTTATGAACGAAGATGTCTGAGATTGACTTTGACGTCTCTTGGAATAACTTTGTGGACATGAGAATATCTTTGGATAACTCTGAGATTAACTTCGATGTCTTTGAAACAACTTTGATGAACGAGAGTGAGTTAGAGATTACCTTTGTTAACTCTGAGATCAACTTTGGTGAACAAAAGTGAGTTAGAGATTACATTTGATGACTCTAAGATGAACTTAGATGTCTCTGAGACAAACTTTTATAACATAGAAATTAACTTTAATGACCAAAGTGAGTTAGAGAATACCTTTGATGACTCCGAGAATAACTTTGATGAACAAAGATGTTTTGGAAAGTTTCTCTGAAGAACGAAGGTGACTCCGAGAATAACTTTGCTGACTCTGAGAAAATCAGTGAGGACTTTGAGAATGACTTCTGAGAACCTGAGTAGTATTTGAATGAGACTTTGATGTAATGAAGAGTAACTTTGATGTCTCGAAGATATCTTGCAGATCAACTTTGATGTCTTTGAGTAAGTCCTTGATGTCTCGAAGAGTGTCTTTGACTATATTTCTTACTTAACGTCATATAATTTTAGTTATGAACAATGATGAATAAGACTATTTTAGCAAAGTGAAGGCTACTTTAGTTAAGAAGTAAGTCCTTGATGTCTCGAAGAGTGTCTTTGACTATATTTCTTACTTAACGACATATAATTTTAGTTAGGAACAATGATGATGAATATGACTTTTTCTGTTGATTGATGGATGATTTTAGTTATGAAATGACAATGAAACATGAGATCTAAGCCTGTGTGCCTGTTCTCCACATTCGTGTACTGTCTCGTTACACTGGTGAACCCACCTTGGAGATTCCGACGAAGTAAATCATATAACAATGGAAAACAGTAAGCAAACTTTATTTGAAAAAGAATAAGAGAAGACTGTAAAGCTGTGGGGCTAGAAAATGATAAAAATAAGAAGTGATGATCTTCATAAACATAACATAAGATATCCATGGCCGTAATTAATACAGTATGAACTCTCTTAAACTATGCACACCATGAAATCTCGTCAATATGCATAACTTGTCACTCTGCGAAACAACTTATTGACTATAGTGCGACAGTGAGAATAAAAATGACCACTTATGTTTTGGAGTGCTATTTTAGTCAAGAAATACTGTAAAGGATGATTATTGACTAAAGGGAATTTCACGGACTGCTGGTTTTTGATGTGTTGAACTGCTTAAAGGAAGCATATTTGCTAGAAAAAATTCCTGTGAAATAATGCTTGTTATATGTTTTGACTACCTAGCTAATAGCATATTGCATGGCTAATAATGAAATGAAATGTCACATTTTTTGTCTGACTCACTTAGCACGAGTGAAGAGCTAACATTGAAAAAACTGGCAAAGGTTGAAAACTCTGTGAAATCATATCTGTTATGATAAGTTTTGACTAGCTGCACGCTAAGTTTGCCTTCTCTCTCTAATCTACAGACACGATATGAAATGTGAATTTGTTGACTGAAGGAGTTTGATGATACGAATAGTAATTGCCGACATTGAGCATAATCTCAAAAACATAGTTTCTGCAAAAAAAATAACATTAAATTAGATGCGAGCTGCGAATTGAAAACAGAAGATGTGTGATGTGTGGCTTATTGTGTGGACTCTGGAGATATGATCTCCACATATAAGTTTCTCAAGAAAAGCGGTAATATTTTTCTTGTGTTTGGATGTAAAGGCAAAACATTGATGTCATTTTCAATAATGTTATTTGCTCATCCGAGAAAGTTGATTTTCCCGTTACGTTACATTGTGTTACAGAGGGCTAAAACTGATAGACCGTAATATTCATATGGAAGGAGATGTAATGGAGATGGGCTAAGTCATACTTTTTATTTAAAAATGTCATTTCGGACTGCAAAAAGTTGATTTGCGTTACGTTACGTCACGGTATATTGTGTTACAGAGGGCTAAAACTGATAGACATCAATTATTTATATGGTAAGAGATGTAATGGAGATGGGCTAGCCCGCACTTTTCATTTCAAAATGACATTTTGGACTGCATAAAGTTGATTTGCGTTACGCTACGTTGCGTTACATTGTGTTACAGAGGGCTAATTAGGCTGGAGAGGGGCTTGAACGGATATAATTATGTTCGATGATCTAAGACTGAGGAAAATGGAGCTTGGTTAATGTCCAGATTAATTTTACTACGTTAGAAATAAAGCGATCTTAAATCTCAAGGTGATTTAGTTGGAAAATAAAGAACTTGTACAAAAAAAATGAACTAAGCTGAGGGGCAAGAGTTGAAACTTGATAACTGAATCGGTTTTTATTTACTATGACTGAAAATGTAGTTGGTGTTCAAATCTCAGGAGAATTGGACTGATAGTAATAAATTTATAGGAGTGGACTTGGACAGAGGACAGGAGCTAGAGTTTTATAATTGTTTACATCATATTTACTATGAAATACAGAGGGTAGAAATTACAGTGAAAATGTTGGGTTATTTACAAATATACGAGAGAGCTAGAGCTCAGTAACTGACTTGATATTATTTACTAACTTTGAAGTATGACTGCTTTAAATTTCGGAAAATTGATCTATTACTAACGATCTTGTACAAATGAACTAAGCCGGGGACAAGAGCGGGAGATGGCTTTGTTTATATAAGTAAAACTGAAATAGTTTTAATGAAAGGAACTATGAATGAATGAACAATACGAAGGAGAGAGAGGGAGAGAGATAGAGCGAGAGAGAGACAGGGAGACAGAGAGAGACAGAGAGAGAGAGAGAGAGAGAGAGAGAGAGAGAGAGAGAGAGAGAGAGAGAGAGAGAGAGAGAGAGAGAGAGAGAGAGAGAGAGAGAGAGAGAGAGAGAGAGCGAGAGAGAGACAGGGAGACAGAGAGAGACAGAGAGAGAGAGAGAGAGAGAGAGAGACAGGGAGACAGAGAGAGAGAGAGACTGAGCGAGACAGGGACAGAGACAGAGACAGACAGAGAGACAGATCGTTACTCTTAAAATGTTATTTGGGCAAAGAACGAATGAAGTTGGTATATTCTCCACGTTACATTAATGATATTGGGTAAAGAACGAAGTTAGCATATTGGTCGTGTTACCTTACAAGGATGTAAGGGTGAGAGTGAAGGCGGGCTTGAAAATTGACATGGTGATCATCCTCTGATGCGTTGTCAGTCTAAGTGAAATTGAGAAAGATATGTGAACAGCGGCAGCAGGAGAAAGGAAAATGATGTTACTTTCCCCAACTATTAAATGATCTGGAGAGAGAGAGAGAGAGAGAGAGAGAGAGAGAGAGAGAGAGAGAGAGAGAGAGAGAGAGAGAGAGAGAGAGAGAGAGAGAGAGAGAGAGAGAGAGAGACAGAGACAGAGACAGAGACAGAGCGAGAGATAGAGAGAGAGAGACATGGAGACAGAGAGAGAGAGAGAGAGAGAGAGACAGGGAGACAGAGAGACAGAGAGAGAGAACAGCAAATTATGATTTGTTATAATAATAAGATTGAAGACCAGCTTATGACTGGATATTCTTAAAAAAAATACTATTTGAGCAATTAATGGTGATACTAAAGCTTAGAACAGAACATCCGGTCTGGGAATGGGGGAAGTGATGGTTTGGCCATGGAGGGGGGTGGTAGGGGTAAGGGTAAGTGGGGGTGGACGGGGAGAGGGTAAGGCCGAGCCATTACATCCTCCATCTCAATACACCTCAAACCATCACGAAGGTGAGACTGCAGCGAGAGGGGCTGCCGGTTCATTCATTCAGGAGTCTTGCTATGGATGTAGGACGAAGAGGTGATGGAGATTGAGTAAACATGCATACATTTCAATGATATTTATTTGGCCAGCAGATGTTGTGATCACAGTTAACAAGAACAATTTGTAGGTAGAGATCGCGTCTCCGTGACGATGTGAAATGTTTCTCTCTTTTAGTAAACGCTAACCTACTGACTTTGACTGAGTTTACTAAGTGAAGGGTCGTGTGGTGGACTTTAGAGAGGGTGAGAGAGAGCGAGAGAGAAAGAGAGAGAGAGAGAGAGAGAGACAGAGAGAGAGACAGACAGAGAGAGAGAGACATAGAGAGAGAGAGACAGAGAGAGAGAGACAGAGAGACATAGAGAGAGAGAGAGAGACAGAGAGAGACAGAGACAGAGACAGAGAGAGAGAGAGAGAGAGAGAGAGAGAGAGAGAGAGAGAGAGAGAGAGAGAGAGAGAGAGACAGAGACAGAGAGAGTTCTTGACACACTATGTAACCCGCATATAATGTAGAGAGAGAGAAGCTGTATAAATAATCAGATAGCTTGTTAATCAACGTGTCAAACTCCCAGGACTGCATTTTGGAATTTGTATGTTGCGCTCATGGCTCACCTTTGAGAAAGAACATTGCCACACTCAATGCTATGTGCCGGTGAGAGCTGTGTCATGAGAGAGTATGGTATGCCATATTGCTGTCACTCCCAGCAGTGTGGTGGTGGTGATGGTATGTGGGTATGTCCTGCTATGTGGATGGAGGGGGTGTGGGGGGGGGGGATGACTGACTGACTATGTTAGAGGTTGATGATGACATTCGCAACAGTTAGACCTCAGCCTTTGAAGAGGAAACCCGTGTGGACATGTGGTGTCACTCGTCATAGCTACGTGGTAGGTATAGCCAACATATCCTTAGCGCTCTGGAAGCAGAGAGGCTACATAAAACTGTCATTCTTTAAGAAAAAATAATGACTACTTTCACACACACAAACCCACTGCCAGCTGTTACCTCCCTTTCCCCTCCTTCTCCCCCTCCATTCTTAAGACACTGGTCTCTCACGCTCCCCTCATCACTTCCTGCCCATGTAGGGGGAGAACTAATGGACGTCATTGATATCCTCTCAGGTATTGGGGCTCCCCCCTCCCTTCACAACATAACCTACACTCCTCCTCTTCCCCCTCCTCCCTACATGACTGCTTACCAACCACTTAGCTTCCAACCCCAACATGACACTCTCTCAAGTGACGTCTGGCCGGATGCCACGCGTCATAACATCCGGGAAATTCCCCAAAAACCCTATGTGACTAGACACCCGCGCGCCACCTGGCACTCAACAACATGACCTTCCCTCTTTCATGACCACATACCCAAACACAACACGCTCACACGCGTCCGAAACACGCCAAAACTTCCGGGAAATTCCCCCAAAACCCGGTGTGACTAGACACCTGCGCACCACCTGGCGGCTGGCACTCCATGGAGTGCCACCTGGCAGCTGGTGCGCGCGATTCTAGTCGCACTTTACCCTACTTGTGTGCGGGTTTTGATATACCTACTATATAGATGCCAAACTTATGATGGATGAAAACGTGCGTTTTTTGTAAAACAGCGCCATCTGCTGCACGTAAGAGCAACACACAATATACAAAATATGTTACGATTCCATTTCAATGTTTCTGATTGCATTGATAATTCTATGAATTTTCTATTATATGAATAATTCTATTCTATGAATAACATTCTATGAATTTTCATAGATTTTGTTTTAATTTAATTTTGAATTAATTATTTAGTGTGACGTTGCGTTAGAATTGGGCTGTGTTGTTTACCATACCGTTCATTTCGTGGGTATAGCTTATTTTTTTCAGTGTTTTTCATTTTTTTTAACTGTTCTTCTTATTTTTCAATGCAATTAGTGGTGAAATTGAGCTGTGTCGATTGATCTGCATTTGAATTTAAATATTTCGTTATTATTTTTTGTTTTGAAAACAAGAAAATTGACAGCACGTTTATTTCACAGCTGCAAATGTGCAACAAACTATTTGAATCCACCGGCTACAACGTTAACTGCGTTCTTAACATTATGTCAGAATGACGCGTTTGCGAAAACACTTCTGTATACGGAAGTGCCTACGTATTACACATGGAATGCCAGTAGAAAATCATTTGAACGGCGCAAACAAGGAGAGCGAGTCGACGGACATCCTGGCATATTCAAATAAACTACGATAGGCAGACTGTACACCGTGCATCCCAATGAAGATGAATGCTTCTCTCTTTGCATGTTGGTAGTAAATGTGCCCGGTCCAACGTCTTTCCAGCCAGTGAGATTTGTCAACGGCGTAACACATACCACTTTCCGTAGTGCATGTCAAGCTCTGAATTTATTAGAGAACGACAGACACCGGGATGTATGCATTAATGACGCTTCCAACACGTCACATCCAAATCAAATTCGTGCATTGTTTGCAATCATATTGACCACCGGCTCTCCTTCCTCTCCAACACAGTTATGGAAGAAATATAAATCGCAAATGGGCGAAGATATTATCCGTCGAATACGCAAGGAAAATTCAAATATAACCATGGAGTTTTACAGCAAAAATCTATAACGAAGCGTTGATGACTGAAGACTTTTGCTTATAAATCGCGAACAAAGTTCAAAATCAATTCGAATTGCCATCACCGAATCGATCTATAGAGTAAGGCAAGTCCTAGTCAACAACGGCTTCTCTAACGGTTTCGTTGAAGACACCATAAAAAGAAAGGTAAAACGCCATGCAACTTCTGAAGAGTCAACCAACACAACACTTATACCCCCAATAAAACTATTTTACAGGAGCTTCTTTTCGACGGCTCATATAACAGAGGAAAGAGTCCTGAAAGAAATTGTTGATAGGAACGTCATCCCTACAGACAAAAATCAGAAAATACAATTGATAATTTATTATAAAACCAAAAAAACCGCCAATCTACTCATGAAAAACTCGCCAGACACCAAGCAGAACGCTTTGAAGGAGACCAACGTCGTCTATGCCTTTAAATACCCACTTGGGGACTGTAAGCCCGAAAGAACTCAGTATATAGGCAAGACAACAACGTCTCTTTCTAGGCGACTAACAATGCATAAGCAACAGGGAGCCATCAAGGAACACATAATCTCTTCTAACAACCAGACCATCACCAGATAAATCTTAAAAAACAACACAGAAATCATCGATAGGTACGGCAATAGCAGGCGGCTAGACATCAGTGAGGCACTACACATCAAAATGTCAACACCAGCAATCAACAGCCAAGTAATGCACAACTATATTCTACCAATCAAGACCCCGAACCAATATGGAAGCAGCAAGAAATATGGACCAATAGGCTTTCTACAATTACTTCCATTCAATACCCATTGTTTCGTGTTCTGTCTTGTGTTTGAATTTTAATACCCATTCAATACCCATTGTTTCGTGTTCTGTCTTGTGTTGGAATTTAATACCCATTGAATACCCATTGTTGAAAGTTCGTTTTTCACCTCATCCACCTCACCCAAATGTAGATATAAACCTCGAAGATGTGTAAAGCTCTATTCAGTTTCAGTTGTGTGTTTGTAAACTAAAGTCTTTGAAAATGTAATAAGTTTTACGAAACGCGCTCAAGTGTCGCGTCAGACTAGAAATAAAAATGAATTTTGGAGAATTGATCTTTGAATTACCATCAACAGTGAAAAGAAATGTAAGAAAGATAGAGAAAATTAGTGTTAGAATTATTAATCTTACTTTTTCGGTCATATTTAATAATATATACATATACAAATATATATATATATATATATATATATATATACAAATATATATATATATATATATATATATATATATATATATATATATATATATATATATATACAAATATATATATATATATATATATATATATATATATATATGCAACAATGATCACAAAAACACTGATCCAAGTATGCAGAATAACCACATATGAAAAATAGAAAATGCTTAACGCGTTTTCGGCTAATTCGCCTTCATCAGAGCAAAGTAGAATCAACTTTGATTCTTTGATAAAGCTTTGTAGCTTTGATAAAGCTACCCATTCGCCTGATGAAGGCGAATTAGCCGAAAACGCGTTAAGCATTTTCTATTTTTCATATGTGGTTATTCTGCATATATATATATATATATATATATATATATATATATATATATATATATATATATATATATATATGTCGTACCTAGTAGCCAGAACGCACTTCTCGGCCTACTATTCAAGGCACGATTTGCCTAATAAGCCAAGTTTTCCTGAATTAATATATTTTCTTTAATTTTTTTCTTATGAAATGATAAAGCTACCCATTTCATTATGTACGAGGTCAATTTTTTTTATTGGAGTTAAAATTAACGTAGATATATGACAGAACCTAACCAACCCTACCTAACCTAACCTAACCTATCTTTATAGGTTAGGTTAGGTTAGGTAGCCGAAAAAGTTGGGTTAGGTTAGGTTAGGTAGGTAAGGTAGCCGAAAAACAATTAATTCATGAAAACTTGGCTTATTAGGCAAATCGGGCCTTGCATTGTAGGCAGAGAAGTGCATTCTGGCTACTAGGTACGACATATATATATATATATATATACAAATATATATATATATACAAATATATATAAATATATATATACAAATATATATATATACAAATATATATATATATATATATATATATATATATATATACAAATATATATATATATACAAATATATATATATATATATATATATATATATATATATATATATATACAAATATATATATAAATATATATATATACAAATATATATATATATATATATGTCGTACCTAGTAGCCAGAACTCACTTCTCTGCCTACTATTCAAGGCCCGATTTGCCTAATAAGCCAAGTTTTCCTGAATTAATATATTTTCTCAATTTTTTTTCTTATGAAATGATAAAGCTACCCATTTCATTATGTATGAGGTCAATTTTTTTTTATTGGAGTTAAAATTAACGTAGATATATGACCGAACCTAACCAACCCTACCTAACCTAACCTAACCTATCTTTATAGGTTAGGTTAGGTTAGGTAGCCGAAAAAGTTAGGTTAGGTTAGGTTAGGTAGGTTAGGTAGTCGAAAAACAATTATTTCATGAAAACTTGGCTTATTAGGCAAATTGGGCCTTACATAGTAGGCTGACAAGTGCGTTCTGGCTACTAGGTACGACATATATATATATATGTCGTACCTAGTAGCCAGAACGCACTTCTCAGCCTACTATGCAAGGCCCGATTTGCCTAATAAGCCAAGTTTTCCTGAATTAATATATTTACTTTAATTTTTTTCTTATGAAATGATAAAGCTACCCATTTCATTATATATGAGGTCAATTTTTTTTATTGGAGTTAAAGTTAACGTAGATATATGACCGAACCTAACCAACCCTACCTAACCTAACCTAACCTATCTTTATAGGTTAGGTTAGGTTAGGTAGCCGAAAAAGTTAGGTTAGGTTAGGTTAGGTAGGTTAGGTAGTCGAAAAACAATTAATTCATGAAAACTTGGCTTATCAGGCAAATTGGGCCTTGCATAGTAGGCTGAGAAGTGCGTTCTGGCTACTAGGTACGACATATATATATATATATATATATATATATATATATATATATATATATATATATATATATATATATATATATGTCGTACCTAATAGCCAGAACGCACTTCTCTGCCTACTATGCAAGGCCCGATTTGCCTAATAAGCCAAGTTTTCATGAATTAATTGTTTTTCGACTACCTAACCTACCTAACCAAACCTAACCTAACTTTTTCGGCTACCTAACCTAACCTAACCAAAAAAGATAGGTTAGGTTAGGTTAGGTAGGGTTGGTTAGGTTTGGTCATATATCTACGTTAATTTTAACTCCAATAAAAAAATATTGACCTCATACATAATGAAATGGGTAGCTTAATCATCTCATAAGAAAAAAAAATGAGAAAATATAATAATTCAGGAAAACTTGGCTTATTAGGCAAATCGGGCCTTGCATATTAGGCTGAGAAGTGCGTTCTGGCTACTAGGTACGACATATATATATATATACAAATATATATATATATATACAAATATATATATATATATATATATATATATATATATATATATATATATATATATATATATATATATATTTATATATATATATATATATATATATATATATATATATATATATATATATATATATATATATATATATATATAAGGATGGGAAGCTGCCCTTTCTAGATGTAACAGTCATGAAAAGGAGCGGAGTTTTCCACACTGCAGTCTACACTAAGGAAACAAACATAGGAATGTGCCTCAATGCCAACAGTGACTGCCCGGACAGGTACAAGAGGAGTGTTGTTAACGCTTATGTCGACCGTGCTCTCAGCCACAGCTCAGAATGGAAGCAAGTCGACGAAGAACTCTGTAGGGTAAGGCAGGTCCTAGTCAACAACGGCTTCTCCAATGGTTTCGTCGAAGACATCATAAGAAGGAAAGTGAAACGCCATGCAACCTCTAAAGAGACAACTAACACAACACCTATACCCCCTATTAGACTATTTTACAGGAACTTCTTTTCCACAGCCCATAAAACGGAGGAAAGGGTCCTGAAAGATATTGTTAATAGAAACGTTATCCCTACAGACAAAAATCAGAGGATACAACTGACGATTTACTATAAAACCAGAAAAACGGCCAGCCTACTCATGAGAAACTCTCCAGACACAAAGCAGAACGCTTTAAAAGAGACCAACGTCGTCTATGCCTTCAAATGCCCACTTGGGGACTGTAAGCTCCAAAAAACCCAGTATATAGGCATGACAACAACATCTCTTTCTAGGCGTTTAACGATGCATAAACAACAGGGCTCCATTAAGGAAAATATAATCTCTTCCCACAACCAAACCATCGCCAGAGAAATCCTAGTAAACAACACAGAAATCATCGATAGATACAGCGATAGCAGGCGGCTTGACGTTTGCGAGGCACTACACATCAAGAAGTCAACACCAGCAATCAACAGCCAATTATTGCACAAAAATATTCTACCCACCTCAAGACTCCGCTCCAATATAGAAGTATCAAGAAATATGGACCAATAGGCTTTCTACAAACACTTCTATTCAATATCCATTGTTTCGTGTTCTGTCTTGTGTTGATGAAATTAATACCCTATTAATACCCTTGTTCTGTCTTGTGTTGATGAAATTAATACCCTATTAATACCACATTTTGTTCTGTCTTGTGTTAATGCCACATCACCCCTTCCACCTCACTCAAATGTAGATATAAAATCGGAGATACGTAAGTTCTATTTAGTTGTGTATTTGTGAACTAAAGTCTTTGAAAATGTAATAAGTTTTACGAAACGCGCCCGTGTCGCGTCAGACTAGAAATAAAAATGAATTTTGAAGAATTGATTTTTGATTTACCTCCAACAGTGAAGCGTAATGCACGAAAGATTGAGAAAATTCGTGTTAGAATTATTAATCTTACTTTTTCGGTCATATTTAATAATATATGTCTACAGGAAAGACTGCTACCAAAATATACTAATATATATATATATACTAATATATATATATATATATATATATATATATATATATATATATATATATATATATATATATATATATATATATATATATATATATATATATATATATATATATATATATATATATATATATATATGTCGTACCTAGTAGCCAGAATGCACTTCTCAGCCTACAATGCAAGGCTCGATTTGCCTAATAAGCCAAGTTTTCATGAATAAATTGTTTTCCGACTACCTAACCTAACCTAACCTAACTTTTTCGGCTACCTAACCTAACCTAACCTATAAAGATAGGTTAGGTTAGGTTAGGTAGGGTTGGTTAGATTCGGTCATATACCTACTTTAATTTTAACTCCAATAAAAAAAAGGACCTCATACGTAATGAAATGGGTAGCTTTATCATTTCATAAGAAAAAAATTAGAGAAAATATATTAATTCAAGAAAACTTGGCTTATAAGGCAAATCGGGCCTTGCATAGTAGGCCGAGAAGTGCGTTCTGGCTACTAGGTACGACATATATATATATATATATATATATATATATATATATATATATATATATATATATATATATATATATATATATATATATCTATATATATATATATATATATACATATATATATATATATATATATATATATATATATATATATATATATATATATGTCGTACCTAGTAGCCAGAACGCACTTCTCAGCCTACTATGCGAGGCCCGATTTGCCTAATAAGCCAAGTTTTCATGAAATAATATATTTTCTCTAATTTTTTTCTTATGAAATGATAAAGCTACCCATTTCATTATGCATGAGGTCAATTTTTTTTTATTGGAGTTAAAATTAACGTAGATATATGACCGAACCTAACCAACCCTACCTAACCTAACCTATCTTTATAGGTTAGGTTAGGTAGCCGAAAAAGTTAGGTTAGGTTAGGTTAGGTAGGTTAGGTAGTCGAAAACACATTAATTCATGAAAACTTGGCTTATTAGGCAAATCAGGCCTTGCATAGTAGGCTGAGAAGTGCGTTCTGGCTACTAGGTACGACATATATATATATATATATATATATATATATATATATATATATATATATATATATATATATATATATATATATATATATAAATACATATGTTGTACCTAATAGCCAGAAAGTCGTACTTGGCCTACTATGCAAGGTCCAATTTGCCGAATAAGCCAAGTTTTCCTGAATTTCTAATTTTTTTCCATTTTCTCTTATGAAACAATAAATCTGTTCATTTCATTATTTATAAGTTAATTTGTTTAAATTTGAGTTAAAAACTAACGTAGATATATGACCGAACCTAACCAATTCTACCTAACCTAACCTAAACTAACACAACTAAGTCAATAAATTATGGTCTTAATATAAAATAATAATAATAATTCAAATAAACTATGTGGAAAAAAGTTATTGAAAATAATGACAATTACTCTGTAATCTGATGGTAATCTTGGGCATAGTATTTTATCAAATCACCTCATTCTTTGGGGCACACGTGAGGAACACAAATGCAAACAAGCCTGAATGGTCCTCAGGCATACATGCAACTGAAAACTCACACCCCAAAAGTGACTCTAACCCAAACTGCCAGGAGCACACTGCTGGCGTACAGGATCCCTTAACCGCTCGACCAATACGACCGGACAAGAGAATGGTAGCCGAGGCTATTTCCATCCTTCACTCGCCGGCACTCGGCTGGTAATCTTGGGCATAGTATTTTACCAAATCACATAATTCTTTGAGGCACACGTGAGGAGCGCAAATGTAAACAAGTCTGAATGGTCCCCAGGACTATATGCAACTGAAAACTCACACCCCAGAAGTGACTCAAACCCATACTGCCAGGAGCACACTGCTGGCATACATGATCCCTTAACTGCTCGACCAACACGACCGGACAAAAGAGGATGGTAGCCGAGGCTATTTCTATCCCCCCCCATCGGCACTCAGCTGGTAATCTTGGGCATGGTATTTTATCAAATCACCTCATTCTTTGGGGCACATGTGAGGAACACAAATGCGAACAAGCCTGAATGGTCCCCAAGACTATATGCAACTGAAAACTCACACCCCAGAAGTGACTCGAACCCATACTGCCAGGAGCACTTTGCAACTGGTGTACAGGGTACCTAATCCACTCGACCAGACAAAAGCTGATGGTAGCGGAGGCTATTTGCCCATCAGCCAGCCGGCACTCTGAAGGTAATCTTGGGCATAGTATTTTATCAAATCAGATTGGCAAATAGCCTCGGCTACCATCAGCTTTTGCCCGGTCGTGATGGTAGAGTGGATTAGGTGCCCTGTACACAAGTTGCAAAGTGCTCCTGGCAGTATGGGTTCGAGTCACTTCTGGGGTGTGAGTTTTCAGTTGAATGTATGCCTGAGGACCATTCAGGCTTGTTTGCATTTGTGTTCCTTATGTGTGCCCCAAAGAATGAAGTGATATGATAAAATACTATGCCCAAGATTACCAACGAACTTATTCTATAGGCAAGACTACAACGTCTCTCTCTAGGTGTTTAACAATGCACAAACAACATTGTATATATATATATATATATATATATATATATATATATATATATATATATATATATATATATATATATATATATATATATATATATATATATATATATATATATATATATATATATATTTTATTAAATATGACCGAAAAAGTAAGATTAATAATTCTAACACGAATTTTCTCAATCTTTCGTACATTATGCTTCACTGTTGGAGGTAAATCAAAAATCACTTCTCCAAAATTCATTTTTATTTCTAGTCTGACGCGACACGGGCGCGTTTCGTAAAACTTATTACATTTTCAAAGACTTCACAAATACACAACTGATTAGAACTTGCATTTCCCTGATTTTATATCTACTTTTGAGTGAGGTGGGAAGGGTGATGTGGCATTACATTTGAGTGAGGTGGGAAGGATGATGTGGCATTAGAGGATATTAATAGGGTATTAAAAGTATCAACACAAGACAGAACACGAAACAATGGATATTGAATAGAAGTGTTTGTAGAAAGCCTATTGGTCCATATTTCTTGATGCTTCTATATTGGAGCGGAGTCTTGAGGTGGGTAGAATATAGTTGTGATTCCGTACCCGCATTGAACAACACCTCGACATCCTCACAGACCAACATCACCTCAGCACTGAAACAAGGATTATCAACACAACTATATTCTACCCACCTCAAGACTCCGCTCCAATATAGAAGCATCAAGAAATATGGACCAATAGGCTTTCTACAAACACTTCTATTCAATATCCATTGTTTCGTGTTCTGTCTTGTGTTGATACTTTTAATACCCTATTAATATCCTCTAATGCCACATCATCCTTCCCACCTCACTCAAATGTAATGCCACATCACCCTTCCCACCTCACTCAAAAGTAGATATAAAATCAGGGAAATGCAAGTTCTAATCAGTTGTGTATTTGTGAAGTCTTTGAAAATGTAATAAGTTTTACGAAACGCGCCCGTGTCGCGTCAGACTAGAAATAAAAATGAATTTTGGAGAAGTGATTTTTGATTTACCTCCAACAGTGAAGCATAATGTACGAAAGATTGAGAAAATTCGTGTTAGAATTATTAATCTTACTTTTTCGGTCATATTTAATAAAATATGTCTACAGGAAAGACTGCTACCAAAATATACTAATATATATATATATATACAATGGTCCCCAGGACTATATGCAACTGAAAACTCACACCCCAGAAGTGAACTCACACCCCAACTTAAGCTTTGTTAATCTTTCTTCATATGAAAGATTTCTAATTTGGGAAATTTCTAATTTCTAACTTTAAAAAAAAAAAAAAAAATATATATTTTTTTTTTTTTTTTTTAAATAAAAATAGGAAGGGAGTACCACCTCTAGCTGGAAGAAGGGGGACCCATAGCCTCGGAGGAAACCACGCATAACGCATTAGAGGGAATGTTTAGATCCCCTCCAATACAGTTTCTGTGTGCTTTTCTCCTACCACCCCCTTCCTTGAATATTTTTTGTGCTTTATTATGCATTTGATGGTTACAAGATATACATGGGTTGATACAAAAATAATAATGCAAAAAGGTGCTTAAAGGTGCTTAAAGGTTATGGATCTCTTGAAAAACACAACAATGGGAAACATTGATGAATGTCACAGACGGGTTCGATCATTGTTGCAAGTCAAACACTTCTTCGAATTCCTCTGAAGTTGGACTAGTGCCCAAGACGCAACAGGCATTTCCCCTCTGAATCGCAACACTGAGGCGCTGGAACAAGAAACTTTTTGCTCTCTGGTCTTTTGTAGCGCTGATCAATTTGTCCCCCAATTCCTTCAGGAACTTCAATGCACATTTTCCCCACGAACCGAGGGTCTCCGAGCCGATCGGAACAAAGCTGTAGCAGTGTGCTAGACCTCTGTATTTAATAATTTTCTGCGATTCCCTGAAAGAAGCAGCACCACCGCTTTCACGTGTGCTGTAGTGGAGGTAGGTACTGGCCAGTGTGGCAGCGCACGTGTAGTCCCATACCACTTGCTTACCATCCTTCCAAGGTAGCAAGGTGACCCCATCAGGGCGCTTCTGAGGGTCGTTAGGTCTGGATAAGTGTGGTTCTCTTTGTGCCGGGCAGCGGGCTGTGGCGAGGCTCCTCTTGATGATGTCGTTGACTTCTTCATGTCTTGCAATTTTACCCTGTGATTTACGACATACCAGACCATGACGACCATATTGGTCTGCCATCGCAGTTCCGCAGATGCATAAGAACATAAGAACAAAGGTAACTGCAGAAGGCCTATTGGCCCATACGAGGCAGCTCCTATTCTATAACCACCCAATCCCACTCATATACTTGTCCAACCCGTGCTTGAAACAATCGAGGGACCCCACCTCCACAATGTTACGCGGCAATTGGTTCCACAAATCAACAACCCTGTTACTGAACCAGTATTTACCCAAGTCTTTCCTAAATCTAAACTTATCCAATTTATATCCATTGTTTCGTGTTCTGTCCTGTGTTGATACTTTTAATACCCTATTAATATCCCCCCGGTTATGTCCATTCATCCACTTGTAAACCTCTATCATGTCACCCCTAACTCTTCGCCTTTCCAGTGAATGCAACTTAAGCTTTGTTAATCTTTCTTCATATGAAAGATTTCTAATTTGGGGAATTAACTTAGTCATCCTACGCTGGACACGTTCAAGTGAATTTATATCCATTCTATAATATGGCGACCAAAACTGAACTGCATAATCTAAATGGGGCCTAACTAGAGCAAGATATAGCTTGAGAACCACACCAGGTGTCTTGTTACTAACGCTGCGATTAATAAATCCAAGTGTCCGATTTGCCTTATTACGAACATTTATGCATTGATCCTTTTGTTTTAAATTCTTACTAATCATAACTCCCAGATCCCTTTTGCAATCCGACTTCGCAATCACAACACCATCTAGCTCGTATCTTGTAACTCTATCATCATTACCTAACCTCAGAACTTTACATTTATCAGCATTAAACTGCATCTGCCAATCCTTTGACCATTTCAAAACCCTATCTAGATCAACTTGAAGTGATAGTGAGTCCTCCTCCGAATTAATTTCCCTACCGATTTTCGTATCATCGGCAAATTTGCAAATGTTGCTACTCAAACCTGAATCTAAATCATTTATATATATTATAAACAACAGAGGTCCCAGGACAGAGCCTTGAGGCACTCCACTTACAACATTTTCCCACTCTGACTTGATTCCATTTATACTAACTCTCTGTTTCCTTTGGTATAACCATGCCCTAATCCAGCTTAATATAGCACCCCCAATACCATGAGACTCTATTTTTTTAATCAGTCTTTCATGTGGCACTGTATCAAAAGCTTTGCTAAAGTCAAGGTATACAACATCGCAATCCTTACCACTATCAACTGCCTCAACAATGCTAGAATAAAAAGATAACAAATTTGTTAAACATGAACGGCCATTTATAAAACCATGTTGCGACTCAATTATTAATTTATGTTTTTCAAGATGAAGACGAATTTTATTTGCTATTATAGATTCGAGTAACTTTCCCACAATAGACGTTAGGCTAATTGGTCGATAGTTAGACGCACCTATGTTCGGTGAGGATGGGGGCGGCAAGGCGAAGGGCAACTCCAATGCGGAGAGCGTCATGACTGAGGCGAGTTCCCAGGGCTGCATTGGGCACAGCAAATAAAAAATCCCCGGCGTGGGGTGCTGTTACCGCTAGGAGGCGGGCTTTGTTTTTCTTTCTTTCTCTTTTTTCTTTCTTTCTTTCTTTGTCGTATATATATATATATATATATATATATATATATATATATATATATATATATATATATATATATATATATATATATATATATGTGTGTGTGTGTGTGTGTATATCACGAAAATAAACACGTGATTAAAAATGTGACAATGTCAGACCATGGAGGAAAAATGAAACAGGAATTTCCTTAAGTACTTTCGTATATTAATACATCTTCAGAAGGAGTGATTTTACAGATCGAGTGATGGGTATAAATAGGCAGGAGAGAATGGTGAAGTGAGGTGAGGTACAATACGTGGACAACGCAGACGGCCCATTGGCCCATCAGATGCAGCCAATTGGCCCATCTGATGTAGCACAATGGCCCATCTGATACAGCACACATACACAGGCACAATACATAGATAATTATAGCATAAAATGGTAAATATATACAATGCGTAAGTGAGACAAATGCGTTCCAATGATTACTCGTGTTATTACTCGTGTTTACCATCTTTTGTCCAATGGATATTTCTCATATTTTCGACAGATCATCATATTGGTACCCTGGTACTGAGGTCTGTCCCCGGGTCAAGTGCACCTAATCTTCTGCAATCTGACAGTAGGAGGATAAAGAGGGCCATAGTTCCTCTAGCACAAACTTTAGTTGCTGAATTGGGACCTCAGCAGCAGTTCTCGTCACCAGTTGACACCTCGCACCCCTACACGTCGGTCAGAGATGATGATATTTACATTGGTAGGGAATTAGCTTTCTTTTTCAGAGCACAAAAGTTCGCTAATTCTATTAGTATCATATTAATTTCAGTGGGAAAACTTGCTTATGTCCTATAGAGACTCGGCAAGTTATGCCTACATTCTTGGACTACCAATTTTACTTTTGAGACAATTAACTGTTTCATTTGTTTTAGAAACTCAATTTCGCTTGTTTAGTAGGATTTTCTTGCCCTTATCCTCTTACATGAGTACCGGGTACAAGATTTCCTGCGATCTTGATTTAATTAATCATTTATCATCTTGTAATTAACATTAATTGTTAAAGATTCCACAGGATAGGTACCAGTTGCCACGTTGTCCTGTTTCTGACATTCACTATATCACAATAGTATATTCGTTGTACATATATTTGCTAATTTCACCATGTTTCGTCTCCAAGCTTTCCGTGCAGATCCAGCAGGTGAAATAGGGACTTTAAGTCGTGCCAAGAGGACTGAATTACACACTCTTGCACATGAGTATCAACTAGAAGTTCCCTACCAAGCCAACAAAAATGAAATACATAACCTGTTGCTGGATCATCTCTTAGAGGAAGGTAAGATAGACGAAACTTACTTTATTGCAGATAAAACTGATTTGGCAACGGTGAAACTCAGACTAGAGCTGGCCAAGATCGAACGCGAGCAACAAAGGGAAGCCCTCGAACAACAAAGGGAAGCAGCTGCCATACGAAAGGAAGAACAAGAACGAGAAGCTGCCTTGAGGAAGGAAGAACAAGAACGTGAAATCGCTCTCAAGGAACGTGAGGTTGCAATACTCCGTGTGCGGGAACGAGTACAGCTTGAAACAAAACAACGCCAATTGGAGATGCAACACGAATATGACAAACAACAAGCAACTTTGACTATGGAATGTCGTCAACGAGAATTCGTGTTGGAAACTTCACACCTCGCTCAACGCCAGCAAGCTACCGCCAATCTTCCCATCAGTTTCAATATATCACATGCAAGTAAGTTAATGCCACCATTCGTAGAGACAGAAGTTGATGTGTTTTTCACCACCTTCGAAACCCTTGCTAATTAACTTAGTTGGCCTGCCGACCAATGGGCCACCCTTCTCAGAGTACATCTTACAGGTAGAGCTGCAGTTACACTCAGTACTTTGGCGTCGGAGAATGACTACCAGACTCTGAAACAAGCAGTGTTGGACGCCTACCTTCTCTCCATCGAAAGTTATCGAAGGAAATTCCGTGACCACCTGAAGGCAAGTACAACTACCTTTCTCGAGTTTGCTAATACCAAAAGGAGATATTTTATGAAATGGCTGGAAGCAGCACATGTCTCTACCTTTGCAGAACTCGTCAACCTCATGCTAGTTGAAGAATTCTTGAGGCGTGTGCCGCCTCCTGTCCGTCTATATTTAGCAGATAAAGAAGAAACCGACTACCTAAAGTGTGCTAAGTCGGCTGACACTTACAGCCTCATCCACCGGCTGACACCAGAACCATCCTCCAGTAAGAAGTCGTGGTACAGTTACGAGAAAGTGAGTACCGATCAAGCTGGCTCGCAATTGTACTGTAAGTATTGTAGACTCTATGGACATACCATAGATAAATGTGGTAAGTCTCAATACAAAGGAACCACCGAATCGCCAAAACCCAAACCAACTCCTAAGTCCGGTAAGCCTGTGATGAATGTTGGTGTTCATGTTAATGATCTTTCTCTTTTCAGTAAACACCTGTATACTGGAACTGTCTCTGCCAACGGTTCAAATCCGGAGGGACGTTTCAAACTGAAGATCTTGAGGGACAAAGCGGCTCTTCAATCGATTATTTTGAAGTCGGCTGTGCCCAACATCGCCTACACCGGAGAAACTGTCTTCATCACTGACCTCACTGCTACCACTCCTTATCCTCTCGCTAGAGTCCACCTGGATTGTCCCTTCGTGAGCGGAGAAGTCCAAGTCGCCATCAGGGAAAAGCCTTTTCCCATGCCTGGAGTGCAACTTCTCCTGGGCAACGACTTGGCAGAAGACCTGCAACCGACCAACCTGATCGTCATGGACAAACCCCAGGTGTGTACCTCTGTGATGGATAATCCTATTTTTGAGTATGTTCCAGCAAAGGTTCAAGAGAGTGATGAAGTTTCTCCTCCGGTTTTAGTGACCACCCGTGCACAAGCCGCACGACCACAGCCAGCTGACTCTACTGCTACCGCTGTCCCTCAAGACCCTCAGAAACTACCCCCGAATCTGACCAAGTTGGAGTTCCGTAAGTTACAGAGGGAAGATCTTACCTTGACACCATTATTTTTCCAGGCTGAGACTCAACCCGACAGTAATCTTGGGTTCTTCCTAGAGAACGAATTGCTCTACCGCAGATATAGACCCAGTAAACTGAATGAGGAGGACGATTGGGCCAACGTCGAACAACTAGTGATTCCTGCCAGCCTGCGTCCCACTATTCTACACCTGGCCCACGGAGCACTCTCCCACTACGGATTTAACAAGACCTACCATGGAATCCGTCAAGACTACTACTGGCCAGGTATGGTAAATAGCGTCAAACAGTACGTCAAACAGTGTCATACATGTCAGATGGCAGGTAAACCGAACATCTCTATTCCCAGAGCGCCACTGATTCCTATACAGGTGCCTGCGGAACCTTTCCACAGACTTATTATAGACTGTGTTGGTCCTTTACCTCGGACCAGTTCAGGTAACGCCTATATCTTAACCATCCTGTGTCCTACCACCAGATTCCCCATAGCAGTTCAAATAAAGAACATTACGGCTGCTACGGTTGTGAAACACTTATTGAAGATCTTCACCCAGTATGGATTTCCCAGGGAGATTCAGAGCGACTGTGGCACCAACTTCACCAGTGATCTCTTTAAAAGGACACTGGAGGAGTTCAACATCAAACAGGTATTGTCCAGCCCCTATCATCCTGCTTCACAAGGTTCTCTTGAGCGTAGTCATCAGACTATTAAAGCACTCCTGAAGAAGTTTTGTAATGAAACCTCTAAGGATTGGGATAAGCAAATTGACCTAATATTATGTATCTATAGAAGTCTTCCCAATGAGTCCCTAGGAGTATCTCCTTATGAGATGCTCTACGGACGTAAGTGCCGTACTCCTCTCAAGGCTTTCAAAGACTCTCTACGTGATGCCACCTTCAGTGAGCATCAGAATGTGCCCCAGTTTCTTCAAAACCTACAACACATTCTAGAGAGAGTCCACAGTTTTGCCCAAGATAATCTATTGAAAGCACAGGAGAGGATGAAGACTCATTACGACCAGACCAGCAAAGTAAGAAAATTTAAGACGGGAGACTTCGTACTTGCTTATTTTCCTATCCCAGGTTCTCCTTTACAAAACAGGTTTTCAGGACCCTACCGCATCAAGGAGTGCAGAAACAACCATAACTACGTTCTAGAGACTCCAGATAGGCGGCGGAAGACCCAGCTGTGCCACGTCAACCTCCTGAAACTATATAACGGTACTCCTCCCACTGTCTTGACATTATACTCTTCCTTTAAAGAGCCATACATCCACAGTGAGACCTTCCCTGCTTCTCCTCCCGAAAGCACTGACACTGAGTCAGCGCTTTCAAATTCAGAAATCCTTACTGATCTTCCCAACCATTTTCAGGACCATAATAGTGCTCCTTTGCCATATTCTAATTCTACTCTCACCTCGTCAGATATCACCAAGCCCTTCATCCTCCATATTGTCGCCAGTGGTACCAGCATCGGGGGTGACCTAGTACAGCAACGAGGCGAAGAGAATACACCTCTCAGCGACCACAGCTACAAGGAACTACGGAACAATTGGCAAGGAGCTACTCTTCATCATCCTGGATCTATAGCATTTTGCTCCATACCTGAAAAGTGCTCGGTCTACCATCAACACGGACCACAACACCCTACACTTCCTGCAGCAAGCCCACTTCTACACTCAACGTCTTCTACGATGGGCTTGATAACTGCAGAAATTCAACCTGGAGATCCGCTATACCAGGGGTCTGACAATATCATAGCCGACTCCCTCTCCAGAGTTTATGAAGTAGAAGAAACTCCACCTATTACTCCACCACATGACGACGTACTTCTTCCAGAACCGCAGGCTTCGGGGGAGAGTTGTGACGATAATCTCTTTCAAGAGAGATTGAGCCTGCTCTTCCCTACAAAGTACGTCAATATAAAAGATAATATAGAAGATACGTCCAGCAAGTATCGCCAAACGTTTTGCCCAGAGAGCAAAACGTATCCAGCACACCGGCACACCTGCTTCAGCCACCGTAACCAGCAAACTGCTCATCCTTTGCCTGCCTGTCGCTGATTGGCTGGTGTCCCGTCGCACCTGCCCTCCGCCCTCCACCACAAGTTGATGTTTGGGCTGCAGTGCGCTAATATTGTCAGAATATCTCAGTGCTCCAAGCAGTTGACATCTCTCGCTGGTAGACTAAGCCTTGGTTTTCGTGTACTAAGGGAGGTGGCAGCTCGATGCCAATATTCCAGCATTCATATTTTATTTTGCTATCACTGTAACTTACTTGTCTTAACGTAACTTTTCATTTGCCAGTGATTATTCATATTATTTTGTTTGTTGACTTGTCTTTCATATTTTATGTGCTTAACTTTATTCATGTCTTGTTTTTCTAAAGTAATTAAAATTTCATTGTTAATTTACTTGTGTTTTGTGTGTCTTCCCATTACCTTACCACAGACGAAAGCTCCAGCTTTTCTCTTTTTTTTCTATAATGTGACGAGGCCCTGCCCCTAGCTTTTGAAACAGCCGAACACTAACGCTCTACCGTCACAATATATATATATATATATATATATATATATATATATATATATATATATATATATATATATATATATATATATATATATATATATATATATATATATATATATATATACACACACACTAGCTGTACCCGGCCACGCGTTGCTGAAGCTCAGCAAAGCATGTGCATTGCTGAGCCACAGTAACCTTCCCCTGTCCCTCCTAGTCCTCCCCTCCATTCCCCCCTATCCCCATCCCCTCGTCCTCCCAACCATTCCCCCATTTCCTAGTACCACTCGTTCTCCCAACATTTAGCCCCTCCTTGTCCAGTTGTCCTTCCCCACCATCCCCCACTCCACCGTTCTCTCGTCCTCCCCACCATTCCCCACCCCACCGTCCCCTTGTTCTCCCCACCATCTCCCACTCCCCCGTCTTCTCGTCCTCCTTACCATTCTTCCTACCCAGTCCGATCGTCCTTCCCCACCATCCCACACTCCCCTGTCTCCATGTCCTCACCCACCGTTTTCCATTCTCCCATCTCCTCGTCCCCATCATTCCTAACTCCTCCTTCCCTTCGTCCTCCCCACCATTACCCCCCGCCCCTGCCCCTCGTCCTCCCTACCATTTCCCAGTCCTGTCCCCTCATCCTCCCCACCATTCCCCACTCCCTTGTCTGATACATTCCCAAATGATTTGATGTTTCCATCAGAATATTGGGAACATTAAATGATCTGATGTTCTCATCACTGAAAAATAAGAACAGTTACAAAACGAAATTAAAAACAATAAAAAAATAAAAAAATAAACTATAATGACAAAATGAATGGTATGGTAAACAACATAGCTAAATTAAAATTCAATGTCACAAAAAATAGTTAAATCAAAATGAAAATAAATCGAAATGATTGAAAATTCAATTTATCAATGAAATCAAAAACCTTGAAATGGAATCATAACATATTTAGTGTAGCATGTGTTAATCTTACGTGCAACAGATGGTGCTGTTAAAAAAACAAAAATGTTTTTACCCATCACAGGTGTTGCATCTTGTACTTATGAAATGAACGGTATGGTAAACAACACACTTCAATTCCAACACAATGGTTCACAAAATACCTAAATCAAAATGAAAAAATCAAAATCTAGAAAAATTCATTTTTCAATGCAATCAGAAATATTGAAATGGAATTGTAACATTATTAGCTTAGCGTGTGTTGCTCTTACGTGCAACAGATGACACTGTTTCCTAATTTTTTTTTTACCTGTCATAGGTATGGCATCAATACTTTTACTTACGAAGTAAAAGGTATGGTAAACAATACAGCTCAATTCCAATGCAATGTAACACAAAATAAATAAACCAAAATGAAAATAAATCGAAATCTATGAAAATTCAATTTATCAATGCAATCAGAAACATTGGAATGGAATCATAACATATTTAGGATAACGTGTCTTGCTATTTACATGTAACAGATGACGCTGTTTATCAAAAAAGCCTGTTTTCACGTGTCACAGGTGTGGCATCTATATAGTACGTATATAAAAGCATGTACATATTCGAATGGAATGTTGTGTCAACATTTTAAAGAAATAGGTGAAGAACTTTCAGAGATTACAGTGTGTGTGTTGCTCTTACGTCCACCAGTTGTCGCTGTTTTACAAAAAAAATGTTTTTTTCCTGTTACAGGTGAGGCCTGTATATAGTAGGTATTTAAAAACATGCGCCTATTCCAATGAAACATTGTGTCAAAATTTCAAAGCATTCGGTAAAGAGGTCTCTAATATTTCCCTCACATGAAAAACAGTTTTTTTTCAGAAAAAGCATGTTTTTTTCCAATCACAGACATGACATCTATATAATAAGCATAACCCGCTCGGATGCGAATGGAAAGTTATGTGAAAATTTCAAAGCAATCGGTGAAGAACTTTCGGAAATTAGCGATTTTGAACACATGAATATTTACATTTTTATTTATATAGATTTATTTCATGGAAAACGACAGAAAGTTGTATGAATCTGGCATGAATATTATCGATATTTCTTATGTTTTTCTGCACTGAAGCAGGAAGATTAAAAATTAACTCTCCAAAGTTCATTTTTACATATTATTAAGGTCTGACGCTTGGTGATACGTTTTGTAAGGTCTCACCTCACATTCTCCAAGACAAATTCTTCTGTGTTAACACCTGATTATATCCTCTAATGGTGAGGTAATACGTGATATGGATAAATGACATACATGGGGTCCTATATAATGGGGTAATAAATTAAAAGTGTGGTCCGTGATCGTATAGTAGTTATTAGAGTGCGTTGTGTGTTAAGAGTGTAACATATTTGCAGTTTATGTTCTGGTTGCTTCCATTCCTGTTGCACAGTCATTCGGTCCAGCTTTTGTATTGGCACGGGTTGAAGTGAGTAGAGTGTAACTATTAGCTGGTTATTGATTGCTGGTCTAGATTTCTTGATATGCAGTGCTTTACTGATGTCTAATCTTCTATTGTCTTTGTATCTATCAATTATTTCGGTGTTGCTTGTCAAAATATCCCTTGTGATCGTCTCGTTGTGGGTGGTGATTATATTCCTTGTTGGAGCCCTGTTGTTTGTGCATTGTTAAACGCCTAGAGAGAGACGTTGTAGTCTTGCCTATAGAATAAGTTCGTTGGGACTGACAATCCCTAAGTGAGAACGTGAAGGTGTAATCAACATTGGTTGTTTACGCCTTCACGCCTCTTTCAAGGCGTTTTTCTTGGTGTCGGGATAATTCTTCATTAGCAGATTGGCGGTTTTCCAACTCATATATATATTGTTAGTTATGTCTTTTGGTTGACGTCAGTTGGGGTAACGTTCCTCTCAATGATCATTTTTTAAGGATCTTTCCTCTGCTTTGTAGGCCGTCGAGAAGAAGTTTCTGAGGAACAATTTTATTGAAAGTATGGATATTGCGGTATTAGTTGTTCTGTTACCTGTTGCACACCTCACCACCTTCTTTTTTATTATGTCTTCGACATAACCATTGGAGAAATCATTGTTGACCAAAATCTGCCTTTTTCTGCACAACCGCCTCTTCGACCTGCTTCCACCCAGAACAGAGAGTGAGAGCTCGGTCGACATAAGGGTTCACAACATTCCATTTGTATCTCTCCGTCAGTCGCTGTCAGCATCCACAGGGCACATCCCTATGTTTGTCTCCTTAGGATATACTGCATGATGAAAGCTGTCGTTCCTTTGTATGACTGCTACATCTAAGAAGGGCAGTTTACCCCCATTCTCCATCTCGTAAGTGAAGTTAGTATGTAACTATCATATTACTTCTGGGATTAGTGTGTCACCATCATATTACTTGTGGTGTTAGTAGGTCACAATCATATTTCTTCTGGTGTTAGTAGATCACTATCATATTCTAGTATTAGTATATCACTATCATATTCTAGTATTAGTATATCACTGTCATATTACTTCTGGTGTTATATATGTCACTATCATGTTACTTGTAGTGTTAGTTGGTCACTATCATATTACTTCTGGTGTTAGTAGGTCACTCTCTCATCACTACTGAGGCGGGCAGGTCACTCTCACACCACTACTGAGGCGGGCAGGTCACTTTCACACCACTACTGAGGCGGGCAGGTCACTCTCACACCACTACTGAGGCGGGCAGGTCACTCTCACACCACTACTGAGGCAGGCAGGTCACTCTCACACCACTACTGAGGTGGGCAGGTCACTCGCACACCACTACTGAAACGGGCAGGTCACTCTCATGCCACTACTGAGGCGGGCAGGTCACTCTCATACCACTAGTGAGGCGGGCAGGTCACTCTCACATAACGTCTACCATGTTAACGTCAACAGCTGCGGCAGGTGTCGTGGTGCGTGACGGTGGTGGTGGTGAGCGACGACCTCGCCTTCCTCGCCGCCTTCGCCCAGTGGTCCCGCAAGGGCCTCTTGGTGGGTCCAGCAACCAAGCTCCTCGCTGTCACCAACGCTTCCTTGGTCAATAATCCGGACCTCAGCAGGACCTACTCGAAGATGAACGCCATGATGCTCGTTGCATTAAACTCGAAGGAATCCCAATGGTTAGCATTTGTTTATTGATTTGCATTTAAAAAACTCTTTAATATATTTATATATAACATATTTTATTATATATGTTATATATAACATATTAAAAATATAAAACACGTTATATTCTTTTGGAAAAAGATCATATAACTGAGACACAACATTAATAGTACCAAGAGAACCTGGCTTTGACAAGTCAAATCGTAATAATGATAAATGTAAACTATGTTGCATGCACCCTTACCCATAACGCTCTTGTTTGACCATTGATTAATGTGTATACAAACACTGAGATAAGAACTCTTCCTGAACAAATTGCCGGGTTGTGTCACATCGGAAAGATTTATGATATTCTGGAGAGATATCAGAATTTTGAACCAAGATTGCAACTTTGTTGAATTGTCTGAATGTCTGTTGCCAATGGTCAGTGTACCTACCCAGTCAACAATTTAAGATTGCCACAACGTACCTGTAAAGATTTTTAAATCAGTGGCAACGTTTGTTTTCACGTATTAGCTACGTTATTGTGTAGAGTCATAAATAGGTTGCCACAACTTACTGCACCATGTTTGCTGAACAAAATTAGAGACCTTGTGGCAACTTTAAATGTTGCATAAAAGTAGTTTTTGTGATTGATAGTATAAATAGAAATGTAAAAATAAAAAATATATATCAACATTTAGTAAAAATAAAACAGAAGCATAATTAAGGAGGGTTCAAATTGTTTTATTAATTATTTTCACTTAATTGAGAATCTATGGTAGTGGAGGTTGTTCTTGGTGGGGTTGTGGATGGTGGCAGTGGTGGTTGGTTGTTGTGGCTGGTGGGAGTGCTGGGTGTCGGTCATAGTTGGTGGTAGTGATTGACGGTGTTGGTAGTTGATGGTTTTGTTGTGGTAGTGTGGTGTGGTGTGGTAATGGTGGTATGGTGGTGGTGTGGTGTCATAATATGGTGTGGTAGTGTGTTGTGGTGGAGTGGTGGGAAGTGATGGTATAGAGCTGATGTGGTGTAGTAATATGGTGTGGTAGTGGGGTGGGGCTGTGCATTAATTGCAGTGTGGTAGTTGCAGTGTGATGGTTGTAGTGGGGTGGGGTTGTGTGGTAGTGTAGTGGAGTTGTGTGGTATTTTGGTGGGGGTTGTGTGGTGGGGTTGAGTGGTAGTGTGGTAGGGTTGTGTGGTGGGGTTGTGTGGTAGTGTGGTCGGGTTGTGTGGTAGTGTGGTGGGGTTGTGTGGTAGTGTGGTGGGGTTGTGTGGTAGTGTGGTGGGATTGTGTGGTAGTGTGGTGGGGTTGTGTGATGGGGTAGTGTGGTGGGGTTGTGTGGTAGTGTGGTGGGGTTGTGTTGTAGTGTGGTGGGGTTGTGTGATGGGGTAGTGTGGTGGGGTTGTGTGGTAGTGTGGTGGGATTGTGTTGTAGTGTGGTGGGGTTGTGTGGTAGTGTGGTGGGGTTGTGTATTAGTGTGGTGGGGTTGTGTGGTAGTGTGATGGGGTTGTGTGATAGTGTGGTGGGGTTGCGTGGTAGTGTGGTGGGGTTGTGTGGTAGTGTAATGGGATTGTGTGGTAGTGTGGTGGGGTTATGTGACAGTGTGATGGGGTAGTGTGGTGGGGTTGTGTGATAGTGTAATGGGGTAGTGTGGTGGGGTTGTGTGGTAGTGTGATGGGGGTAGTGTGGTGGGGTTGTGAGGTAGTGTGGTGGGGTTGTGTGCTAGTGGGATGGGGTTGTGTGCTAGTGGGATGGGGTAGTGTGGTGGGGTTGTGTGAAAGTGTGGTGGGTAGTGTGGTAGGGTTGTGTGGTAGAGTGATTGGGTAGTGTGGTGGGGTTGTGTGGTAGTGTGATGGGGTTGTGCTAGTGTGATGGGGTAGTGTGGTGGGGTTGTGTGGTAGTGTGATGGGGTTGTGTTCTAGTGTGATGGGGTAGTGTGGTGGGGTTGTGTGAAAATGTGGTGGGGTAGTGTGGTGGGGTTGTGTGGTAGTGTGATGGGGTAGTGTGGTGGGGTTGTGTGGTAGTGTGATGGGGTAGTGTGGTGGGGTTGTGTGGTAGTGTGATTGGGTAGTGTGGTGGGGTTGTTTGCTAGTGTGATGTGGTAGTGTTGTGGGATTGTGTGGTTGTGTGGTGGGGATGTGTTGTAGTGTTGTGGGGTTGTATGGTAATGTGGGGTGGTTTTGAGGTAAAGTGGTGGGGTGGTGTGGTGGGGTTGTGTGGTAATTTGAAGTTGTTGTGTGGTAAAGTGGTGGGGATGTGTGGTAGTGTGGTGGGGTTGTGTGGTTGTGTCGTAATGTGGTGTGGTGGCATGGTGTGGTGATTTGATGTGCTCGTTTGTTGTGCACGTGTGGTGGTGTAGTTTGCTTGTGGTGGTGTATGGTGGTGTGGTGTAGTGTGTGATGGTGGTGTGGTGTAGTGTGGTAGTGTGTGGTGGTGTATTGTGGTATAAGTAGTGTGTGGTGGTGTGGTGTAGTGTGGTAGTGGTAGTGAGTAGTAGTGATGTGGTGTATTGTGGAGTGTGTAATGCTTGTATGGTGTAGTGTGGTAGTGGTAGTCTATGGTGGTGTATTGTGGTAGTGTGCGTGGGTGTTGGTATACTCACCTAGTTGTACTCATCTAGTTGTGCTTGCGTGGGCTGAGCTTTGACTCTTTGGTCCCGCCTCTCACCACATTCACACATTGCTACCATAATACCAAACGGTGGTGTAGTAGTGGTGGTGTAGTGTGGTGGAGGTAGGGTGGTGGTGGTGTGGTGTAGTGTGGTAGAGGAAGTGTGGTGGCGGTAGTGTAGAGCGATAGTGGTAGTGTGATGTTGTGGTGTGGTAGTGGTGTGGTAGTGGTGGTGTGGTGTAGTGTGGTAATGTATTGTGGTGGAGGTGCTGGTGGTAGTGGAGGTGTTGGTGGTGGTGGTGGTAGTGGAGGTGCTGATGGAGGTAGTGGACATGCTGGTGGTGGTAGTAGAGGTGCTGGTGGAGATGGTGGTTGAGGGGGATTTCTACACTAACATATAATAATATTCAGAAAATTATGAGGACCATAAAAGTTGTATGGTGGTGGAGACTCAACTTTATTCAGGGAACTAGTGATCTATGGATCTGAAATAATACATTCAATAATAGATTTAGAATGAAGTTAGAGAAGTGGACTGTAAAACTTCTATTAACAATAGAGTTAATCCCTTACACACCTTTTGAGGGGGGGGGTTAAATTCTATAATATTAGTTCATAAATCATTGGAAATCAACAATGCATGGGTTAATTTTCTTACTGCAATATGGAACAGATAACGACTTAGCTTAAAAAATTGAACGTATATTGTGTCTGGCAACTATGGCACATTTAATCCTGTTCGAGTTGGTATCTCTAGCAGCATGTGACTCTACTGGTAGAATTACGTTTCTCTTGAAGATCACTACTCTTGATCTCCACTACAGAGTATATATTAATACATTTACTAAAGAAATATGAAAGGATTGGGAGCAAAATTTACACTCACAGGAGTTATTAATTTTCCATGCTGTATAACGACAAGGCAAAAAAGATACATAAAAATGGCGAAATTAGTATGAAAAATGGTACTATGCCTTGCCGGAAGTGGTATCCATAATCTATCCACAACATTACCCTCCTCTTCCTCCTCCACAACTAAACCATCCATACTACTATTATAAACCACAACTACCACAATCACCACTGAGCAATCCTAGCTCTACTGGTTTAAGCTGTACTCACCTAATTGTACTCACCTACTTGTACTCCCTCTAGTTGTACTGAACTACTTGTATTCACCTAGCACTACTCATCAAGTTGTTCCCACCTACATGCACTCCCCTAGTTGTACTCATGTGGTTGTACTCACCTACTTGTAATCACCTAGCAGTGCTCATCAAGTTGTACTCACCACATGGGGAAGCCTGTGACTGAGTGGACAGCACTTAGGACTCGTAATCCTAGGGTCTGGGTTCGATCCCCTGCAATTGCGGAAAACAAATGGGCAGAGTGTCTTTCACTCGGATGCCCCTGTTACCTAGCAGTAAATAGGTACCTGGGAGTAGACAGTTGTTACGGGCTGATTCCTGGGAGGTATGCGTATGTGTGGAAAAAAATAAAGTTGATAACTGCTGAGAGCAGAGCTCAACCCCACATTTTGAGGTTGAGGCACAAAAAATACTTTTTTAATTTCAATATCAATTTCAATAATATTACGACAATTGTAGTATAGTAGTATACATCTAAACTGATGAGATGATAATTATCTTTGCATATGGCATACATTCAGCACAAATATAATTGGTGAACTTAATAACCTCACATGAACACCATCAATATATCACTCCTATTCACGACATTTGTCAGTATAACATCTTTACTACACCCGTGCTTTAACACTACCTTAGTTCCATTATAAGCGGTCTCTCTCAGTGTAGTGCCTCTGCTACACCATTTCTCTGCAATAATAACAGTTTCATTACGATTACGACTTTGTTTATGCAATACCTTTACTAAAGACTGACCTGAATATCATAATGATTTAACTGTGCCTGCAGAGGTTGTCAACATATTATGTCACAGGTGTGGAGTGTACCTTCACCTTCCGTACAGTCCCCGGGGCACCCAGGCGCTGAAGGTGGCCTCCTGGACGCCCCACCAAGGCCTCGCTCTCACCTCCAGCCTCCTGCTCTTCCCCGACAAGTTCTCCAAGTGAGTGTCCTGACAGTTCCATTCCATTCCATTCCTGATAAAGTCACATCTATTTCCGACTGTCGATGCACCTGCCGTGATGTCTTCTATGGAATTAAGGTTAGGTGTCTATTATGTAATCCTGATATTCTGAGAACTGGAGTTATTATTAATAGAGGAGTTAATCTGGATGCTATCCTTCGGAACCCTCTCCATACCGAAGTGATAAGGGTAAATTGGGACTACTTACATTCATCCATTTATTGAGATCTAATTTCAATTCATATAAAATCATTTTCCTATTAATGCTATCCTTTCAAGTAAAGCTTTATTACCAGCAAAGGTATTCAAAATATTTATTAGAACCCCTTCCACTACCCTTCTTGTCCGCATATTATTAATTTTATAGATTATTTCACACTTTTTAAAATCAATATTGTGATCCTTTTCCTAACTATGGTTTGCTACAACACTTTTACCAACCATAAATCTTCATGCTTTTTGTTTTCTTCAATTCTTAGCTCAAGTTTTCACCCTGTTTCCCCCACACAAATTTCATTACAATCTCTTCAAGGTAATATAAAACTCTTTCAGATTTCTGTCATCTCCTACTCGATTCATACAAACCTTTCCCTAACTATATTTGGGTAATTGAAAACGATTTGATGTCTTGTATAAATTACTTTATAAGTTAGTAAATTTAAAAGAGCGTTATATGGCAATTTCAAAACAACTTTCTTCTCAGGATTCCACGGGTGTGTTTCAGTTTTATGGTAAAGGATGCCATTAGATTTACTGTGAGCTTTTTCAATGAATCACGAGGGATAACCTAAATAAAAAAATTATTTTATATAAGTCTTCAAGTTCGGCTTCTAGGTAAGATGGGTCACAAGTCCTATATGCTCTTAGATAAAGACCGGTGAGTAAACTCTGCTTAACTGAATTAGAATTATATGAGAACAAATTAATATATTAGTTTGTACGTGTCCTAATCCCGTAAGTACAGAAAGAAAATTGATCGTTACTTCTCCATACAATACAGTCCAAAAAGGGATCCAAAAGAGTTGGTTATTGAACTATTTTTCCAAAGTATACTGTATGGAATGCTGTAGGCTATTAAAACCCATTAAATACCTATTCAATTACTTAAAATAACCGTCATATATAGAGAAAACATCATCAATATATCTGATCAATGATATGTTGACGACATCCCACATCACAGATATGATCTGGGACCTTATTACTGTGGGTGCTAATTGTATTTAAAAAAGTATATATATATATATATATATATATTTTTTTTTTAAGTTTGTGAGGGTACCACCTCTCGTGCCAATGTGGGGACCCATAGCCTCGGAGAAGAAAATAAAAAGTATTCAGAGGAGACCTTGTGGTTTCTCACTGAACACTAATATTATCCTCTCCTACCACCCCCATTCTTTTGTATGTACACATATATATTTGCTTTGTTTAAACTTTGTTACAAAAAAGGAGTTGCATATAGGGTACAAAGATGGTTATCATAGGTTGTCGAGTTTCTCCAGCTCCTCAGATGGCGGGCAGGAACCCAGAATGCAGTGCGCATTTCATCTCTGTATCGCCACGCTGAGGCGCTGGAAAAGAAAGCTGGCAGCTCTAGGGTCCCTTGTTGTATCAATGAGCCTAGAACCCAGTTCCTTCAAAAGACTGGTAGCACTTTTACCCCAGGCACCGAGTGTCTCAGAAGCAATGGGGACAAAATTGTAGTGGTGATCCAGTTCTCTGTACTTACGACATTTGGCTGCTTCCCTGTGGGTAGCAGCGCCACCTGGTTGTGCAACACTAAGATCAATGTAGGTGTTAGCCAGAGTTGATACGCACGTGTAGTCTCATATCAACTGCTTGCCAATCTTCCAGGGGTTCACTGGGATACCATCCGGGCGACCAATAAGAGCATCAGAGTTATGGGGCGTTAGGTAACGGGGCTCTCTTTCAGCAGGGCATCCAGCTGTGGTGAGGCTCCTCTTGATGATGTCGTTAACTTCACTGTGCCTCAAGTGCCATCCCCCTGTGCTTTGGCAGAGTAGGCCATGGTGGCCGTACCTGTCAGCCACCACCTCGCCGCAAATACACCTATATCTGGTGTGGATTGGGGCAGCAAGGCGAAGGGCCACATCAATTCAGAGGGCGTGTGGTGTGAGATGCATGCCAGTTGCCGACATTGGGGTTGCAAACAGGAAGTCCCCTGCATGTGGGGCTTCCACTGCTGTGAGGCGAGCAATGTCGTAATGTGTTGTTGCAGCACCCAGGCACTCTGCAGCAACTTGGTCTACAATGGGGCCATCCCAGCTGGATTGCTTGTGGGCTTTCGCGGATGGTGGTTGAGGTGATGAGCCTGCATGAGAGGCCCACTCTGTGGCACAGCGTGTAAAATTGGGATCATGTACACCTGCCAGCTGATGTAAGTGGGTAGGTAGAATTTCTTTCACAAGGTCGTCGGATGCCGATAAGGAGAACAAGAAGGCTGGAACAGCGATTTGCGTTGCGGTTCGAACTCCGAGGCCTCCAAGTCTTACGGGAAGAGAGGCTTGTTTCCACTGTAGGTCATCAAGAGAGAGGTTAAGGGCTTTATCTAGCATTGATTTCAGTAACTGGTCATACTCACCTAGTTTTTGGCTACTGTAAGATGGTGAACGCCTCAGAAAGTAGGCTAACCTGGGGAGGGACAGACATCTGGTGATGAGGTAGAGTGCATCATGAGCATCAATATCCTCAATCGTCCCATCCATCCTCTTAAGGTCGGCGATTTTTTTTATCAAGGACCTCATCGATGGCTTTCAACCCCAGGGGAGCTCCTAGGAGTGTGCTGTCTTCAGGTTTAGTTTTGTGGATATTTGGCAGAAGACCCTCTATTCTCTCTCTACGATGCCTTGGTTGGAACATATTATTACACATTTAGAAGGGTTCAGGGTGAGGCCTAAAACTGCACCTTGCTCCATGATTTTTCTGATGTCCACCAGGAGGGAGTCTTGGGAACCAGCTAGGGTACCATCATCCAAGAACCAGATGTTAAGCACGCTGGACAGGACCTCTGTGACTTGTTTGATGACTAAGCAGAAAAGGAGAGGAGCAAGGGGGTCACCCTGTTGGACGCCTTCTTGCGAGTCAATTTCAAGTTTGCCAAAAAGTAGCTTTAGATCCATGCTGTAGCATGAATGTACAAAAGGGTAGAGGGAAGGGAAATGACGATGAACTGCACAGAGTACAGCATCCCTCAGCACCAAATTGAAGGCATTTTTTAAATCTAGCTTGATAAGGGCCTTTTCGTCTGTGATGTTGGCGATGAAGGCTCGAGCTTCATGGGCTGCCGCCTCACACCCTTGTGGAATGCCGAACCCGAGCTGTTTTGGCTTCAGCATGTTGGCCGGTGCATCAATAACTGTTCTTGCAGCTGCCTTTGCGACGAGACGCCAGAGAGAATTGCCCACAACTATTGGCCTGATCCCTCCATCCTTTTTCTTTAGAGCACAGAGATGCTCCAAAAAAGATAGATCTTATGGTCGCTGGTATGTTGCCAGCTAGACATGTGTTGGTGAATCTAGTTCCACCAAGAAGTTCTTTGCAATGTCACCCAGTGCAGGGTTGAGCATTTGCTTGAGGTGGTTGGGTTTTAGTCCTGTGAACCCACCTGCTGATCCTGTTGGGAAAGACAAGGCTGCTTTATAGACCACAGACTCAGCCACCCAGAGAGGTTCTGCACCGATAGCCTACAATGTACAATGTCGTTCAATGTCGTTCTCACGCAGAGCCCTGGGTGGGTGTTTATCCCTTAGGGTTTGAGCTGTTGCAGCATCTCTGTCGGCAATCGAGTGCCCACTGGTGATGAATCTTATTGCCCCAATTGTGTTTCCTTCTTCTATTTTCTTGGTGACTGATGTTCTGATTTTTTATGTCTCGGACATGCCAATGTTGCTCTTCCTGCAGTGGGTGTTTCTCGCGTGCATATATATGTATATATATATATATATATATATATATATATATATATATATATATATATATATATATATATATATATATATATATATATATATATATATATATAAATATATATATATATTTATATATATATAATATATATATATATAATATTATATATATATATAATATATATATATATATATATATATAAATATATATATATACATACTCCTCGGGGTATCGTGGAGACCGGACGCACCGTGGAGCTCCGGGCTACCTTCATACTTTATCACAAAACAGTGAGGTCAAGCAGGTGGGGCGTTGGTCAGGACATATGTGAACATCATTAGAAGACATCTTCAGCGTTTGAAGTCCATCCATCGTCCCAGTCAACGGTATTTTACAATTTTCTCCTGTTTGTCAAGCTTGAACACACCAGCAACAGTGCCAGTGAGGGAGGCCTACCACCTTAACGGCCGGGGCGGGATGGGGAAGGGCGGGGGCGGAGGGAGGCGCGCGAGGGAAAGTGAACCTTAGAGTAGGGCGTCACTAGGAACACCCGCTCACCAGTCAGGCGGAGGAGGCTGGTAGTGGCCGCATTTCAAACTCCCCTCACCACCACACCACCCCACCACCTCCCTCGTGGGCTCAGTGAATGATAGTGAACAATTTCTGTCTGTTTGGTGTATACTTTGCGGCCCCGACATACAAAGTGAATACCATGTATATATAGTGCCATAGTGAAATATACATCTCAAAGTGCCAACTCCGATACTCAGTGCCATACACACCACAAAGTGTCAACCCCAGTTTATAGTGTCATACATATAACAAAGTGCCAACCCCATATTCTCAGTGTCATACATACCCTGGTGTACATATATGTGAATGTATATTGTGTGTCATGTGTATAGCCCACTCGATACCACGCCTCCCCCCCCCCAAACCTACCCCATCCCCCCCCCCCCCGCACCTCACTACCTGAGCTGACCCTCGCCCCACCGGCCTCCACACCCAGCCGCGGCCTCCACACCCAGCCGCGGCCTCCACACCCAGTTGTTGGCTCCACACCCAGTTGCTGGCTCCACACCCAGTTGCTGGCTCCACACCCAGTTGTTGGCTCCACACCCAGTTGTTGGCTCCACACCCAGTTGTTGGCTCCACACCCAGTTGCTGGCTCCACACCCAGTTGCTGGCTCCACACCAGTAGTGTAAACCTGGCCATAGACCGTCCGTTTTGCTTTTTCCCACGGCCGGTCTATTTTCAACTTTTTAGACCGTCCGTTTTGCTTTTTCCCACGGCCGGTCTATTTTCAACTTTTTAGACCGTCCGTTTTGCTTTTTCCCACGGCCGGGCTATTTTCAACTTTTTAGACAGTCCGTTTTGCTTTTTCCCACGGCCGGTCTATTTTCAACGTTTTAGACCGTCCCTTTTGCTTTTTCCCACGGCCGGTCTATGGCGCCGGGCTATTTTCAACTTTTAGACCGTCCGTTTTTTTCAGGGGCTGGTCTACGCACCCTGGGTTTTATACAAGTCGCTCTATGGCCCCTGCCATTTTCGCTCAAGGGGATTAAACGGCCGCCTCCAGTCATCCCCAAATTTCGTTAGCTCAGTGACCCTGCACAGGCATGTTAAAGGGGATTAAAAAGCCGGTCATTGGCCCCAGGGTTTTCTCGAATTGTCTTTCATGGCCTGACCCATGCACAGGCATAGCCAATGGTCAATGACGTCATCAACTTACCTGGGGATTAAAAGGCCGGCTCCTGGCCCCATCATATTTCGTTACCTGAGCAACCCTGCACAGGCATCGCTAATGGATAATGACGTCACCCCCGTCTTCATTTTCCCTGTATAAGTCCGTTTTCTGTTACAGTGTAATTATTCCCATTTTCAATATTTATAGCAAAGGGGGATTCAAATGCTGCCTTCTGTCAAGCCTAATGTGCAATGGCGTTAATCATTATAAGCTCGTTTTTCTCAATAAGGTATTGTCGTACTGTTTCCCATTGTCTAAGATCATTTTATAGCTAAGATTACATAATAATAACATAAGAAATGACTTCAAACCCTGTTTACAGAACCAGTATTTACCCAGGTCTTTTTCCTAAATCTAAAACTTATTCCAATTTATGTCCATTGTTTCATGTTCTGTCTAGTGTTGATAATTTTAGTAGTCTATTAATATTCCCCCTTTATCATGTCCATTCATTCACAGCTCTATCATGTCACCTCTATTTCTTTGCCTTTCTAGAGAATGTAATTTAAGCTTTGTCAATCTTTCTTCAGAAATTGCTTATTGAGCATAGGGCAAAATAAAAATGAAAACTTACTATCTTTCATTTGTATGAAAACAGTCCCCTGCCAGGCGTGGTGACTTCAATGCGATTTCAGTACTAATCCAACATTACTGTATAAACTAACAGTCCCCTGCCAGGCATGGTGACTTCAATGCAATTTCAGTAGTAATCCAATATTACTGCATAAACTCATAAATGGATATGCGCATCTCACATTCACTCAAGAACATACCTCCCCCACACCTTGCGGTAGCATATAACAAATCAAAATACTCATTCGGTGTACATATATAGGAATACTACATTCAGTAAAAGCAAGCCTCTCATGTTTCTTAAATAAGGCCTTCTGCAGTTGCCTTCTTTTTCTGACGTCATCATCCCTAATGTTGCGCAAGGCGTTCAAGGTTCACACATAAGTGTGAACTCTTAATCTGGCTTAATACCTCAACTGTACTCTGTGCTTCATCAAAGTTGATATTCAGCTACAATGGCTCGTATTTTCGCTCATTGCTCATATTTTCTGATATTCATAAACCCAATCAAACCATTCTAACCTAACCTAACTTATTATATATAACAAACAAATGCGTTCTACAGACCAGGTATTGTTGTTTTTGTTTGGCGACATCACGAAAAGCGACCTCAGGTATAGGGATAAGGTATTGCTGGCCATTGACCAATGCGGCCTTTAGCGTTCTACTGACATATGTATTTAATGTTATTATTCAAAAATGACTAGACTAACCATCCCCACCTAACCTAATCAGAGGTATAAGAATATACATTTTAATCATCCACAACTGTAATCATTATTCAGTGATAAGTTCAAAAGTATAACAGAATGCCAAATGTCATACTGCAATTTAAGCAGAATCGTACATCTGGCAGCATAGCAGGTGAGCTGAACATAAGAATAAAGGTGACTGCAGAGGTCCTATTGGCCCATACGAGGCAGCTCCTATATATTTCCACCCAATCTCATTCATGTCCACCCTATGCTTAAAACAACCAAGGGATCCCACTTAAAGTATTAGTTTACAATAATAGTTTTAATAAATAGCTCTTATTCTAGTTTTATACACAACAGCAATTATGAAACCCTATATCTAGATATTCTACTATAATCCACAAGTAGTTACCACACATCTGGCAGTACAGCGGATTAGTGGCTGTGTTCATAGGCTAGTCAACTGTCCTCACATCCATCAAATAGATATCCAAATGTCGCACCTCAATTCATCCATCTAGCAACTCAGCTGGATGTTAGCCACTATATTCATAGGCTAATCATTTCTACACCTCAAAAAATCCTAGTCTTGCTGCGCAAATCAGCTAACTTGTTTCTAAACCAACACTCGCAAATACAATCATGCATACCTACACATACTTCAAAACCTATGCATTCATAGAGAATAGCCTAGTTTCCCCATTAATCAGATGTAATTTATGCCATACACACAGAAAATATAGCATTTACACACCAAATATGCCATTTATGCACAAAATATATTATTTACACTCAAAATATACCATCACATAAAAAAATATGAGATTTTCATACAAAATATGTCAGTTGCAAACAAAAATATACCATTTACACAATATTGCATGTACACTCAGAGTATGACATTTACACAAAGTACGGTATTTTGCACAAATATATCAAAATGCTTATGCATTTAGACAATAAAAAATGCACTTTAACTAAAATTACACAATTTCACAAACGTAATTTTCACAAAATACCCACACATTGTCTCATAAACCAAAATACACTTACACCATAAAGATCTATTTTATCAAATTACAGAGCTTACACAAAATACACAATTTTCACACACAAATACAGTTTCACCAGTTACACTTCAACATATTAAAAACACAACTTGCATAAATGCACTATTATCACAAAAATTATTACACAGTTTGTGTAATTATTTTACATCTTTGCACAATTAATACAAGAAAACTTGCTATATAATTACTCAGCTTGCACAATGACAATCAATACCCAAAGGTATAAATAAACAATCCGTCCATATGCAATTACACAACATGCGCAATTAATACACAACTTATACAATATTACACATCTTTCATAATTATTACACACAACTTGCACAAATGCATATCTAGCACAAATACGTGCAATACATAACTACCCCAAATATGAAAAATACACAACTAGCATAAATACACGATTTACACAAATACAATTGGTTTCTTATAACTTCCAATGAGCTCAATATATAACACATTCTTTTCCATTAAGATATCAACATTATTAGTGCTAAACTATGTCCACTGTTTTTATGTCCACTGTTTTTATGTCTTATTAATACCTTCCTTGTTACATTCTCTCCAATCAGACCACCATATTTATGTATTTATTCAAACCATCTAACAGACTTATTTGTTCTAGCCTTAGTTATGTTAGGGCAGGTGGGGTTAGGTAGAGTCAGTATTTTCTATGATAATTTTAGACAAATTTGCTATATCTTATCAAAATGCATCCTGTTAAAACTTAAATTCATCTAAATCTATCAAAAATATACTTATACTACGCAAATTTGACTAAATTCTACCTAGCTAAACTTACTAAATATGAGCATCCCATATCCTCACATACAAGCCTATGTCACCTCTGTCCATACATTATATGAGTCTGCCATATAGCACGAACCCCAAATAGGAAAATTTACGCTATTTCATAAACATACTAGTTCATTACCCTAAGATATTATATATGTCCTTCCCTACACGACCTCACCAAACCTGACCTAGCATATCCAACCCTGGATTTGGTTAAAGTTGGCGAAATGTATGCTATGCCACCTAAATTTCACCAAATTTAAGGCAATTTCCACCAAATATACCCAAATGTTGTGTATCATAGCATCGCCAAAGCCCATTTTCTCCTATTCCATACTACCCTACACAACCTCACCCAACCTAACCTAGCATATCCAAACCTGGATGTGGTTAAAGTCGGCGAAATTCATGCTATGCCACCTAAATTTGACCAAATATACCCAATGTTTCATATCACAGCACTGCCAAAGCCCATTTTTACCTACATTTTCTCCTATTCCATCCTACCCTATGCAACCTTACCTAACCTATCCTACCATATCAAAACAAAGATTTGGTTAAAGTCTGCGAAATTTAAGCTATCCCACCAAAATTCTATCTAATTTAAGGCAATTCCCACCAAATATATCCAAAATGTTCTGTATCACAGCACTGCCAAAGCCCATTTTTACCTACATTTTCTCCTATTCCATCCTACCCTACGCAACCTTACCTAACCTATCCTAGCATATCCAAACCTAGATTTGGTTAAAGTCGGCGAAATTTAAGCTATCCCACCTAAATTCTATCTAATTTAAGGCAATTCCCACCAAATATATCCAAATGTTCTGTATCACAGCACTGCCAAAGCCCATTTTTACCTACATTTTCTCCTATTCCATCCTACCCTACGCAACCTTACCTAACCTATCCTAGCATATCCAAACCTAGATTTGGTTAAAGTAGGCGAAATTTAAGTTATCCCATATAAATTTGACCTAATTTAAGACAATTCCCACCAAATATACCCAAAAATGTTTTGGAACGTAGCACGGCCAAAGCTCATTTTAGCTGAGTTTTCACCTATTCCAACCTGCCCTAGACAACCCTACCCAGCCTCTCCTGGCATATCCTAAGTCAGATTTGATTATAGTTGGCGAAATTTATGCCTTTCCAACCTAAATTTTACCTAATTTAAGACAATTTCTACCCAATATACCCAAAATGTTTTGTTACATAGCTCAGCAAAAGACCATTTTAGCCGAGTTTTCACATATTCCAACCTACCCTACATAGCCTTACCTATCCCTGACCTAGCAGATTTGATTAAAGTTGGGGAAATTTAAGCTATCGCCATCAAATTGGAGACAATTTCCACCAAATATGCCTAAATGTTGTGTATCATAGCACAGCCAAAACCCATTTTTACCCACATTTTCACCCATTCCATCTAAACCGGGACCTAGCCTCTGATACTCAGAGAAGTGATGTTTTTGGATATGAACCTAAATGCCCGTGCCTAACCTGCAAGAGTCTTGGAGCTTTGTTGAATATTTCTTCGAAAACTGAAGTTTTGGATATGAACCTATCCGCACTGTGCCTAACCTGCTAGGATCTTTGTTGAACATTGTAACCATATTCATAGAAAAGTTATGTTTTGGATATGGACCTAACAGCCCCTCTCCTTTAAAACTTGGAACTGTGTTCAATATTGTAGATATAGTGTTGGGTGTGTGTTTTGTTTTTACACATCAACCCAACCGACCTGGACCTAACCTCCCTTCATCTAACTTCAAATTTATCGTAAATAAGGAAGGACGTGTTGTTTGTGCATCAACCCAATCGTCCTCGACCTAACCTCCATTTATCAAACTTCAAATTTATCATAAATATGGGAGGACCGTGTTATTTGTGCATCAACCCATCCTGGGCCTAACCTCCCTTTATCTAACTTCAAATTTATTGTATTTATGGGAAGAAGGTGTTGTTTATGCATCAACCCAACCGCCCTGGACCTAACCTCTGATACACGAATCTTGGTTCAACATTGCATCATACTCGTAGCATATTTTTTTTTCACATAATTCAACCATCCTCAACCTAACCTCTATTAACTGGGGGAGGGAGGTTAATGGAAAATATGATAATAATGGGAATTTTCTCTACATCAGTTCAACCTAACCATCCTTAACCTAACCTTAGTTAGAAAGGGATATAACTCACCAAAACTATTTAATTACCATTTACCTTATTTTCCTTATCCTAACCCATAACCAGAGGGTTTAGACCCCCCTTTACCTCGAAATTAGAGTACAGGGTTAAATTAGGGAATGTTAGGTTTATGTGTGAAAATATATTCCTACCTTAAATATATAGTATAATTTCGAGGTAAAGGGGGGTCTAAACCCTCTGGTTATGGGTTAGGATAAGGAAAATAAGGTAAATGGTAATTAAATAGTTTTGGTGAGTTATATCCCTTTCTAACTAAGGTTAGGTTAAGGATGGTTAGGTTGAACTGATGTAGAGAAAATTCCCATTATTATCATATTTTCCATTAACCTCCCTCCCCCAGTTAATAGAGGTTAGGTTGAGGATGGTTGAATTATGTGAAAAAAAAATATGCTACGAGTATGATGCAATGTTGAACCAAGATTCGTGTATCAGAGGTTAGGTCCAGGGCGGTTGGGTTGATGCATAAACAACACCTTCTTCCCATAAATACAATAAATTTGAAGTTAGATAAAGGGAGGTTAGGCCCAGGATGGGTTGATGCACAAATAACACGGTCCTCCCATATTTATGATAAATTTGAAGTTTGATAAATGGAGGTTAGGTCGAGGACGATTGGGTTGATGCACAAACAACACGTCCTTCCTTATTTACGATAAATTTGAAGTTAGATGAAGGGAGGTTAGGTCCAGGTCGGTTGGGTTGATGTATAAAAACAAAACACACACCCAACACTATATCTACAATATTGAACACAGTTCCAAGTTTTAAAGGAGAGGGGCTGTTAGGTCCATATCCAAAACATAACTTTTCTATGAATATGGTTACAATGTTCAACAAAGATCCTAGCAGGTTAGGCACAGTGCGGATAGGTTCATATCCAAAACTTCAGTTTTCGAAGAAATATTCAACAAAGCTCCAAGACTCTTGCAGGTTAGGCACGGGCATTTAGGTTCATATCCAAAAACATCACTTCTCTGAGTATCAGAGGCTAGGTCCCGGTTTAGATGGAATGGGTGAAAATGTGGGTAAAAATGGGTTTTGGCTGTGCTATGATACACAACATTTAGGCATATTTGGTGGAAATTGTCTCCAATTTGATGGCGATAGCTTAAATTTCCCCAACTTTAATCAAATCTGCTAGGTCAGGGATAGGTAAGGCTATGTAGGGTAGGTTGGAATATGTGAAAACTCGGCTAAAATGGTCTTTTGCTGAGCTATGTAACAAAACATTTTGGGTATATTGGGTAGAAATTGTCTTAAATTAGGTAAAATTTAGGTTGGAAAGGCATAAATTTCGCCAACTATAATCAAATCTGACTTAGGATATGCCAGGAGAGGCTGGGTAGGGTTGTCTAGGGCAGGTTGGAATAGGTGAAAACTCAGCTAAAATGAGCTTTGGCCGTGCTACGTTCCAAAACATTTTTGGGTATATTTGGTGGGAATTGTCTTAAATTAGGTCAAATTTATATGGGATAACTTAAATTTCGCCTACTTTAACCAAATCTAGGTTTGGATATGCTAGGATAGGTTAGGTAAGGTTGCGTAGGGTAGGATGGAATAGGAGAAAATGTAGGTAAAAATGGGCTTTGGCAGTGCTGTGATACAGAACATTTGGATATATTTGGTGGGAATTGCCTTAAATTAGATAGAATTTAGGTGGGATAGCTTAAATTTCGCCGACTTTAACCAAATCTAGGTTTGGATATGCTAGGATAGGTTAGGTAAGGTTGCGTAGGGTAGGATGGAATAGGAGAAAATGTAGGTAAAAATGGGCTTTGGCAGTGCTGTGATACAGAACATTTTGGATATATTTGGTGGGAATTGCCTTAAATTAGATAGAATTTTGGTGGGATAGCTTAAATTTCGCAGACTTTAACCAAATCTTTGTTTTGATATGGTAGGATAGGTTAGGTAAGGTTGCATAGGGTAGGATGGAATAGGAGAAAATGTAGGTAAAAATGGGCTTTGGCAGTGCTGTGATATGAAACATTGGGTATATTTGGTCAAATTTAGGTGGCATAGCATGAATTTCGCCGACTTTAACCACATCCAGGTTTGGATATGCTAGGTTAGGTTGGGTGAGGTTGTGTAGGGTAGTATGGAATAGGAGAAAATGGGCTTTGGCGATGCTATGATACACAACATTTGGGTATATTTGGTGGAAATTGCCTTAAATTTGGTGAAATTTAGGTGGCATAGCATACATTTCGCCAACTTTAACCAAATCCAGGGTTGGATATGCTAGGTCAGGTTTGGTGAGGTCGTGTAGGGAAGGACATATATAATATCTTAGGGTAATGAACTAGTATGTTTATGAAATAGCGTAAATTTTCCTATTTGGGGTTCGTGCTATATGGCAGACTCATATAATGTATGGACAGAGGTGACATAGGCTTGTATGTGAGGATATGGGATGCTCATATTTAGTAAGTTTAGCTAGGTAGAATTTAGTCAAATTTGCGTAGTATAAGTATATTTTTGATAGATTTAGATGAATTTAAGTTTTAACAGGATGCATTTTGATAAGATATAGCAAATTTGTCTAAAATTATCATAGAAAATACTGACTCTACCTAACCCCACCTGCCCTAACATAACTAAGGCTAGAACAAATAAGTCTGTTAGATGGTTTGAATAAATACATAAATATGGTGGTCTGATTGGAGAGAATGTAACAAGGAAGGTATTAATAAGACATAAAAACAGTGGACATAAAAACAGTGGACATAGTTTAGCACTAATAATGTTGATATCTTAATGGAAAAGAATGTGTTATATATTGAGCTCATTGGAAGTTATAAGAAACCAATTGTATTTGTGTAAATCGTGTATTTATGCTAGTTGTGTATTTTTCATATTTGGGGTAGTTATGTATTGCACGTATTTGTGCTAGATATGCATTTGTGCAAGTTGTGTGTAATAATTATGAAAGATGTGTAATATTGTATAAGTTGTGTATTAATTGCGCATGTTGTGTAATTGCATATGGACGGATTGTTTATTTATACCTTTGGGTATTGATTGTCATTGTGCAAGCTGAGTAATTATATAGCAAGTTTTCTTGTATTAATTGTGCAAAGATGTAAAATAATTACACAAACTGTGTAATAATTTTTGTGATAATAGTGCATTTATGCAAGTTGTGTTTTTAATATGTTGAAGTGTAACTGGTGAAACTGTATTTGTGTGTGAAAATTGTGTATTTTGTGTAAGCTCTGTAATTTGATAAAATAGATCTTTATGGTGTAAGTGTATTTTGGTTTATGAGACAATGTGTGGGTATTTTGTGAAAATTACGTTTGTGAAATTGTGTAATTTTAGTTAAAGTGCATTTTTTATTGTCTAAATGCATAAGCATTTTGATATATTTGTGCAAAATACCGTACTTTGTGTAAATGTCATACTCTGAGTGTACATGCAATATTGTGTAAATGGTATATTTTTGTTTGCAACTGACATATTTTGTATGAAAATCTCATATTTTTTTATGTGATGGTATATTTTGAGTGTAAATAATATATTTTGTGCATAAATGGCATATTTGGTGTGTAAATGCTATATTTTCTGTGTGTATGGCATAAATTACATCTGATTAATGGGGAAACTAGGCTATTCTCTATGAATGCATAGGTTTTGAAGTATGTGTAGGTATGCATGATTGTATTTGCGAGTGTTGGTTTAGAAACAAGTTAGCTGATTTGCGCAGCAAGACTAGGATTTTTTGAGGTGTAGAAATGATTAGCCTATGAATATAGTGGCTAACATCCAGCTGAGTTGCTAGATGGATGAATTGAGGTGCGACATTTGGATATCTATTTGATGGATGTGAGGACAGTTGACTAGCCTATGAACACAGCCACTAATCCGCTGTACTGCCAGATGTGTGGTAACTACTTGTGGATTATAGTAGAATATCTAGATATAGGGTTTCATAATTGCTGTTGTGTATAAAACTAGAATAAGAGCTATTTATTAAAACTATTATTGTAAACTAATACTTTAAGTGGGATCCCTTGGTTGTTTTAAGCATAGGGTGGACATGAATGAGATTGGGTGGAAATATATAGGAGCTGCCTCGTATGGGCCAATAGGACCTCTGCAGTCACCTTTATTCTTATGTTCAGCTCACCTGCTATGCTGCCAGATGTACGATTCTGCTTAAATTGCAGTATGACATTTGGCATTCTGTTATACTTTTGAACTTATCACTGAATAATGATTACAGTTGTGGATGATTAAAATGTATATTCTTATACCTCTGATTAGGTTAGGTGGGGATGGTTAGTCTAGTCATTTTTGAATAATAACATTAAATACATATGTCAGTAGAACGCTAAAGGCCGCATTGGTCAATGGCCAGCAATACCTTATCCCTATACCTGAGGTCGCTTTTCGTGATGTCGCCAAACAAAAACAACAATACCTGGTCTGTAGAACGCATTTGTTTGTTATATATAATAAGTTAGGTTAGGTTAGAATGGTTTGATTGGGTTTATGAATATCAGAAAATATGAGCAATGAGCGAAAATACGAGCCATTGTAGCTGAATATCAACTTTGATGAAGCACAGAGTACAGTTGAGGTATTAAGCCAGATTAAGAGTTCACACTTATGTGTGAACCTTGAACGCCTTGCGCAACATTAGGGATGATGACGTCAGAAAAAGAAGGCAACTGCAGAAGGCCTTATTTAAGAAACATGAGAGGCTTGCTTTTACTGAATGTAGTATTCCTATATATGTACACCGAATGAGTATTTTGATTTGTTATATGCTACCGCAAGGTGTGGGGGAGGTATGTTCTTGAGTGAATGTGAGATGCGCATATCCATTTATGAGTTTATGCAGTAATATTGGATTACTACTGAAATTGCATTGAAGTCACCATGCCTGGCAGGGGACTGTTAGTTTATACAGTAATGTTGGATTAGTACTGAAATCGCATTGAAGTCACCACGCCTGGCAGGGGACTGTTTTCATACAAATGAAAGATAGTAAGTTTTCATTTTTATTTTGCCCTATGCTCAATAAGCAATTTCTGAAGAAAGATTGACAAAGCTTAAATTACATTCTCTAGAAAGGCAAAGAAATAGAGGTGACATGATAGAGCTGTGAATGAATGGACATGATAAAGGGGGAATATTAATAGACTACTAAAATTATCAACACTAGACAGAACATGAAACAATGGACATAAATTGGAATAAGTTTTAGATATAGGAAAAAGACCTGGGTAAATACTGGTTCTGTAAACAGGGTTTGAAGTCATTTCTTATGTTATTATTATGTAATCTTAGCTATAAAATGATCTTAGACAATGGGAAACAGTACGACAATACCTTATTGAGAAAAACGAGCTTATAATGATTAACGCCATTGCACATTAGGCTTGACAGAAGGCAGCATTTGAATCCCCCTTTGCTATAAATATTGAAAATGGGAATAATTACACTGTAACAGAAAACGGACTTATACAGGGAAAATGAAGACGGGGGTGACGTCATTATCCATTAGCGATGCCTGTGCAGGGTTGCTCAGGTAACGAAATATGATGGGGCCAGGAGCCGGCCTTTTAATCCCCAGGTAAGTTGATGACGTCATTGACCATTGGCTATGCCTGTGCATGGGTCAGGCCATGAAAGACAATTCGAGAAAACCCTGGGGCCAATGACCGGCTTTTTAATCCCCTTTAACATGCCTGTGCAGGGTCACTGAGCTAACGAAATTTGGGGATGACTGGAGGCGGCCGTTTAATCCCCTTGAGCGAAAATGGCAGGGGCCATAGAGCGACTTGTATAAAACCCAGGGTGCGTAGACCAGCCCCTGAAAAAAACGGACGGTCTAAAAGTTGAAAATAGCCCGGCGCCATAGACCGGCCGTGGGAAAAAGCAAAAGGGACGGTCTAAAACGTTGAAAATAGACCGGCCGTGGGAAAAAGCAAAACGGACTGTCTAAAAAGTTGAAAATAGCCCGGCCGTGGGAAAAAGTAAAACGGACGGTCTAAAAAGTTGAAAATAGACCGGCCGTGGGAAAAAGCAAAACAGACGGTCTAAAAAGTTGAAAATAGACCGGCCGTGGGAAAAAGCAAAACGGATGGTCTAAAAAGTTGAAAATAGACCGGCCGTGGGAAAAAGCAAAACGGACGGTCTATGGCCCGGTTTACACTACTCACACCCAGTAGCTGGCTCCACACCCAGTTGTTGGCTCCACACCCAGTTGCTGGCTCCACACCCAGTTGTTGGCTCCACACCCAGTTGTTGGCTCCACACCCAGTTGTTGGCTCCACACCCAGTTGCTGGCTCCACACCCAGTTGCTGGCTCCACACCCAGTTGCTGGCTCCACACCCAGTTGCTGGCTCCACACCCAGTTGCTGGCTCCACACCCAGTTGCTGGCTCCACACCCAGTTGCTGGCTCCACACCCAGTTGCTGGCTCCACACCCAGTTGCTGGCTCCACACCCAGTTGCTGGCTCCACACCCAGTTGCTGGCTCCACACCCAGTTGCTGGCTCCACACCCAGTTGCTGGCTCCACACCCAGTTGCTGGCTCCACACCCAGTTGCTGGCTCCACACCCAGTTGTTGGCTCCACACCCAGTTGCTGGCTCCACACCCAGTTGTTGGCTCCACACCCAGTTGTTGGCTCCACACCCAGTTGATGCCTCCACACCCAGTTGTTGGCTCCACACCCAGTTGATGCCTCCACACCCAGTTGCTGGCTCCACACCCAGTTGCTGGCTCCACACCCAGTTGCTTGGCCATGACCCAGTGTGTTTGCTCCCCTCTATAGAATAATGCACAGTTTAACTCTGCCAACCGAGTTGAAATGGAAGGGGTCCCAGCGGTCGGGCAGGACTCCACAAGCCTTGAGGTGCCAACAACTGCTCCTAAAAGAGGTTTTTGCCGAGTATGCAACAAAAACACCGCCATAAACTCCAACGGTGGTGTTATCCGCTTTCACACCTTCAACGAGGAAAGATGCAGTGGTTCCCACCAGCTTCCGAAGGGAAGCAATGGCCAGCTGCCATTAACAGTTAGGGAAGAGACTCCCATTAACCTAATCTCATCTGAGAACCTCACCCAAGCGATCATAGCGACGTCTGCTAGAACATTACCACACATCCCAAAAGCAGCCCGCCCAAATGCAGCAGCCAAACTTTGTAATCTTCTGAAAAGGGTCAATGATGCACCGGAAAACATTCAAGCGTGGCATAATGTCCTTCTGTTTGGCAATGTATGCCTCACCGTCCCTCCAAGGAGGGACAAATCACTTGCTTCCTCGGTCCTGAGGGCGATAAATGAATACCCAAGGGGGGACAACCTAGTTCGCCTGCCTCTGTGAGCAAAACACACCCACCTCAGAAATGGTAACAACAACATACCGGAAACGTACAAAATCAGAGCACAAATCACCAAGAAAATTGAAGAGGGAAATACCGCAAGTGCTATTAGAGTCCTCACCAGTGACGAGAAAATTGCTCCTCGAAACTCAGCCACAGCACGGGCCCTGCAAAGCAAGCACCCACCCAGAGCCCCTCAAGGCGACAACATCGTTCCGCCATCAGCCGACACCATTTCAGACCCATTAACCGTTGGTGAATCTGAGGTCTACAAAGCAGCCCTTTCTTTTCCACCTGGGTCAGCAGGCGGCTTTACAGGGTTAAAACCTCAACATATCAAGCAAATGTTAAATCCTGCGGTTGGTGATGCTGCACAAGATCTTCTTATGGAACTCACAAGGTTCGTCAACATGTGTCTGGCTGGTGAGATACCTGAGGTCATCAGGCCTCTCTTTTTTGGTGCCTCCCTCTGTGCTCTCAAAAAGAAGGACGAAGGAATCAGGCCAATCGCTGTTGGCAACACTCTCCGACGCCTGATTGCCAAGGCTGCTACGAGGGTTGTCAGCCAGCAAGCGGCTGAATTGCTGAAACCAATCCAGCTAGGATTTGGAATCCCCCAAGGCTGTGAAGCGGCTGCCCATGCAGCACGAGCATACATCACAAACATTTCTGATGAAAAGGCCCTGCTCAAACTGGACTTTAAGAATGCCTTCAACATGGTAAGAAGAGATGCAGTACTTTGTGCCGTACATCGCCATTTCCGGCCCCTCTACCCGTTCATACTATCGTGCTACAGTGGCGAGTCAAAACTGCTCTTTGGTGAACATGAAATCAGATCATGTGAAGGTGTTCAGCAAGGTGATCCTCTTGCTCC